>NC_034195.2:25679497-26021997 GCF_002021735.2 Oncorhynchus kisutch | reverse complement strand
CTCCCTCTCCCTCTCTTCCTCCCTCTCCCTCTCCCTCTTCCCCTACCTTTCTCCTCTCTCCCACTTCCCCTCCCTTTCTCCTCCTCTCCGCTCTTCCTCTCCCTCTTCCCCTACCTTTCTCCTCATCTCCCTCTCCCTCTCCCTCTCCCTCTCCCTCTCCCTCTCCCTCTCCCTCTCAGTGGAAAGAGCCTGAGGTGGATGGTGGTAAACATGGCAGCTGCAACAGTGGCAAAACTGTCCCACCAGGCACTGCTGGGGGCCTTGAGCAGGGACATGGACAGGGGGACGTTCAGCAACGATTCCCCCCCGTATGTTTACATTAACATTCAATCAGAGTACACGAAGGAGAAGAAAGAAATGTATTGCAGAATGAAAGACATCTTCCGCCCACATAGTAATCGTCTTATCTCCTTGGAAATCATTTTCACAATATGCAAAGCCTCTAAACTCAAGGCATGTCTAATTCAAACAACTTCATGGTTACCAGCAGATAGTTTGAGGTGAATGTCTGGCTGTGCCTCCACAAGATTGTCAGGAGAACTTGGGGCTTACTTGGAAGCTCAGCATAATTCAATGCAGAACACTTGTCTCAGTCTCAACACCTACAGTTAATTCGTCCTGCCCCATTCCAGACTGTGTTTGGCTCGCTGTGGCCAAATGGGTCGAACTAAACCAGAATATATATTTTTTTAATCACAGGGATGCTTAGGTATGCTGCTCCAATGACTTTTCCAAGCATGTTTGTTTTTCTCCAGCAGAAAGCAAAAGCAGAAATGTTCCAGTGTAATGAGTCCTGTGTGCTTGGAGCCTCCACAGAGGACCATTGTACCAGATTTCAAATCAACAGGCTAACACTACTTGTATGGGGCTGTATTCAGTCCAGAACTCAGAGTTGGACTGAGGTTCCAGACTTTTGATAAATTCTTCTGTTGATGTTAAAAGTATTCTCTGAAGCTTTTGCATTTAAAAGTAATATTCTGTGCGGATATGTGGGCCACAGGCAAAGTGAGATAAATTGACCATATTTGGGGACAGGAATACTAAAAGGACAAAGAGCACAGAACAACACAGAGTCCCCCGTTTATTACAGGTCTGCCCTCCAGTGGCACAACTCCTTCGTCCATTACATCACTCCATTGTTGTTGTGGATCATAGACATAGATTCCAAGCATGCCAGACTTGGCCAAAATCCAACTCCATCTAGTCTCAGTGGGTCCATGTGCATCCTGTTGAATCCATATGTCCCAGAGGACATCTCTCTTTATATTTCTCTATTTGTTCCTCTGCCATTCACAAAACAACCATATATGATTCAAGTTCAATTGACAAAACACGATAATGATCGTACGTATCTAAGTATTGGACACTATCTGAACAAAACTCATCACAGACGCAACCATTTCGTTACACACACACAACTCACATATTTCCATGTCTGTACGTACCTTACATCCCTCAGAGTTGGACTGATTGCTTTGCCATTTTTGAGAGAGGGAAGAAAAGAGCAGAGGAAAGGAAAGAAGAAACCGAGAGAGCAGGAGAATAGGACAGGACAGGAGTGCACATCCTCTTTCCCCACTAGAGCTGCTGTGTTGGATGGGATGCAGGGCCCTTTGGTGGGTGCTAGCTGTTGTCAGCGGAGACAAACTGCAGCTCCTGGGAGTGCCCCAGATCTGACAACACTCTCCCCCTCCATCAGTCACGTCATCTGGCTCAGTGAAGGAGTCTGTGCCCTGCTGGAGGTCACCCTAACCAGGAGACACACAAGCTGTTCTCTCTCCTCCAGGTGTTCATTAATGCAATTGTCCTTGATGCCTCCCTCCATGGTACACAACACAAAGACACAAAAACAATACCTCCCATCCTGCACTGCTCTAATTAAACAGAGGAGCATATGCATCATGCAAAACACTAAAAGACTTAAATGTCAAACACAGCATATCCATAACACAGGCAGTAGTTTGTTGTTGTTGTGTTTGTTTGGGTGTCCCGTCCCACTCAGGCACCGACATGGCTGTGTATAGCCTGGAGTGTAAATCCCATGCAGATGTAAGGATGGAGGAGCCCTTTGAAGATGAGGACATTGGGGACAGCTGATGGGAATGCGAGCCCATCACTGGGAGAATGGAGATCTGGGAGAATTCAGCAAAACTCCTCCACTATCAGCATATGGGGCTCATTATCATATGGAACCAATCCCCCATAAAAGCTCTCTCTCTGCTTGCCATTCTACTCCCTATCATTGTATCACTCTCCCCACTCAGTCAGGCCAGAGCAGAGAGTGGGACGACCCCAGTCCAGCTCCCAGCACCACTCTAAAGAGTCCTGCCTGAGTAACTATACCGCACCTCACCAATTTCTGTTTCCATTAAGCTGTTAAGCTACACAGTTAATTATCCAGGACCATGGAGGCAGGGGCTCTGTGCAGGCTGTGATGACGATATGCTTTGCTGGGCAGGGAATGGAGAGGGCCAGCCGGGGGAGCCGTGTTCAAGCCAGGCAATCTTTCAAAATAAAGGGGCAGGCAATTAGATGCAGCGGTGCAACCAGAGATGACTAGTGTTATTGAAGATACTGGGTCGCTGCTCTAATGGGGGTATTTAGGGCTATTATGATAAAGATGTCAGGCCGACCTCCCTGCTGCTGCTGCTGCTCTTACATGTGTTACCTCTGTGCAGGGTCAGAGAGTACAAATACTGTAAGTGTGATGCTTTCAAGCGACCCATGGCCACCCACATACGGAGCTTTGATGGGTCTGTAATCAAAATGTCTTGTTCAACGTATTTGTTCAAATAACCTTTTCATACACGAACAGGGAGGAGGATTAGTCAATGTGTTTTTCTTTCAAAGGAAAAAGCACAGTCACATAATAATAGCAAGGCAGTACTATTTATTCTTTACTTAAATGCTTGGAAAGTGTTTCATTTTGGTTGTGGTGAGTATGGGTATGATGGCTCATGAATGGCTGACTTCGATTATAGGCTCTTTAAACAAGTGACAGGCCATTGCAGGATGGCAGACTGGAGAGGATTGGGGTTAGTAAAGTCCACTCAATGGAGGAAAATAAACCTAGTTGTGATCAGCCAGAGAGTGACGATGATTCACCACATCTCGTCTGGAGGAGGATTTACTGTTATTCTTTAATGGCTGAGGGTAGGTGTCCATCTACAAAGCCTCTTTTCATGTGGTTACTGTCAACAACACTGCTTGCCTCTGAAATGTTTCCATTCTCCCCTTTGCCTCAGACTGTACCCCCCCCCCCCCCCCCACCACCACCCCTCAGATCAAAGCCCTAGTGTGGGGAAATGACCAGGAGCTACTGGTCCCCTTGTGGAAACGTCCACTCAGCTTCTTTACATCATAATGTTAGCATATGCCTGGGATGGGCACCTGGCGGAATTTGGACAGTTGGCAGATAACAGAGCTTTTTTGAAGGTCCTCAGATGAATGGATATATAGTAATAATAATGAATAATAATTATGTTTTTCTTACTCAGTCGGGGTCGCAAGCTATTGGTGCGAGTTAGAATAGTAGAAAACACATGGTGGAATTTCAAATGTTGTCTATCAGCAGTTGTACGCAGACCCACGCTGAACTGCAGCCCCTCATGATGAGTTCAGATTTTTGACCATCCCTGGCATATGCCATCCACATGGCTGGCATGGATCAAAGCTCACACTGTAGTCGGCAGTCCGCACTGGCTATTGTTTGAAGCAGGTTCAAAGGAACACAGTGAGAGACAGAGTGCAATGTGGAAGCAACTCATGAATAGGTCTCCTCCTTTAAAAAAGCCCTGCTATCTGCCAACTGTCCAGCCAACAACCACGTCCCCTGAACAAAAATATTGAAATAAATACATTAGTATGAGGAAATGTTATATTTTCCATTTATGTGATTAATGTGCAATGTAAAAGAGGGTCACCTGCTTTGTTTTCAATCTATCAATAACCCACCTGATGGATGTAGGACAATCATTTTGGAAACAGCAAATCCCACTTCACTAAATGAAGAAAAGCCATGGTGTTTCCAACAGTGAAGCAATGTTTCCGTGGCCAGCTGAGGCAGAACTGGCACGCTGCAGCCCACTCTAAAAGAACTGCCATACACTAATCAGGAGAGATTTGGGACATCAGATCAGATTTTAACTACTCTAACATACCCAAACCACTACGACTTTCCGATTTCTTTCATGCCACCACTATTCCAGGGTAAATACTTTTCTAGGACCTTTATGAATAATTATTCTACAGGAATAAAAGGTGGGGGAGAAATGTCAGCAAGGAAAAACCATTTGATGTAAATGTATGGGGACATGGAATACATTTTAATACACTTTGTAATGGTACACCTCCATAAATCCGATAGAAAGCATTCCCAGGAGAGCATACAGAGGAGTGACATGGGGTCAATAAATACATAGTAAAGACCCACTTTTATTTGTATTTATGCCCACTGGGCACACACTGGTTGAATCAACATTGCTTCCATGTCAGTTTAATGAAATGACGTTAAAACAATGTGGAATAGATGTTGCATTGTAGTCTGTTCCCAGTGGGGAGAGCTATTTCAGTGCTCTAAGTCATGGATAGTCAGTAGTCTGTAAATTGTACGAAGTCGGATTCTCAACATGACCTGCAAGTGCATATGAGTGGGTTAGTGTGTATCTATTAATGTGTATTGGTCACATGCTGAAATATCAGGTGGTGTTTTTAAAAACTTTATAATGCAGAGCATATTGTATGATAAGATCATTTTAGGTCAGAGCCCTTTGGTGTGATATTGCATGTGACTCCCTGCATCATATTAACTAAGGGGCCGATATGGAGTAGGAGAGTGTTAAAATGGAAGCATTCAGATTATACACATTTTGTCTGACCTAAATCATATAAATACCAACATTAGGGGATTATGCTGATCTCTTCCTCTTAGTCTGAATCTTCCTCTTTTGGGAGGGTGTGTTTGTTCTCTCACTACTTCAGCACTCTGTCATTATCTTTCTGTCACTTTGGAAAAGTCTCTCACTCCAGAAAAGAAGCATAGGCAAATGGGCCGGGGGCCCCTGTGAAACACTAGCCAATCAATCAGCTTGGTTTGCCCTTCTGGAGCAACAAGCTCACATCACATCCAGTCATCAGTCATGTCCTACCTCTGGTTGTCCTCTCTCCTGTTTTCACACCATTTCTCTCATTCCACACAGCTAACATGATGAGTTATTATGTTTTCCACCAACTTGATTCCCCACATTGTTTGCACTCACACTCCCTTCTCACTTCTCTGCCTGTGAGTTACGATCCCCTTCCCCAATTTTCCATCTCAATAGGTGGAGAATTAGCTCCAAATGTCTGGCAGGGTGTCAGTCAGCAAGCTGGGAAAACCTCAGGGAAAGATTACTAGCTTTCAGGGGTAATTCTCCTTCAGTAGAACTCTGGGAATAATATTCATCTTACCAAAAAAACCACATCTTTCCCCTTAAAACACATGAGAAGAGAGAGGAGTGAGCTACATGCAAAGAGCCTATTCTGATTTTAACAGGGCCAGGGGAGCGTAAAATCGTTGCACCTTCTCTACAGAAAGACACATTACATTCATTCCTTTTCCCACTGTGAATCTCTGACAGCTGGTCAGTATGTGATACTGGCCAGTGGCCACTACTCAAGCTTCTCATCCCTGTTTGTGTTCCCAGATAATCCCTGTCTGTTCCTTCAATCATATCATATGCAACACATCATGAGACAACACATCATTCAACAGTCAGCTACGGAATATTCCATTACTGGTGTAGGATCGTAATTTTATCACTCTTTAGTTGCTGAGAATTTTCCAGAACCTCAGGAAATGCAAATGAACCTCATGATTTACATAAATTCACTGAAAACCCACACTAACACACGGTCATATTAACTATTTTGCACTTTTCAAGTAGCCTCATTTTGGCCTGCTAATAGCCTTACCATGATCAAGCAAAATGATGGACTAAATGTTGAAATCCTGTTGCTGCAGGATGATTTTGCTGTGGGTCAAATTAAGATCTGAAACCTGTATGTCCCTAACGCCATTAGTAATAATGCACCAGGTCCAATCCCTCAGCCAGTCAGTGTTTACTTTTTATCACCTCATACATCAGCAAAACACAGGTGCTTACTGGAGAATAGTCCCCCACTCTGATCCACAGCCCACCTATGATTGGGATGACCGGCGTACAGTAAAGGCTGCACAGACAATTAGGCAGAAAACTCAACAGAATTCAGCCAGCAACCTGGGGAGAAAATATATGTCAAATCCCTTCGTGCTCCAGCTTCCTATTGATATATGGATCCAAAACAGCAGCAAGGTAAAGGAGATACCCCTGACCTCACAAACAAACAAGCCCTGTGTCAACTGAGCCTGAATAATCTTCACAATATTTACGTAAATGTATCACCATTCTCAATGGAATATGAAGATGAATACCAGTAGAAATGTAAAAACTAGAAAAAGAAAACCTTTGAGTCAGGTCAATTGGGAGGTAAAAAGATTCCATACTACCTACAAGGACACCACTTGCATGAATCAAATTTATGATGGTGGTATTGGAGGGAAGACATTGTCTTCCTAAATGTAATGCCTCATCCTGTTGTAACATAAATAAGACAAGTTACAGCAGATACATATGCCTGTGAAAAGCTCGTTGTTCATCCTGCTGAGTCTCAAAAGGTCACTTTTAAGGTTGCTGTGCTCCAGCCTCTGCCAAAACATACAGACTAAGTTGTGTGTTCAACAATTCTGAGTTGACTACTCTAAATGCCTCAGGATGATACAACTGTCTGTCATTGTGGCAATCAGCCTCTGTGTTAGCTTCCATACAAATCAACACCTACATCGTTGTTAGCACTCTGACTTTTATAGATTGTTGAGGAATATAGAAAAACAAGATGTTTCTACGTGTTTCTAACATTGTTGTGTGGGCTTGTATTACAGGACATGTCTTGAATATCACTGAACAACGCATTGTTTATTATACTGTATATATACACACAACACAATACCGAGACAATACGAATGGCTGCCCCCATCAGTGGGTGCTCTGGTCAGTGGGTGCGCTCGCCCACACCTGCCCAGAGACCCCGGCAGGGTGTTGCCCCCTCCCCCAGCCCAAAGGGATTTTCCAAGGGAGGGAAGGACCAAGCCCCGCCCGACGCCCGGGAGGGCATGGAAGCGAGCACACTCACCGCTCACAGCATGAAACCAAAACAGAAAACATAAATAACTCATCACAAAACATACAGTAATCATTTCCCAACCCCTGATTGGAGGACCTCAAACCTTTATACTGTGCATTTGTGTATGCATTTAACCCAAAACTCATTAATTCCACCTTCACACAGCCACAGATCCACCCATCTTTCCCAGTAAATCATCATTCTACTATTTCCTCCATTCTTCCTTGGTGTCACAATAGGGACTTGAACCTCCCCATCTGCAACATTTCTGCTGAAATTGACCCAAAAATAAACATTTTACCCAAGAGCACATTGGTATTTCCTATTCAAAGATTGTGGTCCTTCAAATCCCCCAACAATACTGTTTGCAGGTCCAACAGCGCCATGATACTATGACATAATAACCATTCCTGGATCTGACTCCAAAACCCAGCCACTGATAGACAGAGATGCTATATTGATTCTGTTTCTATGTGGCAAAGCCTGCACAGGGCTAACTGTTCAATGCCACATAGTGAGCATTCTTTTTAAAGCGAGAATTTGACATAATAGCTTAAATTGAAAAGAACGGATTGATGAGTTCTGTATATCAGTTCATAAACCCGATGCTGTGGTAACTTCAAAAATCTGTTCCCAGCTATCTTGAATTTTGTGCAGCATAGTTGTCAACCCTCTTGACCGTAAGTAAAACTGATATATTTTACGATTTATATCGGTCATTTTAAGCCATTTATCATTTTTAATTGGCGGCAGACAAACTAATGAATTCCTTTCTCTTTTAAGCAATTGCCTCTTCCATTTTTGTGGCAGTGCAGTGATGAGTTGGATATAATTTTATATTGAGCATACATCTCCATACACACTGATTAATTACTTGAGTGACATAATTTTACAATGTCATTCATAAACACAATACTTACCTTCCTTATACATTCTCTTCAAGAAAATTGGTTTATCCTCTATCAGTACATTGGAGTATAGCCACATGATTTGCTGTAATACATGTTCTGCCTCTTCTGGAGGATAAAATTGGAATTGAAACCAATTCTGTATGGCTTTGTTTAAAAAGGAGGATATTTTACACGGGATTCCATTGTCAATCCACCGGAAACTGATTGTTTTAACCTGTTAAAACAGCAAAGAGACACCTTTAAAACATCAGATGTGCCTCTCTTAGTAGACTACTGGAAAAACTGGATTAAGATACAGTTTCGGTATAATAGAGGCTTTAAGAGAGAGGTTTACAGCATACATTGATACCTTTGTTTCTAACCCATTCATTTCTAACCCTTTCATTTTATCACTGGATCTGATTTTGATAGATAACCATTCAATGTTCATAACAAACAAGTATGGTGATAGAGGGAAACCTTGTTTTACACCTCTAGACAATTCAGAATTCTCAGAGAAATAACCATTATTTTATCATTTATATTATTATAATTTTACATATGTTATACATGACGTTATATATGACTTTTATCCATTTTATGAGAGATTCTCCAAAATTGAAATAATCCAGGCACTTATAAATAAATTCTAGCTGTACTTTATCGAAGGCTTCAAAAAAATCTGCTATAAAGATTATTCCTGGTTTCCCTGAATTCTCACAGTTTTCAATTATTTCAAAGAAATTGTCTAATGCTATCTCCAATATATCTTACTTTAAAAATCCTGTCTGATCGGGGAAGAATAATATCCTGTAAGACATTTTTAATTCTATGAGCTATACATTTTGCCAATATTTTAAAAATTCCAACATTGAAGTGTGAGGGGCGTCCAATTTTGGGCAGATTGGGTCTGTCCCTAGGCTCCTACTTCAGTAAGAGATAAATCAGTGCCTCTTTTTGTGTGTCAGACAGTTTACCATATGATAAAGTATAGGAATATTTAAAACATGCTAGTAGTGTATCTTTCAGTAATTCATAAAATATTTGATATACACTATACAGTATGTACACAAAAGTATGATGACACTCCTTCAAATGAGTGGATTTGGCTTTTCAGCCAAACCCGGTGCTGACAGGTGTATAAATCGAACACACCGCCATGCAATCTCCATAGACAAACATTGGAACTAGAATTGCCTTACTGAAGAGCTCAGTGACTATCAATGTGGCACTGTTATATGATGCCTTTCCAACAAGTCAGTTCGTCAAATTTCTGCCCTGCTAGAACTGCCCCGGTGAACTGTAAGTGCTAATATTGTGAAGGGAAAACGTCTAGGAGCAACAATGACTCAGCCGCGAAGTGGTAGGCCACAAGCTCATAGAACGGTAGCGCCAAGTGCTGACATGCGCAGCATGTAAAAATCGTTTGTCCTCGTTTGCAACACTCACTACCGACTTCCAAACTGCCTCTGGAAGCAACATCAGCACAATAACTGTTTGTCGGGAGCTTAAATGAAAGGGGTTTCCATGGCTTAGCAGCAACACACAAGCCTAAGATCAACAATGTGCAATGCCAAGCGTCAGCTAGAGTGGGGTAAAGCAAGCTGCTACTGGACTCTGCGGGAGTGGAAATGCCTTCTCTGGAGTGATGAATCATGCTTCACCATCTGGTAGTCCGACAGACGAATCTGGGTTTGGCAGATGTGAGGAGAACGCTACCTGCCCCAATGCATAGTGCCAACTGTAAAGTTTGGTGGAGGAGGAATAATGGTGTGTGGCTGTTTTTCACAGTTCAGGCTAGGCCCCTTAGTTCCACTAAAGGGAAATCTTAACTCTACAGCATACAATACATTGTGTGCTTCCAACTTTGTTGCAACAGTTTGGAGAAGTCCCTTTCCTGTTTCAGCATGACAAAGCTCCTGTGAACAAAGCGAGGTCCATACAGAAATGGTTTGTCGAGATTGGTGTGGAATAATTTGAATGGCCTGCACAGAGCCCTGACCTCAACCCCATTGAACACCTTTGGGATGAATTAGAACGCCGACTGTGGGCCAGGCCTAATTGCCCAACATCAGTGCCCAACCTCACTAATGCTTGTGGTTGAATGGAAACAAGTCCCTGCAGCAATGTTCCAACATCTAGTGGAAAGCCTTCCCAGAAGAGTGGAGGCTGTTATAGCAGCAAAAAGGGGACCAAGTCCATACTAATGCCCATGATTTGGAATGAGATGTTCGATGAGAAGGGGCCCACATACTTTTGGTCATGTAGTGTATGTCTATTGGAATGCCACCAAGGCCAGGGGTTTTCCCAGTCTGAAAGGAATGAATTGCCAACCGTAGTTCGTTCTCTGTAATTTGTCCTTTACAACAACAAAAAATTGTGTCGCAGATACAGGCCCGGCTCCAGGATGACATGCCTGAGATATCACGTTTCAGGTAAGACCCAGATGAAGACAGTGTCGAAGTAACAAAAGTGTATTACTAGTACAGGGGCAGGCAAAACAACAGGTCAAAGGCAGACAGAGGTCAGTAATCCAGATAAGATACAAAAGGTCCAGAACGGCAGGCGGTCTCAGGGTCAGGGTCAGGGCAGGCAGAATGGTCAAAACCGGGAAAAACTAGAAAACAAGAACTAGGACAGACGAGAGCAAGGGGAAAACCGCTGGTAGGTTTCACAAAATAAAATGAACTGGCAACAGACACAGAGAATACAGGTATAAATGCACTGGGGATAATGGGGAAGATGGGCAACACCTGGAGGGGTGGGGGGATAAGCACAAAGACAGGTGAAACGGATTAGGGTGTGACATGAGGGAGAATTGGGGGGACAACTAGTATTGCTTTAGATCCCTAATAAAACAGGGTAGATTGGTCGCACTACTGTTCAAATATACAAAAATGTATCTGAAATGTAGCCATTCATGTCAACAACCGCTGTTTTGTAGAATAACACAAGAAAGATATGCGCCCCACTACGACATACAAGTGTATCTAACACAAGAAAGATATGCAGCCATAGCAGCCATAGCTGCCGTACGCCTACACACAATTAGTGCCTACCAACACGCACAGATCAGCTCGACAGAATGAGCACCCCTATCAAAGATTCTTACAGGTTTCATAGCTTAAACTTCTATAATTACAATTATAAGCTACATTGCTCTCGAATTTGTGACACTATGCAATGAGCATAACCAAGTCGCCACTTCTCCAGGTGCTCAATATTTTCTGTGTGGGAGAGTTTCACACAAACACACATGCTATAGCAAGAGATTAGGGACGTGGCAAAAAAAGTAGGCTATGAGTCGTTTTCATAGTATTGACATTCGTTTTACAGTAGCTTATCACACAAAGGCTGTGTAATGCAAATAGATGATAACAGAATGAACTTCTTTAAGTAGGCTACACACGATATTTGTCCTACTACTGTGACATACAAAATGTACAAAAATGTAGGCATATCTGAAAGGCAGCCATATGCACAACTGCATACAACTGAAAGCATGTGATGTTGAAGAGAAGGCCCATGAAAACTGGTAGCCCATGATGCGCTCATTAAAACAACACACACCGTAACCATCGATTCAGGACCATGGACAGAAGGCTACCGCCAGTCAGCATGATGAAAGGATAACTTTAGATGCTCTGCGGATTTCAGCACCAACAATGTGGACCGCCAGGACAAGGCTCACCTCAGAGCACAACCAACTAGGCTACATTGGTCATTGTCCCTATACCCATCAAATAACACCAAGCTGTATATCTATCAATTAGACTGGCAAAAGCAAGTAATGACATCAAGAATCACAGATAAATCTAAAAGATGCATTGCAGTAAAACGTAAGTAAGGCCTAAACTATACATTACATCCAAAAATGAGCCAAACAACCAGTAGGTTTACCGACACATGAGGAATTCTGGCACGGCGGCCAGGGCCATAAAGGTTGTAGCTTACCATTTAGAAGAGTTGCAGCCTCATTCATGTTGTGTTGAACCTGGTGAAAAGTTTCTGATTCCATTATCCTTCCTGGAAAAACGTACTTATCAGGTCCCTCTCAAATGTCAGCAGAACAAGTTGGGTTTTTCACGGATGTAACATGCTCTGTGTTCAGAGTCTCTGTTCAATGAATACGTTCTTCAGTGTGGAGAACACATTTTCTCACATTGTTGTATATGCCCCAAAATCTTTTCTTGTGTTTCAGTGCCAACAGTTGGCATTGCTGATAAAGACCCGCAGTATCTTTGAAGAACGCTGAGTGTAGTCCATTTGTTGTTGCTGGCTGTGGTTGCGATTTCACTTTGCAAAAATGTGTGAGCCACAATAAACTATACTTCAGTTTTCATTAGATTGAACAGGTCCTCAGATGCTAGTGGCTGGGGTAACGGAAGTGCAGGTGCTTGTTGTGATGTTAACCCCGTGCTGTTGGTGCTAGGCCGTGGCTCTTCTCGATCTTGTTGGTCAGCAGGCGGCGTGGAGGATGGGCGGGTATAACATTTACTGCTAGGCTCCTCAACCTCGGTGGTTGGGCCTGCAGGCTGGTCGGTGAGCTTGACTTCGCCCTCGACATGGTGGTTTTTGCCCAGCCAGCCATTTTCGGATATCCATGCTGATCAAAGCTTAGCCACCTTGTTATAATTATTCAGCACGCTGCTACCAAAACTTAACGAACCTAGTAGCTACTGCAAAAGTGAACAACCTTTTCCCCTCTCAATTAGATCCCAACCACCTGGGATCCAATGAGCTTCCTAAAAAAGGTAATGAAGGTCATACCTTATGACAATGCATGGCTAAGTGACCAATCAGAATGCATTTTGGGATTTGAACTACTAAATATGACATTATTACATAAAACAAAAATATAAAAGCAGCGTTCAACAATTTCAAAGATTTTACTGAGTTACAGTTCATATAAGGAAATCAGTCAATTTAAATAAATTCATTAGGCCCTAATCTTTAGATTTAATGACTATGAATACAGATATGCATCTGTTGGTCACAGGGGCGTGAATCAGAAAACCAATCAGTATCTGGTGCCCCCATGCAGCACGACATCTCTTCGCATAGAGTTGATCAGGCTGTTGATTGAGGCCGGTGGAATGTTGTCCCACTCCTCTTCAATGGCTGTGCGAAGTTGCTGGATATTGGCGGGAACTGGAACACGCTGTCTTACACATTGATCCAGAGAATCCCAAACATGTGACAAGTCTGATGAGTATGCAGGCCATGGAAGAACATTTTCAGTTTCCAGGAATTGTGTGCAGATCCTTGTGACATGGGGCTGTGCATTATCACGCTGAAACATGAGGTGATGGCGGCAGATGGGCCTCAGGAGCATGTCACAGTATCTCTGTGCATTCTAATTGCCATTGATAAAATGCAATTGTATTCGTTGTCCGTAAGTTATGACTGCCCATACCATAATTCCATGGTAATTCCACCATCACCATGGGGCACCATGGGGCACACAATATTGACATCAGCAAACAGCTTGCCCACATGACAAACAGCTTGTCCACATGACGTTCATCCGTGAAAAGCATACCTTTCCAGTGTGCCAGTGGCCTTCGAAGGTGAGCATTTGCCCACTGAAGTTGCAGTCAGGTCAACTGCAGTCAGGTCAAGACCCTAGTGAGGATGACGAGCAAGCAGATGAGCTTCCCTGAGACGGTTTCTGACAGTTTGCGCAGAAATTCTTTGGTTGTGCAAACCCACAGTTTCATCAGCTGTCCGACAATCGTGCAGGTGAAGAAGCCTGATGTGGAGGTCCTGGGCTGGTGTGGTTAAACGTGGTCTGTGGTTGTGAGGCCAGTTGGGCATACTGCCAAATTCTCTAAAACGACATTGGAGGTGGCTTATGGTAGAGAAATGAACATTAAATTATCTAGCAACTGCTCTGGTGAACATTCCTGAAGTCAGCATGCCAATTGCTCGCTCCCTCAAAACATCTGTGGCATTGTGTTGTGTGACGAAACTGCACATTTTAGATTGGCTTTTTATTGTCCCCCAGCACAAGGTGCACCTGTGGGTGGATTATCTTGGCAAAGAAGAAATGCTCACTAATGGGGATCTAAACAAATGTTTGTCCAAAATTTGAGAGAAATAGGCTTTTAGTGCATGTGGAAAATGTCTGGGATCTTTTATTTCAGCTCATGGAACATGGGACCAAGACTTTATATGCTGCGTTCCTATTTTTGTTCAGTGTACATTCCCCCTCCCACATCCCTCTTCAGATTATGTGCATACCCAGCATATCACCTCTGTCCCGGTCTGCACAACTGGCAGGCCCAACCTGGTCTCATAGCATTTCTTATTATTCTGTTTGTAAATCCATGACATTGCATTTAGTATTGGTATGTTTTATATTTCGTATGGTATCTATTCATTTGTGTGTCCATCACCAATTTCATATGATATGTTACGAATTACAATTCGTATTATATGTTATGAATTTACAAAATGTAGACTATGTTACAAATGTCCAAAATGTACTTTTTGTTCAGAATTTGCACAATGTATGATATGTTATGAATTCTAGCTAGGTTGCTAAGGTTAGCTAGCTAGCTAGCATTAGCTAGGTTAGAGGTTAGGGTTAGGGGTTAGGGTTAAGGTTAGGGTTACGTTTATGAGTTGGGTTAAAGGGTTAAGTTTAGGGGAAGGGTTAGCTAAAGGTTAAGGTTACGCCCATCTATCCACCCAGGCCAACCAACCTAATTTAGTTTTTTGCCTTAAGTAACGATCTGTCTTATGTAACGATACCAAACCTAACATATCATACTAATTTGAGTGTTCCAGATTTAGTCTATGAGACCTGGCTGGCAGCCCGTCAGCGCTATATTGGTTAAAACTGGGCAGTGTAACTCATATACCATCGGTTATGTTTATGTGGAAACAAAACTGGGAGTTTCAAGTTCCTTGGTGTCCACATCACCAATAAACTATCATGGTTCAAACACACCAAGACAGTCGTGAACAGGGCACTACGACACCTTTTCCCCTCAGGAGACTGACAAGATTTGGCATGGGTCCCCAGATCCTCAAAAGGTTCTTCAGCTGCACCATCGAGAGCATCCTGACCGCTTGCATCACCGCCTGACATGGCAACTGCTCGGCATCCGACCGTAAGGCGCTACAGAGGGTAGTGCGTATGGCCCAGTACATCACTGGGGCCAAGCTTCCTGCCATCCAGGACCTATAAACTTGGCGGTTTCAGAGGAAGGCCCAAAAAGGCCCCGCCCCCATTGATTTTACACTGCTGCTACTCACTGTTTATTATCTACTTTACCCCTACCTACATCCAATCAAATCCAATTTTATTGGTCACATACACATGGTTAGCAGATGTTATTGCGAGGGTAGCAAAATGCTTGTGCTTCTAGTTCCGACAATGCAGCAGTATCTAACATGTAATTTAACAATTCCACGACAACTACCTATTACACACAAATCTAAGTAAAGGAATGGAATAAGGATATATATATATATATATTTATAAATATATATATATATTTATAAATATATGGATGAGCAATGACAGAGCGGCATAGGCAAGATGCAATATATGTAATAAAATACAGTATATACATATGAGATGAGTAATGCTAGATATGTAAACATTATTAAAGTGGCATTATTAAAGTGACTAGTGATCCATTTATTAAATAGGCCAATGATTTCAAGTCTGCATGTAGGCAGCAGCCTCTCTGTGTTAGTGATGGTCTAAACAGTGAACAGTCTGATGGCCTGTTTTTTAGTCTCTCGGTCCCAGCTTTGATGCAGCTGTACTGACCTCTCCTTCTTGATGGTATCTGGGTGAACAGGAAGTGGCTCGGGTGGTTATTGTCCTTGATTATCTTTTTTGCCTTCCTGTGACATCGGGTGCTGTAGGTGTCCTGGAGGTCAGGTAGTTTGCCCCCGGTGATGCGTTGTGCAGACCGCACCACCCTCTGGAGAGCCTTGTGATTGTGGGCGGTGCAGTTGCAGGCTGTTATACAGGCTGTAAAATAATCTGTAAAAGTTTGTGACGGTTTTAGGTGACAAGCCAAATTTCTTCAGCCTCCTGAGGTTGACGAGGCACTGTTGCGCCTTCTTCACCACACTGTCTGTGTGGGTGGACCATTTCAGTTTGTCTATGATGTGTATGCTGTCCCATCGGGGGGGGGGGGGGGGGGGTTAGGGTTAGGGTTAGGGTTAGGGTTAGGGTTGGGGGGGGGTGCTCCTTCTTTTGTTTCCTGAAGTCCACGATCATCTCCTTTGTTTTGTTGACGTTGAGTGAGAGGATGTTTTGCTGCCCTCACCTCCTCCCTGTAGGCTGTCTCGTCGTTGTTGATAATCAAGCCTGCTACTGTTGTGTCATCTGCAAACTTGATGATTGAGTTAGAGGCGTGCATGGCCACGTAGTCATGGGTGAACAGGGAGTACATGAGGGGGTTGAGCACGCACCCTTGTGGGGCCCCAGTGTTGAGGATCAGCAAAGTGGTGATGTTGTTTCCTACCTTCACCACCTGGAGGCGGAACCGTCAGGAAGTCCAGGACCCAATTGCATAGGGCGGGGTTAGGATCCAGGGCCTCCGGGCTTAACGATGAGCTTGGAGGGTACTATGGTTTTGAATGCTGAGCTGTAGACATTATTTTTGGTATTCCTCTTGTCCAGATGGGATAGGGCAGTGTTTAGTGTTAAGGTGAGTGCATTGTCTGTGGATCTATTGGAGCGGTAAGCAAATTGAAGTGGGTCTAGGGTGACAGCTAAAGTAGAGGTGATATGATCCTTGATTAGCCTCTCAAAACACTTCATGATGACAGAAGTGAGTGCCATAGTCATTTAGATAGTTACCTTTGCCTTCTTGGACGTGGCTAGGAATGCCAACTGCGCCGGCCGCCTTGCGAGCACAAACACGTTTAAATGACCTCGACTAACCTGTACCCCAGCACATTGACTCGGTACCGGTACCCCCTGTATATAGCATCGGTACTGTTATTTTATTGTGTTACTTTTATTTTCATTTATTTAGTCTCTACTTCTTTAACTGCATTGTTGGTTAAGGGCTTGTAAGTAAGGATTTCACAGTAAGGTCTACATCTACTGTATTTGGCGCATGTGACAAATAATATTTGATTTGATGCCTGGCTTTGCCATCCCGTAGAGCCAGCCATGCACAGAGAGTTGAACCTGATTTATAAGGAAAACAATATTACCACACTGTTCGTCAAGTGAAGTTGGAGAAACTCGAAAGTATAACTTTAAAAATATATATATTTTGCTTCTTCATTCAAAATATCCTTCGGTGAGGCAATGATTTCTATGTCATTTGTAACTATTTTCTGCAGAAGACTATTCTACAGAATGAAGCATTTCTCAATAGGGGCACATATTATTTCCAGCATGGGAGAGGTGTTCCTCTTACAAGTACTGATCAAGACTTGTAACACACATGGCTTGGACAGCAGACAAACTAGACCTGCTGTGTGAACATAAACTACTGGAGGAGTGATGGATGGTCTGTGTAAGACTGTTGCTGTGTGATTCAGCTTAGGAGATTTCAAATCTACCCCATCACACACTCATCTCCATGGTCAAACTCGGACACAGATGGTCAGACATATGTGTAATGGAGCATTGTCGCACAGATATTGAGGCACAATACAATATTGACAGAACTTAGCTTCAATTCTGGTGCACTTCCGCGTGTGGTTACATGCACAGTACATTTCGTACAGTAGATGTAAATGTAAAGTCTCCTCAAGTCTCTCTGGAGACTGGTCGACACTCTGCCACAAAGCCCCCTACCATCCACTACACTCCAGACTCCCAATAAATGTATGATGCATCCATTTACGATGGGGGGAAACAAAAGAGAGAGTGAAAAAAGGTAACAAGCATCTTTCCAGGTAAGGCCTAACGGATTTGGAGCTCTGAAAAACAAGGCTAATTTAAAGGTTGTTTGAAGAGCGTCAGGCTGTGTTTACTCAGGAGGGGGGCTGTGAGCGAGTGCAGGGGGAGAGTCTGGGGTAGCTCGGCACTGAGGTGGCGTTTAGAATCTCTCCCCGGTGCTCTTCATCAATTTCCCCTGTCCGCCGAGAGCCTCTTCTAACCCACATGGCAGCCAATGGCAAAGGGAGTGCCTTTACTCCATTATTGATACCACTGCATCACATGACCCCCACTTTTCTCAACCAACACAGCAGAGAAGCCACAAAGGTCAGAGGACCATGGGCAGACATTTAGCCTCTCACTCACAGTCACAAAGTAGGTGACAAAACTCCCTCTGAGATCACTAGGACTGTTTATGGTTTCAATACACAGCAGGCCATATAAGGATCTGACGGAAACTTCATGGCATGAATTTTACTTCAAAAAATGTTTTACATAACTAATTATGGCTGACAAAAGTAGTGTAATTAGTTAACTCAAGCTCAAAATAACAGGAACTGTAAAAAGTACAGTTGCTTTTTGTGTCCAGTAACTTCATCAAAGTGCACTGACTGTTTATTGATGTACAAGAACATTTGTGAGTTTTCTCAAAAGAGCCTCTATCTAAGCACAGGGGAACGTCTTCTTTTCTTGGCAACAGTGCCTGTAGCCATGCAGCTTGTGAGACATCGGAGATCTAACATCTCAGATGCTGTTAAATAAACTGAGTAAGGACAAAAACCCTATAAGCTGCAAAAAGCTGGAGGCAAAGATTGTTAGCTTTCACCTGGATATCCATTTGCACAACTCTGGCTAAACAAATAGGTGAAATGAGGTCGCCTCATGGTGTGTTGACGCTGGACCTCTCAATGGGATTAGCACAATAAACCATGAATTTCTGCTCCCTGAGTGAGCGAAATAGCATTTCTCACATTTTCCATTGGTTAACACCAGGATGACAGAGGGCGGTGGTTTTAGCATGAGCAGGAGGGTGTTCCAGGGACACAGGGCTACTAGACCCTCTCTTTACCTGGAGCACTGCCCTCTGCTACACAGTCCAGGGGAAGCCTCACCAAGCAGACAAACACCTGAGCACACTCCTGGAGCAGCCTGCTGTATGTTTACAAAACAGACTGTGTCTGAGCAAAGCTAAGCCTGGATACTCTACATAGCCATCGCTCGCTGACAAAACTCTCCAACACATGTATCTCCCTGTCACAACGCTGCTAAAACTGCAATTACAAAGGAATTTACACACTGTCAGCAAACAAAACATGGTTATTGGTTTACTATGCCATTGTCTAAAACAAAAGGCAGACAATATCACCTCCAAAGCTTTCCAAAATCATAGATTTTGACACCAAAAAGGAGTGTGAGTGGAGGCTTTAGCTCTGAAACAATGGGATATTTGTTCTCGGCATACGCCTACATTTAGGCCAAGGTTTGAGAGGATAAAACAGCAGTCTAAGCCATTCTAAGACTTTCCATATTATAGAACAATTCAAATGTGAATGTGAAGCTATTTTAAAACCCAAATGCAGGCATGGAATGAACTTCTGTTGGGTGGAAACACAGCTTATCTTATCATAACTGTATCATGCTACTGCCATGGACAGTCTCGCTCTGATTCAAAGCTAGGGGCGCCTGGCTTAAGTGTTTGGCTTTGTTTCTTCTTCTTAACTGCTGCATTACTTGCACAAACGATTTGATTAAAGTACTGGGACACATTACTCACTCTGCGTGTGAAAAGCGGTCTTTATCTGAAGTGCAGCAGCTGTGAAGCTATTAGCATATGTGCTGTGAGTCAGAATAAGACACCTTTGTTGAAGTGTTAAACCACTTATGCAATTTTACAGCCAAGAATGTGCTCCAGCTTTTTCCCAAAATTTGGTTTCAGTTCATTATAAATAATCATAAGATGGAGATAAATTCGGAGAGTTGGAAATCTTTCCTCCTCTCTGGCAGACAGCATTGTGTTGTTTAACTTCGACGTTGTTTTACCTCAAAGTTAGGAATAGATGTGGCTCCTCGGATGAGTTTTTACCTGGTAGTAAACTGCATTTCAAAGCCTTGGCTATCCTAGCAAAATGACGGTATAGTATCATGTAACAGTACAAACACATAGACTAAGCACTCAACACACACAACTTTAGATCATATGTTAAATGACATGTTAAACTATCACCTTTTTTGGAAGGGTGTCTCTAATGTTTCCACGGTACTACTCCAGGTTATGTATTATATTCAAAGAGCACATTTGAAGTTTTGTGATTGGAAACACCTTAGAGAACGTGGGTTGAACAATGCAGGGGATCAAATGGCCGAGGGATGAATGTTTGTTGGTAAACTAAGACAGGAAGTGGGGACATCTGTATGACTGAAGGTGAGGTGTTAGTTTGTGGCTCAGACAAATAACAAATAACTTCCCTAGCAAACATGAGTATGATATCGAAAAGGATTAGACAAATTCCTGAAATATGTCAATTAGTCTGTCATGCTCCTTTCCAGTTGTTATGTTTTCACTCAATAAACATAAGACCTGTGAATAAAAGGTTATGCTTGTAACAATTCATAAATAAAACATGTACAACCTGAATGCCATGCTGGAATCCTGAAACAATTACAGATATCTGAGGGTAAATCAACAACAAATTACTGTCCTTGATGAGATATAAATGGGTTCAATGCTGTAAATGATGCATTGCAATTATATTAATTACAAAATACAACTCTTGATGGTGTGTAAATAAGTTATTTTCATCTTCAACTCAATAAAGATGATGTTATTGTGAAACCTGTCTCCGTTACGTGACTCAAATAAGGTCCTGTGGCTTGGCAGCTTGGTGTCTGTGTGGCAGAGAGCACAGTGCACCACACCAGGTGGGGGGTGGAAAGGTGGGTGCTGAGAAGCAGACAGAGCGGTTTGTCAACATGAAAACAGCTCATGATCACAAACACAGAGGCGCTGCCTTGTACCTACAGTGCAGCCCAGGGGAAATCACCTGTTGTCCCTGTTCACCTCTCTATTTTTCACAAGAGGTATCGCACAGGTTGGTCTATGACACTAATAATATCTTATTGAGTCACTCATTTAGCTATGTTTCCAAGAACTGAATGCTAAACTATAATCACACTGCCTAAAAATGCTACATAGTAAAATACTGTCTGTCTATGTGCTAGTGCCTCCTTTAACCACATGCTAGGGGGGGGGGTGATTTAATTTGTAGCTGCGGGACATGCAAGTGAAGTCAACAAGGTTGACATGAGCCCCTTGAACTGTAAACAGGATGGGGAGATTGTCATGACAATGTCTAAAGGTGAGGATGCAATTACAAGCAGAAAAACACTAGGGAGGTTGGACAACTCTTCATATAAGCCTAATTGATGAAAATATGAAAATATAAACGTTTCAACGTTTTCAAATAATAGTCAAACAGCAGCTCCCATTTAGAATGCCCTATAATGCCCACAAAGATGCCGAGAAGCCGGGTGTCACAGAGAGTCCAGCATTTTCACACAAGACATTTTTACAAATATAGCCAGGAGCCCAAACTCACTGCAGACTCACTATAACAGCACTCACTGTGGAGGTTTCTTACATAAGCTACTAACAGTGGGATTTAAAGGTAAAGGGGAGAGAGTGTTTGGCTGGGGGAAGAAATTCAGAGCACACACAGATGTAGGAGAAGTCTGTGCCGTGGCTTCACTCCTCTGTCACTGGGTGCCTGCTGTGAAAACAACACCCCCCTTTTCTCCCCCTCTTGCTCCCCCTCGCTCTCTTCCCTGGACGCCAGCCTGACATACCAGACCTTGTTCGTTAGCGCATATTTTTATCCGCCGTTACTAAATTAGGAAGCCAGAGAGAGCAAACGGAGGGTGTCTGCCAAGGCAGAAGAAGAAGGGTCTGCTCAGGCCTGGGTTTGCTGAGGGCCCGTGCCAGCCCTGCCAGGTTCATTAAGAGCCACTTGGGTTTCAGAAATAGAAGCCCAACAGGGACCCGAGCCAAACAGGACCCAGGACAGCCCGGCCAAAAACTCACGGGACAAACAAACAAATAAACTGCTTTCTTATGCACTGCCAGAGTCAACCGGCAGCAGCCACCCTAAGGAGCTATTATAAGTTATCTTGGGCAGTTCTGCAAACAAGGTGAGCACTGCCGCAGGTTTAAAACTGGTGACAGCACACACACACTGCCAACCTGATAGAGAATAAATTAACCTACAAACTCTCTCTAGAGACCAATTTCTTAAAGCAGCCACAGAGACATCAATTCGTGTTAGTTTAGCATGGTTTTAAGACAGATGTTTTGATGGATATTTATAAAAAAGTACATAAATTCTTGTTAGTTCGGCATGGTATTAAGACAGGGATGTTTAGATTGGTATTTATAAAAGTACATTTACATCTTCTCATTTCTCATGCAGTTGGCATTATGTCTGCTCTTTACGTGCTGATTAGGACATGGATAAAATGCCACCCTAGAGATCATAGAGTTGAAGCAGAATATCAACAGGGGGGTTGGCTGACCTATCTAACCTGCAGGACATTCTCAGATGGAACTTGATACAGTTTACATTGGGGGGCCTGTCCAGTACAGAGATTTCATAAACATCCAGGTGTATTTGTGAAATCTGTCTTGTCTTCTTTAGTAACCTTTATAATATAATAATATTTGGAATAACTCCTAGAAAGAAAAAGTATACTTAAAGTATTGACTCAACCCCCAAGGTAAAATAAAATAATTACCATATCAGTGTCTAAAGTCAGTATATTGCCAGCAGCACAAATGTCTCCCTTCAAAATGTGTCAAAGTATCACCAACATACACCATATTCAAGAAGGCCACAGAGCGTGAAAGGGATGGATGTCTGGTACTTTACTGACATCTATTGGATCATTTAAAAATTTTACTTCTCCAGCTGTGCAATACAGTCTATGGTCCAGCAGCCCCATCATCAGGGAAAGAATAAAGCAGGAAGAGGAAGGTCAGTTGTACAACTGAATGCATTCAACTGAAATGTGTCTGCCCCATTTCACCCAACCCCTCTGAATCAGAGAGGTGCGGGTGGCTGCCATAATCAATATCCACATCTTCGGCTCCCGGGGAAAAGTGGGTTAACTTCCTTTGCTTAGGGGCAGAATGACAGATTACTGGCCCAACGCTCTAACCACTAGATTATAGCATGCTGCGTGTATACATTATTACAGGCATGGCAATTGAGATCATGGTCACATCTGTCTTGATACAGTTTAATCAACTCCAAATAAATGCAATAAATTGAGGCTGTTGTGACAGCATGCACTAAAACACATGTTATCGGAATTAAACTTTATAGCACTTATCTGAAGTGCACTTATCAGGAGTCACTTGTATTACAGAGTTTGAAATCCCAGCTCTAGTTGTGTTAAATCCTAATTAATAGGTCTACTCAAAATACTGATATTTTGGCACTATTTTGTGTGTATTGTTATTTATTTTAATTTAAAATGTATTTATCTAGGCAAGTCAGTTAAGAACAAATTCTTATTTACAATGATGGCCTACACAGGCCAAACCCAGACGACGCTGGGCCAATTGTGTGCCGTCCTATGGGACTCCCAATCACGGCCGGTTGTGATACAGCCTGGATTATTTACTGCTAGTTAACCTAATAAAGTGAACACGTTATTTAATGCAGTCTAAGTATATTACCTTATTGACATCTTCAGCAAAAGAAGGGATTTGGCATAGCCCATTGAAAAGGGACAAATACACAGACCCAAAGAAACTAGGTAATGATGATGGATAGGGATTCCTCTAACTGGATTTCCACTTGGCTGGAGAAAGCTTTTATTAAATGTCTCCATTGGAAAATGATTACACCGTCCCATGTGGGACCGCACCAAGGTGGTCTGTATATCCTCACACTCCAGGACAGTTGACTATAAACCAATAAACCCATAAAGATCACCCATATTAGAAACGAATGGAGTAGTAATAGGAGCAATTTCCTCCTTCCCTAGTGCCCTTTAAAGATCCTCGCCAAAATAAGGAATTTTATGAGCTGTTGAATCAAACAATAAGAAAGCATATTATTTATTGCTGCAATTATGACAATATGCCTATTGTAAAGTCAGTTCTCAAGAAAACTAGAAATGCTACATTTTTCATAAAGGATTTAACCACAGGTGGCTGGTGCGGGGAGCTTTAGGAGGACAAGCTCATTGTAATGGCTGGAATGGAGTCAAACACGTTGTTTCCATGTGTTTGGAACCACTCCATTAATTCCATTCCAGCCATTACAATGAGCATTTCCTCTTATAGCTCCTCCTACCAGCCTGCTCTGGATTTAACAATAAGTAGACACATCCTATATAGCTGTATTACGCCACCTTTTGTATCATGAGGTGAGGTCCTTAGAGCTAGCACCAAAAAGCACATGTTCTTGACATTAAGGATTGGAGCATGGGAATGATGCAACAACATAGCACATCAAACAGTCATATTTGTCTTCAGCTCCAGGTACTTTGTTTTTGCATTGCCTACTTACATTAGGTGTAACTTAAGCATTAAAAGACTGTGTGTTGCAGTAAGAGTGGTTTTGACAAACTGATGGCAATGTATTCCACTCTGGAAATTTGTTTGAAATTTGTTTAGGATCACTCTTAGTCTGGAACCTCCCCCTCTTGGGATCTTTGGGACTAACAAGCTCCTCTACCAAGACAAGGTGGCAACACACAGAGAATATTTATGTATTTATTTGATTTGTCATTAAATGGACTGTGCCTGCCTCAGATTGCACTGTAAATCAAAGGTGGGGTTTTATCGCTCATTGGCTAACCAGCATTCATGTCTATACTTTGGCAGATTTTTTTGGTTAACGCCATATCTTCAGAGTCCTGAGGCCTGAAACCCATACCGTTAGTCTTTCTGAAACCCAATATTTTGTGATTGTTTGTGGTATTTTGTCCCTCTTTGTCAGACAATTGGCATAGGCTACAGGCCATATTTCACATTTGGTACATGGGCCACATATCATAATCGACACAGGGACACATTTCACAATCGGCACACTGTCCACACTTGGAAGCTCCAACAAGTGGCAAAACAATAATACAAATGATTAGAAAATGCCATTTCCTTTGAATGCGTTCCTTCAGAATGTGTTTTTATATTTTAGTTTTAAATTCTGAAAGTTCTGTGGCATTTCAGTTTAGAATGTTGAAGCCTGCATCCCACCATTGACATGAATGGGGATACAATAACCTTCACAGTTTATTGTATGAATGATAGCAAACTTTAAAAAGTACAGTACAGCACAAAAGTTTTAGGCAGGTGTGAAAAAATGCTATAAAGTAAGAATGATTTCAAAAATAGACATGTTAACAGATTATATTTATAAATTAACTAAATGTAAAGTGAGTGAATAGAAGAAAAATCAAATCCATTTTTGGTGTGACCACCCTTTGCCTTCAAAACAGCATAAATTCTTGTAGGTACACTTGCACAAAGTCTGGGATTTTGTAGGCATATAGTCAGGTGTATGATTAAACATTATGCCAAACAGGTGCTAATGATCATCAATTCAATATCTAGGTTGAAACACAATCATTAACTTAAACAGCTGTACCTGCCCTCCAGGACGCCTACACCACCCGATGTCACAGGAAGGCCAAAAAGATTATCAAGGACAACAACCACCTGAGCCCCTGCCCGTTCACCCCGCTACCATCCAGAAGGCGAGGTCAGTACAGGTGCATCAAAGCTGGGACCTAGAGACTGAAAAACAGCTTCTATCTCAAGGCCATCAGACTGTTAAAAGGCCATCACTAACATTGAGTGGCTGCTGCCAACATACTGACTCAAATCTCTAGCCACTTTAATAATTAAAAATTGGATGTAATAAATGTATCACTAGCCACTTTATATCATGTTTACATACCCTACATTACTCATCTCATATTTATATACTGTACCCTATTACATCTACTGCATCTTGCCTATCGCTCATCCATATATTTATATGTACATAATCTTATTAATTTCTTACACTTGTGTGTATAAGGTAGTTGTTGTGAAATTGTTATATTACTTGTTAGATATTACTGCATTAGCATTTCGCTACACTCGTGTAACAAAATAGTATAGCTCCCGTCTCTCTCCTCGTCCCTATCTGGGCTCGAATCAAGGACCCTCCGGACACATCGACAACAGCCACCCTCGAAGCATCGTTACCCATCGCTCCACAAAAGCCGCGGACCTCACAGAGCAAGGGGAACTACTTCAAGGTCTCAAAGCGAGTGACGTATCCGATTGAAACGCCGTTAGCGCACATCCTGCTAACTTGCTAGCCATTTCACATCGGTTACACTCGCATTAACATCTGCTAACCATGTGTGTAGGACAAATAAAATTTGATTTGATTTGATTTGGGAGTGGGAACAGTAAGTGTTTGTTGTCATTCAACTGAGAGACGACTAGCAAAGATTTGTATAACTAGACCAAGATAGCCCACAGCCAGTCGTTTCCAATGGGAACAAATGAGTCATAGTGGGCAGACCAAGCAAGGAGGGGGCAGAGCCAAGCACGAGCTAGTGAGATCTTATTAGCCCGTTCTAGCAAATGTCTGCATATTTCCTTTAGGGAACGCCTACTTTGAAGTGCGCGTGTGCAAAAGCTCAATTCCCCTTTGCACTCCTAAACAACTTTGGCAAAGGTTACAGTTTACGAAACGTAATCCACTCTGTTCATAACATATTCTAGTTTTGGGAACAGAAAACCATATTGAGATCAAATGCTTCATCGATGAGAAAATGTGCAGAATATCGTCCAAAATCCATCTCTTTCAACTTCTCCCACTGGGCTACCACTTTTTGGTAGTGAGTGGAAACGCCAAGCGGATGTTTCACATTTATACATCCGGTGAAATATATGTCTCATTGTTCTATCTGTGCGACTAGTTTACATGCACATTTTTCTATTTGATAAATACTGCACCAAACATCTGAGCTAGATGTAAAATTGCACTACTCAGCAAAAACGTCAACATTGATTTATTTTAGATTAATTCTGACTATTTTGAGGAAGTGTTTCTGGCCATGTTGTTGCTAAGGTGTCTTAGGACGGGAAAACAACAATAATTATTGCTTATTTCATCTCATTTTTCAAGCGAAGGTCTTTGGTGTGTTTAAGAGTCCAGGCGGTCCCTTCGCCTAGCTGAGTTATGCTAGGAGCAAACCGAATCTATTTCTATTTTATTGATTTATTTCACCTTTATTTAACCATGTAGGCTAGTTGAGAACAAGTTCTCATTTGCAACTGCGACCTGGCCAAGATAAAGCGTAGCAATTCGACACATACAACAACAGAGTTACATATGGAATAAACAAAACATACAGTCAATAATACAGTAGAACAAAATAAAACAAAATGTCTATATACAGTGAGTGCAAATGAGGTAAGTTAAGGAAATAAATAGGCCATGGTGGCAAAGTAATTGCAATATAGCAATTAAACACTGGAATGGTAGATCGGCAGAAGATGAATGTGCAGGTAGAGATTCTGGGGTGCAAAGGAGCAAAATACATAAATAAATACCTGTATGGGGATGAGGTAGGCTGATGGTATGTCGGGACAGAATGTTGTGTCTAGATGGAGTAAAGCTCTATACAGTTATCACGTCGGGGACAACAGTTGTTGACAACCATAGCGTTTTAGCTTTATTTTGTATTTGTATTTATTTAACTAGGAAAGTCAGTGAAGAACAAATTCTTATTTACAATGACGGCCTACCTCGGCAAAACCCTCCCCTAACCTGGACGACGCTGGGTCAATTGTGCGCCGCGCTATGGGACTCCCGATCGGTTGTGATACAGTCGGGGATCGTATCAGGGTCTGTAGTGACTCCTTTAGCACCGAGTTTCAGTGCCTTAGACCGCTGCGTCACTCGAATGCCCCAGTCCCGACAAACCATCACTATCACCACCGGTAACAAAATACACAAAATAAGGGTAGGCCAATCATTTAGTAAAAATTCCGCAATAGCCTAAAACACTTATCTCCCTCACTAGCTTTAAGCACCAACTGTCAGAGCAGCTCACAGATTACTGCACCTGTACATAGCCCACCTATAATTTAGCCCAAACAACTACCTCTTTCCCAACTGTATTTAATTTTAATTTATTTATTTATTTTGCTCCTTTGCACCCCATTATTTTTTATTTCTACTTTGCACATTCTTCCATTGCAAAACTACCATTCCAGTATTTTACTTGTTATATTGTATTTACTTTACCATCATGGCCTTTTTTTGCCTTTACCTCCCTTCTCACCTCATTTGCTCACATTGTATATAGACTTGTTTATATTGCATTATTGACTGTATGTTTGTTTTTACTCCATGTGTAACTCTGTGTCGTTTTATCTGTCGAACTGCTTTGCTTTATCTTGGCCAGGTCGCAATTGTAAATGAGAACTTGTTCTCAACTTGCCTATCTGGTTAAATAAAGGTAAAATAAATAAATAAAATAAATAAAAAGCTAGCCTACAATAATCAACACGGCATGTTCCCCATCATTTATTTTCAGCTACATCCTGCCACCTTATCAGCTGTTGTCAGACACACCAGGGTCTGACAACATATTCATATTTTTATTAATTCGAGCTAAAAAACAAAGCCTGATTTAACATAAAACAATTTGTCTGCACAAATATTTGCACGTGCATAAAGTTGGTCTGGTGCTATAGAACATTGTCGGTCACGTGACATTTTATCAGGAAGTTACATTTAGCGCTTTTTGATTTTTAAGTTTTATATTAGTGGATGCTTGCTTGTATGAACACCCCGAGCGAACTGTTTGTGGTTATATGATGAATACAACCAACAAAATAAAAATAAAATGTCGCGCATTAATTTATGATGAACCTTTGCTGATTATGACGCATACTGCCGTATCCACGACAACGGATGTAAAAAAGAAACAAACATGGCATAAAATTATTCTGCAAAAGGTTTATTTATTTTTTAAATCTAAAAATGAATTATAATTATCCAATGACAAACACACGCTCCAAACCAGGACTTGGATTAGTTGACGGTGGAGAATCGTAAGTTATACATTGTGCTTGTGCATGCATGCATTGCTGTAAAACTGATGTTGGAAGAAAAAAAATCCTTTCGAAGAGATCAATTCTGCGCATTCGAGTCAATGTGGATTGTGCATGTCTATTATTAGAAAAATGCTGCTGATGATGATTGTGTTACCCAGGTAGATCATTTGAAAGCAACTTTATCCTCATAGTGATAAAGGACTGGCAAGTGTCTCTCAGAGAGGAATGGATGACACGGGAGAGTCGATGATGATGACTCCTGAGGAAAAACTTACCCAGTATGATAGCAGGGCCCAAGCCTTTGCAGACACTCAACAGGTAGACCTATAGAGGTTTTAAGTTGCTTTCCATTCTGACACCTGCATGCAATGGGGTGAGGTCGAAAGTACTATAACCAGAGGTACCTGCAAAGTTTGTGAAGGTTGTCTTAACCTTCTGTAGATGTCATAGTCACCCTGTCATGTTCAGAAATTGTATCATTCTCTTATCAAAGGTATAATGCATGTACAGTACCACTCAGCATAAAGGCTTTTTTCAATACAGCATCATGTTGGTCATGTATGTCAACAATAATGAAATGTTTGTCCGGACAGTTTGATGCTTGTATCCAGGACCTTGTCCGCTGTGTGGCTCTTACAAGACTGGTATATGGAGATGGGCAATTGAAACTAGCCCAAGCCCATGTCAGACTGGCTAAAGCATACCTACAGTTTAAAGGTGAATTATGTTGTGATTAGCCTTTACAATGAGGTACCATTTATAAAGAGTTTATAACGGTTAAAATTGTATATATATTTATACCTTACCAAATCTTGGAATTACCTATGTGTTGTCCCTGATTCCCACAGGCTGGGCAGTGCAGGCCCAGGAGCACTCAGCCAGAGCCAGTGACCTGCTCCCCTTCTGCACCCCCAACTCCACCAGCCGGGAGGACAGGGTCCACATTCTCACCTGTCTCCTCAACATATACCTAACACAGGGAGGTGCCACTCTGCTGCTGGCAAAATATCCTTTACCCACATTGTTTCTGTGATAAATTACATTTCATCGGTGAATACAACAAGTGTAGACTTTACCATTAAATGACTACTTACGAGCCCATTCTCAACAATGCAGAGTTAAAAAGTATGAAAAATATTTAGCTAAATAATAAAGGAAATAGTAACACAATAAAACACAATAAAATAACAATAACGAGGGTACCTAAGGGGTACGGGATTGAGGTAATACAGTATGTACAGTTGAAGTCGTATATACAGTTAGGTTGGAGCCATTAAAACTCATTTTTCAACCACTCCAGAAATGTCTTGTTAACAAACAATAGTTTTGGCAAGTCAGTTAGGACATTACTTTGTGCATGACACAAGTAATTTTTCCAACAATTGTTTACAGACAGATTATTTCACTTATAATTCACTTTATCACAATTCCAGTACGTCAGAAGTTTACATACACTAAATTGACTGTGCCTCTAAACAGCTTGGAAATTTCCATAAAATGATGTCATGACTTTAGAAGCTTCTGACATCTTTGAGTCAATTGGAGGTGTACCTGTGGATGTACAGTGCCTTGCGAAAGTATTCGGCCCCCTTGAACTTTGCGGCCTTTTGCCACATTTCAGGCATAATAACATAATAATTTTGCACGCCCAATTTTTCAGTTTTTGATTTGTTAAAAAAGTTTGAAATATCCAATAAATGTCGTTCCACTTCATGATTGTGTCCCACTTGTTGTTGATTCTTCACAAAAAAATACAGTTTTATATCTTTATGTTTGAAGCCTGAAATGTGGCAAAAGGTCGCAAAGTTCAAGGGGGCCGAATACTTTCGCAAGGCACTGTATTTCAAGGCCTACCTTCAAACTCAGTGCCTCTTTGCTTGACATCATGGGAAAATCAAAAGACATCAGCCAAGACCTCAGAAAATAAATTGTAGGCCTCCACATATCTGGTTCATCCTTGGGAGCAATTTCCAAAGGCCTGAAGGTACCACGTTCATCTGTACAAACAATAGAACGCAAGTATGAACACCATGGGACCACGTAGCCGTCATACCGCACAGGAAGGAGACACGTTCTGTCTCCTAGAGATTAATGTACTTTGGTGCGAAAAGTGCAAATCAGTCCCAGAACAACAGCAAAGGACATTGTTAAGATGCTGGAGGAAACAGGTACAGAAGTATCTATATCCACAGTGTAACGGGTCCTATATCGACAACCTGAAAGGCCGCTAAGCAAGGAAGATGCCTCTGCTCCAAAACCACCATAAAAAAGCCAGACTACGGTTTGCAACTGCACATGGGGACAAAGATTATACTTTTTGGAGAAATGTCCTCTGGTCTGATCAAAACAGTTCTATTTTTGTTTGCCATAATGACCATCGTTATGTTTGGAAGAAAAAGGGGGAGGCTTGCAAGCCGAAGAACACCATCCCAACCGTAAAGCACGGGGGTGTCAGCATCATGTAGTGAGGGTGCTTTGCTGCAGGAGGGACTGGTGCACTTCGCAAAATATATGGCATCATGATGCAGGACAATTATGTGGATATATTGAAGCAACATCTCAGTCAGGAAGTTAAAGCTTGTTTGCAAATGGGTCTTCCAAATGGACAATCACCCCAAGCATACTTCCAAAGTTGTGTCAACAAAGTCAAGGTATTGGAGGGGCCATCACAAACGCCTGACCTCAATCCTATAGAACATTTGTGCGCAGAACTGAAAAAGCGTGTGCGAGCAAGGAGGACTACAAACCTGACTCAGTTACACCAGCTCTGTCAGGAGGAATGGGCCAAAATTCACCTAACTTATTGTGGGAAGCTTGTGGAAGGCTACCCAAAACGTTTGACCCAAGTTAAACAGTTTAAAGGCAATGCTACCAAATACTAATTGAGTTTATGGTATGTAAACTTCTGACCAACTGGGAATGTAATGAAAGAAATAAAAGCTGAAATTAATGATTCTCTGTGCTATTATTCTGACATTTCACGTTCTTAAAATAAAGTGGTGATCCTAACTGACCTAAGACAGGGAATTCTACTAGGATTAAATGTCAGGAATTGTGTAACTGAGTTTAAATGGTTTTGGCTAAGGTGTATGTAAACTTCCGACTTCAACTGTACATGTGGGTGAGGGTAAAAGTGACTAGGCAATCAGGATATATAATAAACAAAGTAGCAGCAGCGTGTGTGTGTTTTGTGTATGAGTGTCGGTGTAGTGTGTGTGTGGGTAGAGCCAGTGCAGAAAAATTAAGATACAATAAAGGGGGTCAATGTAAATTGTCCAGGTAAGCATTTGATTAATTGTTCAGCTATCTTATGGCTTGGGGGTAGAAGCTGTTCAGAAGCCTTTTGGTCCCAGACTTGGCACACTGGTACTGCTTGCCGTGCGTTACCGGAGAGAGCAGCCCATGACTTGGGTGGCTGGAGTCTTTGACAATTTTTAGGACCTTCCAATGACACTGCCTGGTCCTGGATGGTAGGGAGTTCAGCCCCAGTGATGTACTGGGCCATACGCACTACCCTCTGTTGCGTCTTGTGGTTGGATGCCGAGCAGTTGCCATACCAAGCTGTAATGCAGTCAGTCAAGATGTTCTCAATGGTGCAGCTGTAGAACCTTTTGAACATCTGCCAAATCTTTTCAGCCTACTCAGGGAGAAGAGGTGTTGTCGTGCCCTCTTCACGACTGTGTCGGTGTGTTTGGACCATGATAGGTCTTTAGTGATGTGGACACCAAAGAATTTGAAGCTCTCGACCCGCTCCACTACAGCCTTGTCGATGTGAATGGGGGCTTGTTTGGCCCTCCATTTCCAGTAGTCCATGATAAGCTAATTTGTCTTGCCCACGTTGAGGAAGAGGTTGTTGTCCTGGCACCACACTGCCAGGTCTCTGACCTCCTCCCTGTAGGCTGTCTCATCGTTGTCGGTGTTCAACTACTGTTGTGTCGTCAGCAAACTTAATGTTGGTGTTGCAGTCGTGTGCTGCCATGTAGTTGTGGTTGGACAGGGGGGGACTGAGGGGCCCCCGTGTTGAGGGTGAGCGTGGCAGATGTGTTGCAGAGGGAGGTGTTCAGTCCCAGGGTCCTTAGCTTAGTAATGAACTTGGAGGGCACTATGGTGTTGAATGCTGAGCTGTAGTCAATGACCAGCATTCTCACTTAGTTGTTACTTTTGTCCAGGTGGGAAAGGGCAGTGGTGGCGTGCGATAGAGATGGCGTCATCTGTGGATCTGTTGGGGCGGTATGCGAATTGAAGTGGGTCCAGAGTATCTGTGATGATGGTGTTGATGTGAGCCATAACCATTCTTTCTTAGCATTTCATGGCTACAGATGTGAGTGCTATGGGGCGGTAGTCATTCTTGGGTGCAGGGTTTGGTGGTGTGGATGAAACATGTACAGTTGTGGCCAAAGGTTTTGAGAATGACACAAATATTAATTTCCACAAAGTTTGCTGCTTCAGTGTCTTTAGATGTTTTTGTCAGATGTTACTATGGAATACTGAAGTATAATTACAAGCATTTCATACGTGTCAAAGGCTTTTATTGACAATTACTTGAAGTTGATGCGAAGAGTCAATATTTGCATTGTTGACCCTTCTTTTTTAAGACCTCTGCAATCCGCCCTGGCATGCTGTCAATTAACTTCTGGGCCACATTCTGACTGATGGCAGCCCATTCTTGCATAATCAATGCTTGGAGTTTGTCAGAATTTGTGGGTTTTTGTTTGTCCACCCGCCTCTTGAGGATTGACCACAAATTCTCAATGCGATTAAGGTCTGGGGATTTTTCTGGCCATGGACCCAAAATATAAATGTTTTGTTCCCCGAGCCACTTAGTTATCACTTTTGCCTTATGGCAAGGTGCTCCATCATGCTGGAAAAGGCATTGTTCGTCACCAAACTGTTCCTGGATGGTTGGGAGAAGTTGCTCTCGGAGGATGTGTTGTGAGTAAACCCACTCCCTTGGCTGAGAAGCAACCCCACACATGAATGGTCTCAGAATGCTTTACTGTTGGCATGACACAGGACTGATGGTAGTGCTTACCTTGTCTTCTCTGAACAAGTTTTTTTTCCGGATGCCTCAAACAATCGGAAAGGGGATTCATTCGAGAAAATGACTTTTCCCCAGTCCTCAGCAGTCCAATCCCTGTACCTGTTGCAGAATATCAGCCTCTCCCTGATGTTTTTCCTGGAGAGAAGGGGCTTCTTTGCTTCCCTTCTTGACACCAGGCCATCCTCCAAAAGTCTTCGCCTCACTGTGCGTGCAGATGCACTCACACCTGCCTGCTGCCATTCTTGAGCAAGCTCTGTACTGGTGGCGCCCCGATCCCACAGCTGAATCAACTTTAGGAGACGGTCCTGGCGCTTGCTGGACTTTCTTGGGCGCCCTGAAGCATTCTTCACAACAATTTAACCGCCCCCCTCTCTCTCTTCAGTTCATTTGCATGGCAAAGAGGGACATTGCAATTAATTGCAATTCATCTGATCACTCTTCATAACATTCTGGAGTATATGCAAATTGCCATCATACAAACTGAGGCAGCAGACTTTGTGAAAATGTATATTTGTGTCATTCTCAAAACTTTTGGCCACGACTGTAGGTATTACAGTCAAGAAAGGTAATTTTTTAAATTAAAGACACATGCCAGCTGGTCAGTTCATGCTCTGAGCACGCATCCTGGTAATCTGTCTGGATAAAGCTCTGGCTCAAGGAAATAGGCCTGAGCGTTAGGAGAATCAATACGAGAATGATTAGATATTTGTAATGGAAGCCCCAAAAACATTAGGAGAATGATTGTCTAAATGTGAATTCAAACAATTGCATGGTTAAATGTCCAAGGGTAAATGAATGTAGTACTGCTTTAATATTGATTATGCGATACTCTTTAACCATCCCAACTCTCGAGGAAGCAGAGTATAATTATCGAAAAGCAGAGAAGATTGTGGTCGAACTTCATCAGCTAGGAGGCATGAGCAAGGAGGAGAAAATGGAGACTGAGTTTGAGATATCCACGTCTCTGTCCAGGTATTATAAAGAGAACTAAACTGATCTGCAGAAATATTTTGCGTCAAATCACTTTCAAAAGAAACTTATTTGGAGAATTGTGTCTATCTGACCAATGTGGCCTTTACTACAATGGCCGCTGTGACAGCAGAGAGCACTTTGATATTCACTGGATTCCTCTTTAGGTATCATACGCTATGCTACTCTATTTATTTCCACAGACTCCTCCTTCAGTATCATATTCAGGTTGAAGTCTGAATACCTTCGCACTTCTCCAACAAAAACAAGTTAATGTTCATGTGAAGTGTCATTGTAGATTCAGATAAGACTGTTGTATCAAATACACCTATATGTTCAGATGTCAACATACAGCCTGTTAACTTGAAGGCACAATAACAGCCTGTTATTAATACTGTTTATCTGAGTATATCCACTGAGAAAGACATTAGATTTTGGCCACAAGATGGAGACAATGTCTAACATGTCCACTGAGCAAATCCATCTATTGAGATACATTTTAATGGTTCATTTCACTCAAACAATGTGGTCTTTTCTGCTCTAGTTTAGACTAGTAGTGACATGGAAAGTCTCTGAATTATCTTAACCTGGTCCTCACAGTAGAAGTGCCTAAAGTACCCTCAAAGTAGTTGTTTTTCCCATGTAAACATCAAGCTGTTCTCCCAGGCTTGTTGTCAAGCCCATGGGGTGTGAGCATGCGCAGCTGCAGACCAGTGACTGTGACTGGGGTTATTGCACTTCCCACTTGTTCAGTGTCTGCTGGATCAGTGGAGCAGAGGAGGATAACACATCCCCAGCGCTGCATTCATATTTCATGATTGCTTTCACTGCTCTGCCTGTAATTATTGTGTACTGAGGAGGCTTTTTGCACTAAATGGCATTGATCATTTTGTTCAGTTGTAGGGGAACACTGTTTTTGCTAAAGTATATTGATGCCTTCCCACCCTTCCACACTTAAGTTGTATTAACTTCACTGTTATGGATTTTTCAAAACATAATTTGAGTAATTCATGAATACACAATATTTGCTGTACAAGTCAATATTGATTACAAGACATGGCTGAGGCAAATGTGGTACTAATATACCCAGATACTCAGTGTGGAATATTAGTAGCATTAGAGTTGTTTCAACTTGAAGGGAGCTGAGGTAAAAAAAGTATTTGGGAGTGAGGTCATCCTTTTAAGTTTTTATGACTGACTGTTTGTTTACGCAATTTGTGAAATTGGAAAAATGTGCGGACGCTCGCTGGTGTGTAAGCTTGCTAAAGCTCTTTTGTTGGAGGATGACTGAACTTGGCTGGCTTCTGTAAGCACCCTAGTCAACAGGACTGTAATGTTGTGACCAGTGTGAATGTCCCCACAAAAGCCTGGAACAATAAAACAAGCTTTCACACAGATTCAGGTCTAGTTGGAGATTTTCCATTTAACTCATTGTAGAGGTACAGTATATGCAAGGTGCCAGTGTAATGAACACAATATGAAATACTGATCACAGTATTATCGTTTATTTTGCCACCTGTACTAAGTTATTGTTAAAAGGTTTTGAAAACAATTCTAATAAATGCAACAGTTGGACAATGAATGAAGATACTCATATAAATTAACATAAAGGGGTGGAACAGGGCTGCAACCACCAAAGACCTGCTCTGTTTACCCTACATTCTCTGTCTACCCTCCCTGCTCTGTCTACCCTACCTGCTCTGTCTACCCTACCTGCTCTGTCTACCCTACCTGATCTGTCTACCCTACCTGCTCTGTCTACCCTCCCTGCTCCGCCTACCCTACCTACTCTGTCCACCCTACCTGCATTGTTCTGCGCTGTCTACCCTACCTGCATTCTCCTGCGCTGTCTACCCTACCTGCATTCTCCTGCGCTGTCTAACCTACCTGCTCTGTCTACCCTACCTGCATTCTCCTGCTCTCTCTACCCTACCTGCTCTTTCTACCCTACCTGCATTCTCCTGCGCTGTCTAGACTGCCTCATTAATTACTGTTGTTGTCACGCTCTCTTGCAAAATTCAACAAGTGTGTTAATAGCAGGATACCTTCAGATTACAAATCAACACGTTTGGCTCTAGATTACACCTATCTAAACATACTTTACATTGTTTATGAGATCAGACATATCACTTTAATCAGTGTTCATTTTCAAAAGTTGCTTTCGTATCAGCACATCTAATTTGTATTAAATTATAACTTTTTTAAATTCCACAAATTAACAACCATCAAATGTCGACAGGGTGTGTTAAATCCCTGACGAAGCTAGCGTTCTAATAGATTCAATGGTTAGACAGGGTGTGTTAAATCCCTGACGAAGCTAGCGTTCTAATAGATTCAATGGTCAGACAGGGTGTGTTAAATCCCTGACGAAGCTAGCGTTCTAATAGATTCAATGGTTAGACAGGGTGTGTTAAATCCCTGACGAAGCTAGCGTTCTAATAGATTCAATGGTTAGACAGGGTGTGTTAAATCCCTGACGAAGCTAGCGTTCTAATAGATTCAATGGTTAGACAGGGTGTGTTAAATCCCTGACGAAGCTAGCGTTCTAATAGATTCAATGGTAAAACAGGGTGTGTTAAATCCCTGACGAAGCTAGCGTTCTAATAGATTCAACAGTACGACAAGGTGTGTTAAATCCCTGACGAAACTAGCGTTCTAATAGATTCAACAGTACGACAAGGTGTGTTAAATCCCTGACGAAGCTAGCGTTCTAATAGATTCAATGGTAAAACAGGGTGTGTTAAATCCCTGACGAAGCTAGCGTTCTAATAGATTCAACAGTACGACAAGGTGTGTTAAATCCCTGACGAAACTAGCGTTCTAATAGATTCATCAGTACGACAAGGTGTGTTAAATCCCTGACGAAGCTAGCGTTCTAATAGATTCAATGGTAAAACAGGTTGTGTTAAATCCCTGACGAAGCTAGCGTTCTAATAGATTCAACAGTACGACAAGGTGTGTTAAATCCCTGAAGAAACTAGTGTTCTAATAGATTCAATGGTAAAACAAGGTGTGTTAAATCCCTGACGAAGCTAGCGTTCTAATATATTCATCAGTACGATTGGGTGTGTTTAAATCCCTGATGAAGCTAGCGTTCTAATAGATTCAATGGTAAAACAATGTACTTTATTCCATTGAGCTCATTTCAGCCATTACCAGGGTGTGTTTGACAGGTCATTACGAACATTTCCTTGGTCGTAACGTTAACGGAAAAAACGTCTGGCACAAGTAGGAGTATGAAAGGGTCGCAGGAGTCAAATGAAAGCAATCAATCCAGCGATATTTCAGTGCCAAGTAGATTTTACATAGATGGTTGAAAAGACAAGTCCTAGGCTTTGCATGCGAGTTGCTGTTGACATTAGAGGTTCTCAGTTGAGCAGGCTGTTATGGCTCTCATCCCCCACTGACTTGCATTCCTATGGCTACATGTCATATTCTGGTCTCAAATCTAGGTGTTGTCACAGTGGATTTACTTGATGCTGCCTGAGGCACAGGAAAGGAAATGATAATGAAGGATTGTGTTTTGTTCCAGCAGGGCACCCACAGCCCAACAAAACAACACAGTTTAACATTCATTTTGCTGTATATTTCCACCTCCAATAGTTCCTTTCCTGGCTTTGTGAACACTGTATAATTTTCCCTGTATAAGGAGCAAACCTTCGAGGGCCCCTACGTGCGTCAGTATTGGTCTGGTAAGCATTACTAAACAGAGGGCCGTGTGGGCTGCTTGGCAGTTCATGTGAAAATCACTAATTACATTATTGCTCTGCTCTGTGGACAGTGAATTAGATGTCAGCTGCAGATGACATACTGCCTCCTGTGCCAGGAACAGGAAGCTTGGGAGGGTGGCATCAGCTGGTGAATGAGGGGATGCAGTGGCATTGTCCACAGGTCTGTCTGTGGACAAGAAGGCAGTACGCTGGCCTGGGCAATGGGCACACAGAGTTTCTGCTATAATGCAGGCAGCCATCCCAGCTGCCCTAAAAGGCTGTGCTGTTCTCTGGAATTTCTGATGCCTGAGGGGGGAAGCCGTCCCATTCCCATGCAGGCCAGCTCCCATCAAGGCTTGCTCTGATAATCAGGGATTGATGGGAAATCTCAGAGATATTAATTTAGTGCTACCCTCCACAACCAAAATTTCACTGCACTAACTATACACACTGATGTTTTGATTTGTAGTCATTTATACTATACTATTATTTATGGGGTAAATAATAGAAAATGACTGTCAGCAAAAAATCACCTGCTTTACTGTTACTGTCCATGTAGAGGGATTCATTAATGATGGGGTGTTTTCCTGCTGCAGTAGTAGTCCTGTACTGTGGTATTGATGCAAACAGTATTCCCTCTGAGGAAGGCCACCTACGAACAGCAGAGCTGAATTGAATTTAGACTCCATTAGTGTCTGAATCAAATCAAAGTTTATTTGTCACGTGCGCCGACATGCTTAATTACAGGGCCTAACCAACCGTGCAATTATTAAGTAGAAAATAGGTATTAGGTATTAGAATCCTGTGGGGTGTTGAGGCTATTAGCAGGCTAGATGGATTGATGTCTGACTAGTGTCCTTGCTGAGGATGATGCAAGTCTCTGCTGTGCTGCAGCCTCCTGCTAGCATCCCATCACCCACCCCCCTATGTGGTGACTGAGGGTGTTAGACCACAGACTGAAGGCCTATTGTACAGAGATCCAGAGCTGGTGTTGTCCTCGGAATGGCACATTATTAACTGCCTACGTGCTGCCTCATATCAACAGCAAATATACATGTTTTTACAACAGTGTCTTTACAACAGGGGTGATTTGACCAGTTTTGCAGTTTTTGTTTTCGTCTCATCAGATATCTGCTCACAGCCTATGTAAGGAAGTGGCTGCATTCTTTACTGATGCAGAGGATCTCCACTGTGTTGTGACTACCAGGACAAACCTAATTTAGACATCCTGGTGTGGAGGATCTCCACTGTGTTGTGACTACCAGGACAAACCTAATTTAGACATCCTGGTGTGGAGGATCTCCACTGTGTTGTGACTACCAGGACAAACCTAATTTAGACATCCTGGTGTGGAGGATCTCCACTGTGTTGTGACTACCAGGACAAACCTAATTTAGACATCCTGGTGTGGAGCTCTTGTGTGGTTGCTCAGCGAGGTGCTGGACTTGTTAGGCAGTGTCAGTAAGTCTTTATTTATAATGTGGCTCTGAGAGCAACACACTCCTCAGTCTTCCCAGAGGAGAGACCATTAGAGACCATCTGAAAGGACACAGCCAGAGACGGAGTAAACAGTTCTTTGTGTAGGAATCTCCTATTATAGTCTGCACTCACTGCACCTGACATCAGAGGCAGCAATCCGCTAGACCCAGCCAGGCCTAGTTCGACGTTCCTCCTCAGGCCCCACTCTTGGCACAGTTCTGACTAACACTCTGGGCCAAGATTTCAACACTGCAACATGCCTACAGAAAGAGCCCGACCACTAATGCTATTCTTTACTCTCCCTCCCTCCCTTTTTCTCTCATTCTCTTTCTCTCTCTCTCTCTGCCCTATCCATCTCTCCTGCAGGGTGTACCAGCGGCAAGGCAGGTCAGAGGAGGCCCTGGGTCAGTGTGAGAGTAGTTTGCAGCTGCTGGAGGGCTGGGAAAGGCCAGGTCAGGCCTGCTCCGTCTATAAGGACATGGCTGCCATCGAACAGGCCCAGGGCCGCCTCGACAGAGCTTTAGAGCACCTCTCTAAGGTAAGGCACATATGAGACCTGAATACAGGCACAAAACATCAACACATAACAGTGAAGGTAATACAACTTAAGTGTGGAAGGGTGGGAAGGCATCAATATACTTTAGCAAAAACAGTGTTACTATATTAACATTACACACGACTATATGAATGACTTAACATTACACACATACTGACTATATTACTCAGACTATATGACTATCTTAAGATGAGCTGAGGGCTGTTAGAATGCCTCTGAGACCTGTTGTTTGGTAATGTTCTCCTCAGTCCTTAGTGTGATATGTGATCTGTCATATTTCGTTTGGGTTTCTGCTAGGCTCATGCCATAGCTCTGAGTCAGAGCCCTGGGGGTCTGGATGGGGCTCACATCGCTCACAGCCTGGCCTTGGCCTACTCTACTGTAGCAGAGCCCCACCACAATGGTGAGTCTATTCATACAACACAGGACTGCTGCAGTGCACTATGGGGGAATTCTGCTATATAGGGGGTTGTTGTTGGGGACATGAATCATTTTCTGCCTGTCTTATGTCAAGCTGATTATAGTTTTGCAGAAATAGCATGTTGTGTGAGTTCACCCCCATATCAATGTTCACCCCCATCTGACCTGTATGTATGGAACTTCACGGTATAGTTACATTACATGAACAACAATATATGAGCAACCACTACCAGGAATGATGAGCTGTGGAGGAATGGACAAACTACGTGAAAAGCAATGCAGGCAGCACCAATAAGCAAACAAATAACATACTGTAATATGTTGAAGATCATAAGTGATTACGTGATCTTCCATCTGCGACTAGACTCAGCAGCACACTACTATGAGGAGAGTCTGAGTACATACAGGAGCTCCCTAGGCCCACAGGCTACTGTCACTCTCAACCTTCAGGATGACTACTGTCGCTTCCTCCTCCTCACTGGGCAGCAAGAGGTCAGTCCTGCATACGCACACATACTCACACACACTCCAATAGACCACCAACACCAGTGGTCTAATCACACTAATAGCACGCCTTCCAGGTGTTTACAGCATCACAGACATCTCTGTTCTGTTGCTCTGAGAGGTTTGACATTCTCAAGGGGACTTCCCTCTCTCACATGGCATTGTGGGAATCCACCTTGCAGTCAGTCATGTCATGTTTACAGGGATAGTTTAATCTGCTACTAAGGATCAAGCTAGCTGAGGGTAACAGAGGGTGACAGGTGTTTTTGAGACAGGAGAGTCTGTGAAATGAATAGCCACCATAGTGAGCTTCAATTGCCTGAAGCTCCGTAAGACTGGCCATACGGAATTAGTGGAGGGGAAGACACAAATAAAATGCACTAAGCAGTCACTAAGTAGTCATTAACCAATGTTGTTGTGTATGTACTATGTCAGAGGTGTGTAGAGATCCAGAGGGAGTCCCTGGCCTTGAAGAGAGAGACGTTTGGTGACCTGAGTCCTGAGGTGGCTGACACTCTGCAGCTGATTGGAGGGGTGCAGATGACCCAGGGCCAGGTGAAGCATGCCCATAGGACCATGAGCAAGGTAAACACTGGCATTATACCCACCATTCCCTTTTGTTGCCCAACACTGATTTTAAAGACTCAATGCAGTCAAAAACGTGATTTCCCTGTGTTTTGTATATTTTTCCACATCATGAGGTTGGAATAATACTGTGACATTTTGAAAATTATGAATATGCTTTTTTAGTGTAAGAGTTTGAAATTTCTGCCTGTTTTGGTGGGGTGGAGTTTTGGCCTGCCTGGTGACATCACCTGGTTGTAAATGAGTTAATAGACCAATAAGAAAGAGAGTTCCAAACCTCTGCCAATAACAGCTAGTTTTCAGTTTTTCCCTCCCCACTCAGACCCCACCCAGACAGTCCAAGCAAAATTCTTGCTTGAGAAATTGCTCTTTGTTAAGAAGCTTCTTTTTGACCATTTTTATTGAAAACAATAGTAAGGTACTTAATTTTAAGGCAGCTTGAGGATCACTGGGCAATATTATGTTAAATCCAGTCGAATTATATGGCAAAATGTAGATTTCCACCCTGAGTAGACATACTCAAAAGTAATTATTTTTCATGAATTGGCCATAAACAATAGCTAGTAATGCTGCAGGTAGCCTGGCGGTTAGGAGAGCTGGGCCAGTAACCGAAAGGTTGCTGGATCGAATCCCCGAACTGGCTAGGTAAAAATCTGTCGTTCTGCCCCTGACCAAGGCAGTTAGCCCACTGTTCCCCGGGAGCCGACGACGTGAATGTCAATTAAGGCAGCCCCCTTCTCTGATTCAGAGAGGTTGGGTTAAATGCAGAAGAAACATTTCAGTTGAAAGCATTCAGGTGTACAACTGACCTTTCCTTTCTAGAAAGATCGGAAATCCCTTTTCTGTAGAAAAACTCATTGTTATGCATTGCTGAGTTGTACTCCCATTTTGAGGACACAATCTCAAGTACATAGTACACTATATATATATACTTTTTTCCCCTTCCTATTATACAAGTGGGGCAATAGGGCTTGAAATGTCAGATATGATTTCTAAATAAAGTAACAATAAAATTAGAGACAACTTACTCTAAGATTTCACCTTCTAACTGTAAAATAAATATGATCATGTTTAGTACAAATATGGCACCATTTCATATAACTGACAACAGAGCATTTTCTGCCAAGCCTCCTCTGAGCGATGAAGAAACACCATTCTAATTGCTGCAGACTCGTTACACCTTTAGCTTCGTACAAAGTGATTTCGTGTGACCAAGAGAAAGTGGTTGTGTTTCAATTCTATGAAATCATTTAATATGTTTTCCTGTTGAGATCTCTAAATCCGACTGAGAATATCACATCGAGATGAAACTACAACTGTTGGATTTGCTAGACTGTCCCCTTTATTATGCCGTCTCCCGGGCTGGGCTCCATCACTCAGACGGAGAGCAAATCAATTATTTGTCTGGATTAGCCAGAAAATGGCACTCCCTATGCAAATGTGGGGTGTGAAACCTGACACTTCATGGCAGCTCCACTGACAGAGTGGTAGTGGAGAGCAGGCAGATGATGCTTTCTGGCACTATAAGGCACTGGACCCTATGACATTCACAGGGAGCTTTGTACAACAAAATGTCAGTTGGAACCATTCCAGAACCGCTCAAAGTCCTCCATATAGGGGACTTAACATCTATTAGAAAAGCACAGTTATATTTCATTACCATGTCTTCCCTACTACTGCTCAGTTTGATAAAAACATGGCTTAATGACTGAAGGTAACTGCCAAAGGAAACACCAACATAAAGTGTCTTAATAAGACATTGGGTCACTACGAGCCAGAACAGCTTCAATGCGCCTTGTCATAGATTCTACAAGTGTCTGGAACTCTATTGGAGGGATGCGACCCCATTCTTCATCAAGAATATCTATAATTTGGTGTTTTGTTAATGGGGTTGAAAAACACTGTCTCAGGCGCCGTTCCAGAATCTCCCTTAAGTATTCAGTTGGGTTGAGATCTGGTGACTGAGATGGCCATGGCATATGGTTCACATCGTTTTCATGTTCATCAAACCATTCAATGACCACTGGTGCCCTGTGAATGGGGGCATTGCCATCCTATATGGGCATAGCCATGGTAGACAAAATAATGGGCAATTGGGCCTGCCCAGCATTTTTATACATGATCCTAAGTATGATGGGATGTAAATTGCTCAGGAACCACATCTGTGTGGAAGCGCCTGCTTTCAAAATACTTTGTATCCCTCATTTACTCGAGTGTTTCCTTTATTTTGGCAGTTACCTGTATGTTTTAAGCGTAGGGAAATATGAGTATGTTGTGTTTACGTGGAGTTACTGCTCTCTCTCTCACCCACATACACTCAGGTACAGAGTATCGCCCTTTCTTATTGCCAAGCTATTTGAGAGGGCTCTGCTAAAGTCCAGTAGTCACAGGGCAACAGCTCCCTCATATATATATATATATATATATATATATATATATACAGTGCCTTGCGAAAGTATTCGGCCCCCTTGAACTTTGCGACCTTTTGCCACATTTCAGGCTTCAAACATAAAGATATAAAACTGTATTTTTTTGTGAAGAATCAACAACAAGTGGGACACAATCATGAAGTGGAATGACATTTATTGGATATTTCAAACTTTTTTAACAAATCAAAAACTGAAAAATTGGGCGTGCAAAATTATTCAGCCCCCTTAAGTTAATACATTGTAGCGCCACCTTTTGCTGCGATTACAGCTGTAAGTCGCTTGGGGTATGTCTATCAGTTTTGCACATCGAGAGACTGACATTTTTTCCCATTCCTCCTTGCAAAACAGCTCGAGCTCAGTGAGGTTGGATGGAGAGCATTTGTGAACAGCAGTTTTCAGTTATTTCCACAGATTCTCGATTGGATTCAGGTCTGGACTTTGACTTGGCCATTCTAACACCTGGATATGTTTATTTTTGAACCATTCCATTGTAGATTTTGCTTTATGTTTTGGATCATTGTCTTGTTGGAAGACAAATGTCTTCCAATCCTCCGTCCCAGTCTCAGGTCTTTTGCAGACTCCATCAGGTTTTCTTCCAGAATGGTCCTGTATTTGGCTCCATCCATCTTCCCATCAATTTGAACCATCTTCCCTATCCCTGCTGAAGAAAAGCAGGCCCAAACTATGATGCTGCCACCACCATGTTTGACAGTGGGGATGGTGTGTTCAGGGTGATGAGCTGTGTTGCTTTTACGCCAAACATAACGTTTTGCATTGTTGCCAAAAAGTTCAATTTTGGTTTCATCTGATCAGAGCACCTTCTTCCACATGTTTGGTGTGTCTCCCAGGTGGCTTGTGGCAAACTTTAAACGACACTTTTTATGGATATCTTTAAGAAATGGCTTTCTTCTTGCCACTCTTCCATAAAGGCCAGATTTGTGCAATATACGACTGATTGTTGTCCTATGGACAGAGTCTCCCACCTCAGCTGTAGATCTCTGCAGTTCATCCAGAGTGATCATGGGCCTCTTGGCTGCATCTCTGATCAGTCTTCTCCTTGTATGAGCTGAAAGTTTAGAGGGATGGCCAGGTCTTGGTAGATTTGCAGTGGTCTGATACTCCTTCCATTTCAATATTATCGCTTGCACAGTGCTCCTTGGGATGTTTAAAGCTTGGGAAATCTTGTTGTATCCAAATCCGGCTTTAAACTTCTTCACAACAGTATCTCGGACCTGCCTGGTGTGTTCCTTGTTCTTCATGATGCTCTCTGCGCTTTTAACGGACCTCTGAGACTATCACAGTGCAGGTGCATTTATACGGAGACTTGATTACACACAGGTGGATTGTATTTATCATCATTAGTCATTTAGGTCAACATTGGATCATTCAGCGATCCTCACTGAACTTCTGGAGAGAGTTTGCTGCACTGAAAGTAAAGGGGCTGAATAATTTTGCACGCCCAATTTTTCAGTTTTTGATTTGTTAAAAAAGTTTTAAATATCCAATAAATGTCGTTCCACTTCATGATTGTGTCCCACTTGTTGTTGATTCTTCACAAAAAAATACAGTTTTATATCTTTATGTTTGAAACCTGAAATGTGGCAAAAGGTCGCAAAGTTCAAGGGGGCCGAATACTTTCGCAAGGCACTGTATATACACACACACACACACACACACACACACACACACACACACACACACACACACACACACACACACACACACACACACACACACACACACACACACACACACACACACACACACACACACACACAGAGAGAGAGAGTCCCTGTCATTGTGAGAGCAGCTATTTCTGCCATGGTCTCTCAGGCTCAGTGCCTTGAGAATAACATGCTAATCTAGGCTCTGTGCAGTGTGCTCAGCCAGCCACTCTCTGTTGTAAAAGTCACACAGAATTAAATTGTGCTGCTTTCTCTTTTTGAACACAGCCAGATAGGTCTGGGGAGTGTGGACGGAAAGGGGAACTTTGCTCACCACTGTCAAATTAAAGGGGCCACTGACCCCAATTAGACTGTCAGGCCATTACGTCCTTCTAAATCTAAAATTCCTGAATCTGTCCCTGTATACGGATGGAATATGAGACTTATATGATGACTATCACTCAGAAAACAGGTAACAAAAAGTTGCCTTACAAGTTCCTTGTCAACACCACAGCATACCACCCTGCATACCCACTGCTGGCTTGCTTCTGAAGCTAAGCAGGTTTGGTCCTGATCAGTTCCTGGATGGGAGACCAGATGCTGCTGGAAGTGGTGTTGGAGGGCCAGTAGGAGGCACTATTTCCTCTGGTCTAAAAAAATATCCCAATGGCCCAGGGCAGTGATTGGGGACACTGCCCTTTGTAGGGTGCCATCTTTCGGATGGGATGTTAAACGGGTGTCCTGACTCTCTGAGGTCATTAAAGATCCCATGGCACTTCGTAAGAGTAGGGGTGTTTCGTAACCCCGGTGTCCTGGCTAAATTCCCAATCTGGCCCTCAAACCATCACGGTCACCTAATAATCCCCAGTTTACAATTGGCTCATTCATCCCTCTCCCCTGTTACTATTCCCCAGGTCGTTGCTGCAAATGAGAATGTGTTCTCAGTCAACTTACCTGGTAAAATAACGGATACATATTTTTTTATTTTTTTAACTGTGTTTGTGCCAATTATGTTTGATTTATAAAAGACACAGTTAATGCTTATAGCAAATACCTGTCATCAATAGCTATATACTAAGTATGACACATATACATTCACACACTTTCTCCGTCCTTGCCTTCTGAGCTCGTTCTCTCCATCCCCAGAAACACACTAAAATAGTCCAGTTCAGGGAGATTTCAGAGTACTAGTAATAACAAGCCTGTAAGTTAAGGAGCCTTGTTGCTATGTTGCTTTGTTATTGTATCTAAGTGCAAAGTGGGTCCAAGTATCCCAGAGTGAATCAGAGCTCCCACACTCTGCTTCTTATCCGGACGGGATGGGTAACCTTTCTGAAGTACCCCTGACAGATAACGGTGCAGTGTTATCATGTTCTTTCCCCCGTTATCATGACAACCGCTGCTCTCTGGAGCCATTAGATTTAGAAATCTGGACAGAATCCAAGAGGATTTCTCAAAGGAAAAAATACATGAAACATGACAGTGAGAGAGTTGCACTTATCCTAAACTTTTTCCTCTTTGGGGACTATAAAGGAAGCCTGACTCTGACATGACACTCAGAGTTTATGAAAGGGGAAAACAATGGCTCACACAAACATTTGTAGTTTTTCTCCATCTTCCTGTTGCAATAGAAGTCCTTCCATTGCATAGTGCAGCAGGGAGAACTGACGAAAACATCCAAGGCCAGATGGCTATCTGCCAAAGTTTCCCCGAGCCCTCTACTCTGCCGCTTCCATCGCCAGGCAGGAAACATTGAGCACTCACTTTCCTTGGTTCCACAAAGTTCTGTTGACATCCTGTGATTTATGTTGATTGTGGAAATGTTTGATCATCTTTCTCATTGTTGTTATCAAACACACGTGTGTGTGATAACAACATTACTGTTTTCTATGGTTACAGTGCATTCAGCAAATCTGCTCTGACATAGATAAACAAAGTGGTCGTTCCCCACTCATTTCCATTTTGATTCAAGAAAGTCATTCTTGATCATCACTGCTACTTGAGTTTACCTTATAAACCTATTAAACCAGATCAGATGCCAGGTTTGTTATTGTTTGGTCATAGAAATACCCTGAGATGTGCTGGTCAGTGTCTACTCCCCGGGGTGAGTCAGATAGACTGGTGTTATCTGAACCCTGGTTACTAGAGGGGTTATTTCTGGATGGGAAGAGCTCTCTATAGAATTGGACAGGAAGTGTTTTGATACCCCTCAGCTGTCTAAGTGTAGCTCTACCTTTTCATATTGTTTGTAGACAAAAACAATCCATCAGCCTCCCTACTATTTGTCATACGTTCACACAATTAGCGCTGTAGTCACTAAGTGCTTTGAATTTGAATGAACTTTAACCTCAGATTTTGTGCTAAATAATTCTGAAGTATGTCATATCCTTTCCTATTTAAAATCATATCTTACCCACAGTGAACCTTGTTGTTTCTGTTTCAGTGTCTGGACATTCAGAGTATCCTGTATGGCCCTCAGCATAAGAAGACAAGAGCCACGCAGAAGACAGTGGACATGCTGGCCCAGTAAGTCTGCAACCTCAGTAATGACCATCGATACCAACACATTATACATCCAATACATTTATCAATAGGAACATTGTTGTGAGAGAAAGTAAAATAGTGACTTTAATGTGTTGGCAAAATGATAAAGGGCATTCCCTACACTGTCTGCCCTGTTAAATATATTAAACCCACATTGTCATTTACAGTAGTGTATGTTTTTCCAGGGCACCCGAGGTTGCTGGGAGACAGAGGAGGGAGGGTAGCCTGAAAACAAGGCCTCCTTTCTGTGCAGTCCTACCTTCTTATAGCAAGGCAGGAGGAAACGCCAACATGTCGGACTCCTAACATGCCATCAGAGCTGAGCTGGATGAATGAGCCTTGGCCCTCTAAGAAAATAAAGCCTCTCCCTTTGTCGCAAGGAGAAATTCTATGAATTGGAAATGAACCAAGAAGACCCCTGGCAATCCTTTCTGTTTTCATTGTGCATTCTCTGAGAAATGAGTGTCAGGCTGTTGGCAGGACTACGCAGACAGAACTCCTCAGAATGAAGGGAAGGTTCTACAGGAGAAGAGCTGCAGCGGAGGACTCTGTCCCTTCCCTGTCTCTCTGTGTATACAACGAAGACGTTCAATGTTATGTTTATGTTGTATTAATAAAGACTCAAACTCAGGAAACACACTCAAGTAGTAATTTAATTGTTTTTGCAATATGAAGAGGTGTCCAAACAATGGTTGAAAACTCATTCTCACTAAATTCACCCATCTTTATTAAAATAAGAATAAAGTAGGCTAATGCATGAAGCATTATGCGAATAACACCAATGAATCATGAAGGTAGCACATCCCCTTTTTAAACATTCAAAATTGAGGCATGAAATGCTCTTTTGCACTGCAATGTGTACTGCACCATTCTTGTGTTTAAACATGGCACATTGGGTAGTTTGGAGATTTCATTTCACCTATAATGTTGCGTATCAAAAAGGACTGCCTTTTTGATAATGTTCTTAAACACAAAATGAACCTACAGTATGTAAGTGTTTTGGCCAAACGGGGTGTTTTATAAAAGTCTTTCACGCTATATTCACACACTAAAGAGATGTTTAAGGACTTGTACTGTGAAAGGCAAAACCTTTTTTCTAATGTATCTGGGCACTTAAGTACAACAACAAACCATTGTTTATCGCTAACATCTTTCAACTCTAAAGTGCTCTACTTTGGGTCATTTGCATTCAGCTTTGTCACAAAACAATTTGTAAAGCAATTATATTGTATTTCCACACTCTTTATGCTCTGTTATAACAAGACCGTGCCAAGTAAGCATAATGTGAAAGATCTGTGTTCGGTGTTTCTGCACTGTTGCAGAGAAGAACTCTAAAGCAGCTTATTGAGGAAGAAGACCGGGGTTGTGGGGTGAAGTCATATTGGAGGTGCTTTAGTTTTTCCACACGCACGCACGCAGACACACACCACACACACACAGGCAGTGCTACTAAGCTGGTGCGCTGGTCCTAAAATAGCCACGGTGGTACACACACTAACTCACCTCTGAGCCAAGGTGAATCCTGACACTGGTCACCAACACAACATGGCTCATGCCGAGGCAATTCATATGTACTGTGGTTTACTAAAATTAGATATACAGGTGTCATCTCAGACACTAACCATCTGCTTACCTCCTCATTCTCTCTAGCTCTCTGTCACTCCTCAAGTTCTTTCCACCTAGTTTAAAGCCTCTGTCTGTCTTGCTACCACTGCCTCTACAAGCAGAGAAAAACACCTCTCTTTGGAATTCAAGATGGCCGGATTACTTCTCGCCGATCTAAAGCCATTTACAGATTAAAAGATCATGGTGAGGGAACCGGAAGGATAAACTATTTAAAAAAATTGAGGGACAATTATTTTAAACGTATTAGTAATGTCAAACATGCAAAGTGGTGATCAGAATCACTCGATAACACCCCATTTGATTTGACAAATTGCAGTTTAAAAAAATGTCTGTATTTCCAATTCAAATGATTCATAGAGGGTAGATTTCATTTGACAAGACATGATACACTTACTTTTATGCCCTATCATAAACACATTCCAATATATCCATCATAAGCACTGTATTGGATGATTCCACTTATTAACCACAGGAAGTCCCTCAGCAACAAACCACTAGCTTTAAATGTGGTTCCAAATATCATGGCATTACAGGAAACAATATGTATACGTTTTTCTTCTAGCTACATACATGTTGAACCTGTTTTAAGACTGCAATCTTAACCATAACAATGAAGGATATACATGTATATTAGCATCATTCCATATTTGGTTAAAGTATCTCAGGCAAAAAGGAAGAGAGGCCTAAGCAGTGTAGTACAAGTTAGTACACAAATATATACACTCCCTACATATTTATTTGAATGGTGAAGCTACTTTTTTAAAATTTGGCTCTAAACATCAGCATTTTGGATTTGAGATCAAATGTTTTATATGAGGCGACAGTAAAGAATGTCACCTTTTATTTGTGGGTATTTTCATACATATTTGTTTTACCATTTAGAAATGAATGCACTTTATGTATCTAGTCCCCCCATTTGAAGTTGTGATAAGAATTTGGAAAATGTCATTAATAGTGTATTAAATTCAGGCAAGTTTAGTATTTGGTCACATCAAGCTTGTGACTACAAATTTGTTTAATGCATTTTGAAGTTTTTTTGGGTCGTTTTTTGGATTATGTTGTGCCTAATTGTAATTATTGGTACATAATGTATTGAGTCATTTTGAGCCACTTTTACGGTAAAAAATAATATAATGTTTCTGAACACCTCTACATTCATTTGGATGCTACCATGATTTCACCTTGCAGTGTAATGCTGAATACAACAGGTGTAGACCTTGCAGTGAAATGCTTACTTACAATGCATGAAAATACCCTCAATTAACGGTGATATTCTGTACTGTCGCCTCATATAAAACATTTGATCTCAAATCCAAAATGCTGGAGTATAGAGCCACATTAATGTTTTAGCTTCACTGTATAAATAAATAGAGGAGTGTATCTAGCAGGAAATGAATATAACATATTCTCAAAGGGAAGCAGAGAGCAGTGTGAAAATGGGTAACCAATGCTATTTCACTTTTTGATATACAGGCAGTGGCTATAATTTGTATTCTTACCATGATTGTAGGCATCGCAATTTATGAATCGCAACTAATGACGTCACATCACTGTTCATTGCAACTGATTGACAGGTGTGTGGCTTAATATGGGGAGTAATGTAATAAAATGATCTAATTTTAATCAGATCTCATCTTCATTAGATTCAAGATAGACTGTGGCAACTCTTTTCTCATGAGTGACCTTCAGTGGGGGATCCTGTCCTTGGCCGTTATTCACATCCATCTGGAAGGAAAAGGACTTCTCTGATGGCCCCAGCTTGATGTGCTTCTCAGTGACCTCAGTCGTGGATTCTCCTCCCTGTCCCTCACTGCTAGTCACCCAGCCCATCTCATTTGTGACCAGGGTGAATCCTCCCTCTGCTCCAAGGCCGGAGTTGGAGGAGCGTAGAGCCGCCATGATCTGCTCCTCAGATACATCATCCCCCTGCTCCTCCAGCAGCCCAGAGTCCTCCAGGGTTGTTGAGCTCTTGAGCTCTGCCACGATAGTCGTGGTTCCGTTATCGGAGGACTGGTGTACTTTCTTGATGTCCACAGATATGTTCTGAGGACTATCACTGCCGCCTCTTGTGAAGAGCGCCAACTCTTCTTTCAGGCTCCCTGACACTGTTCCTTGGAGCTGCTCTAGGGCTCCCCTCAGCTGCTCTTTGGGGTCCAGAGTTTCCTCTCTCAGGTATCCAAGCATCGACTCCTGTACTGTGGGGGAGACATGGATGGTCTCCTCTTCAATAATGCACTCAGGGAAACTCTCTCGCGCCAAGGAGTAGTCACCCTTTATGTACAGGCTGTCTGATGCAGGTCTGCAACTATCGCTTTCCTCAACAAACATTCTGTTCCTTGAGAGTCCCCCATCCTGGTAGTACCTTTCATCTGAAAGGTCGTCCACCACTCCGTAATGTCCATATGATGCAATACCACCACCCTCCTCAGGCTCTGACAGATTGGCATCAGGTGTAGAGACAAAATACTCTTGAGACTCTTGGTCGTAGCTGTAGTATGGAGATTCACTATCTCTGGAGTCTTCCTGGACCTTCACAGATCCACCATTCCTGCCATAGTTTTCATCTGTCATGGAGGTTTTCATTACTTCATCAACACTCTCATGGTATTTGGTGCCGTGGGGGTCATTCTCTAGTTCTTCAATCTGGAAGAACATTGAAGAGGGCTCGGAGAACTTGGGTGTGGACTTCTCCTCAAACTCGTACTCCTCGTCACTGTAACCCTCCACTGGTTCCTCAATGATCTCCACATTGACAGACTTGTTTTCCATGTCCTCTCCTCCATGCAGCCCAAGGCTGAGCAGGTTCTGAATCATGTTTCCTGTTTCACTGCCCTTGATATCCTCCAGTGACACGTGTTTCACTCCCTTGCTGAGCAGTTGTTCCAGTGCAGAGTCCTCTGACATATCCAGCTCCTCCTGGACCTTGGACTCCAGAATAATCTGTGTCTTTGTTGACCCGTCCTCCTGCTCCGTTTTCTCCACATGGTAAGTGATTTTGGAGTCTGGAGATGAGCTGCAGACCATTCGATCAAAACCAGCAGGTTTCATGACCTTATCAATAAGTTCTTCCATAGACACAGAGTCTAGGACCATCTCATCACTTGTTGTGGTGCCTGCAACGTTGCCGTCTTTGGCATGCATCTTGACATTCTGAAGATGAAATACATCTCCTCTCACCTCTCTTTCAACTTGCCTCTCTACTTTCTTTTTGCTGTTCTCCTCCGTGTTTCTGCTCAGACTCATCATTGGTGGTGACACTATTCTCACTGATTTGATGTCAGCAGTGGGTGAGGCAATGGGACTGGACTTGTTTGCTGTGCCTCGAGAATGGCCGAGAGAATCCTTAGCTGGGTGTTGTGACACCTCTTTGATTCTCACACTCCTCTCCTCCACAACTTTTTTCTGAGCATCTACATTCTTCTTGTCGGTACTCTGGGCCACAGGTTTAATAGTGGAGGATGCAGACTGGGATTTAGTGAACGAGACCATGTCCCTTCTGGCTGCAGGACTCTGATTCCTATTATAGCTGCTGCCTGTGACTGAGATAGGTATGACCCTGGAAGGACTGGTGCGACCATACTGAGATGGAACAGGTGATTTTCTCAAGCTTGAGGTTGGTTCCATGTATCTCACATCCAGAAGCTTCCTTACATCCTGTCTGGCTGAGGTGGAAACTCTTGGTTTGTAGTGTTGTGGAGGCCTCATCTTAATATCTGAGGTAGAGAGTTAAGGACCAAATTAATATGATTATAAATCCTTTATATAAATATATTGGGAAATGGTTATCACTGCATATATATACACTGAGTATACAAAACATTAACAACACCTGCTCTTTCCATGACATATAATGATCAGGTGAATCCAGGTGAAATCTATGATCCCTTATTGATGTCACCTGTTAAATCCACTTCAATCAGTGTAGATGAAGGGGAGGAGACAGGTTAAAGAAGGATTTTTAATCCTTGAAACATTTGAGACATGGACTGTGTATGTGTAACATTCAGAGAGTTAACGGGCGAAACAAAATATTTTAGTTCCTTTTGAATGGGGTATGGTAAGAACTGCAACGCTGCTGGGTTTTTCACACTCAACAGTTTCCTGTGTGTATCGAGAATGGTCCACCACCCAAAGGACCTCCAGCCAACTTGGCACAACTGTGGGATGCATTGTAGTCAACATGGGCCAGCATCCCTGTGGAATGCTTTCGACACCTTATAGAGGTCAGCAACGGGTGTGGCTGAAATAGCCAAATCCACTAAATTGAATGGATGTCCACATACTATTGCATATATAGTATATCTACAGTACCTGTCAAAAGTCTCCTACTATTTCAAGGGTTTTCTTTATTTTTACTATTTTCTATATTGTAGAATAATAGTGAAGACATCAAAACTATGAAATAGCTCATATGGAATCATGCAGTAACCAAAAACGTGTTAAACAAATCAAAATATATTTTGTAGCCACCCTTTGATTTGATGACAGCTTTGTACACTCTTGGCTTTCTCTCAACCAGCTTCATGAGGTAGTCACCTGGAATGCATTTCAATTAACAAGTGTGCCTTGTTAAAAGTTAATTTGTGGTATTTCTTTCCTTTTTAATGCGTTTGAGCCAATCAGTTGTGTTGTGAGAAGGTAGGGTTGGTATACAGAAGATAGCCCTACTTGGTAAACGACCAAGTCCATATTATGGAAATAACAGCTCAAATAGACAAAGAGAAATGACAGTCCATCCTTACAATAAAACATGAAGGTCAGTCAATACGGAAAATTTCAAAAACTTTGAAAGTTTCTTCAAGTGCAGTCGCAAAAACCATCAAGCGCTATGATGAAACTGGCTCACATGAGGAACGCCAAAGGAAAGGAAGACCCAGAGTTCATTAGAGTTCATTAACAAATTAACACTTGTTAATTGAAATGCATATCAGGTGACTACCTCATGAAGCTAGTTGAGAGAATGCCAAGAGTGTTCAAGGCATCATCAAGGCAAAGGGTGGCTACTTTGAAGAATCTAAAATCAAATATAATTTGATTTGTTTAACACTTTTTATAATTTCATATGTATTATTTCATAGTTTGATATCTTCACTATTATTCTACAGGTAGTAAAAATAAAGAAAAACCCTTGAATGAGTAGGTGTGTCCAAACTTTTAACTGGTACTGTATGTGTGTGTGTGTGTCCAAACTTTTAACTGGTACTTATAGTTCACATAAAGAAATCAGTCAATTGAAATGAATAAATTAGGCCCTAATCTATGGATATCACATGACTGGACAGGGGCACAGCCATGGGTGGGCCTGGGAGGGCATAGGCCCACCCACAGGGTATTTGTAAAGTTTTTACGTAACAGCCTTATTCTATCTACACACAATACCCCATAATGACAAATCAAAAACTGTTTTTTTAAATAAAAATTTAGCACTTTTATAAAAAAATTACAAACTGAAATATCACATTAACATCAGTATTCAGACCCTTTACTCAGTACTTTGTTGAAGCACCTTTTGGCAGTGATTACAGCCTTGAGTCTTCTTTGGTATGACGCTACAAGCTTGGCACACCTGTATTTGGGGAGATTCTCCCATTCTTCTCTGCAGATCCTCTCAAGTTGTCAGGTTGGATGGCGAGTGTAGCTATTTTGCACAGCTATTTTTAGGTCTCTCCAGGGATGTTCCATCGGGTTCAAGTCTGTGGCCTCATTTCTAAAACAGACTTACGGTCAATTTTGATCTTAAGTATGACTTACGCAGAAAACGATGTAGAGTATAAGTAGTTATTTATAAAACCTTAATTTGACCTGGAAATTATGTTATCTCTATGCAAAGTCTAGACTTGACGTAAGTGATTTTCCTACTACTTATGTACGGCTATTATTTTTTCCCCTTGCAGTTTAAGGTCAGACCATTTCTTTTTCACATCAGCCACAGTTCTGTCTTGCTGCCCCACCTCGTTCACTGCAGTGGCGACACACTCCCAAGCTACCTGTTTGGCTTTGTTTGTCAACCCACTATTTAGTCCACCGAATAATACGTGTTGCCTGTCTTCAATCTCCTCTACCATCGCTGTGATCTCATCTTCCAAAAAGTTCGCTTTTCTCTTTTGGTCCATGGCTATTCCTGACTAAACCCTAATTTGTGCTAGCATTCTATGAGGGGAAATCACTGATTGTAAGGCATTTTCAGGTGCTGTCAATTTTAAGTTAATTTGAGATTCATAGATCACAGTAAGTTACAAATGGGCTTCTTAGAACCTGTGTAAGCAAGGTTTTTTATGCTCAGTATCTTTTATGAATCAAACGTAAGCACACCGTCGGAAATTATCTTATGACTAAGTTCAAGTATAAATCTAAGAACATTTTTATAAATGAGGCCCCTGGACTTTGGCTGGGCCACTCAAGGACATTCAGAGACTTGTCCCAACGCCACCCCTGCTTTGTAATGGCTGTGTGCTTAGGGTCGTTGTCCTGTTGGAAGGTGAACATTTGCCCTTGTCTGAGGTCCTGAGCACTTTGGAGCAGGATCTCTCTGTACTTTACTCCGTTCATCTTTCCCTCGATTCTGACTAGTCTCCCAGTCCCTGCCGCTGAAAAACATCCCCATAGCATGATGCTGCCACCACCATGCTTTACTGTAGGGATTGTGCCAGGTTTGAGGGTTCCTCCAGACATGATGCTTGGCATTCACGCCAAAAAAGTTCAGAGAAGAGAATGTTGAAGAGAATGTTGTTTCTCATGGTCTGAGAGTCCTTTAGGTATCTTTTGGAAAACTCCAAGCGGGCTGTCATGTGCTTTTTACTGAGGAGTGGCTTCCGTCTGGCCACTCTGCCATAAAGGTCTGATTGGTGAAGTGCTGCAGAGAGGGTTATCCTTCTGGAAGGTTCTCCCATTTCCACAGACGAACTCTGGAGCTCTGTCAGAGTGACCATCAGGTTCTTGGTCACCTCCCTGACCAAGGTTCTTCTCCCCTGATTGCTCAGTTTGGCCGAAGGGCCAAGCTCTAGGAAGAGTCTTGGTGGTTCCAAACTTCTTCCATTTAAGAATGATGGAGGCCACTGTGTTCTTGGGGACCTTCAATGCTGCAGAAATGTTTGGGTACCCTTTCCCAGATCTGATCTTGGACACAATCCTGTCTCTGAGCACGAAGGACAATTCCTTCAACCTGGCTTTGTTTTTGCTCGGACATGTACTGTCAACTGTGGGACTTTATATAGACAGGTGTGTGCCTTTCCAAATAATGTCCAATCAATTGAATTTACCACAGGTGGACACCAATTAAGTTGTAGAAACATGATCAATGGAAACAGGATGCACCTGAGCTCAATTTCGAGTCTCATATCAAAGGTTCTGAATACTAATGTCAATTACATATGTCTGTTTTTTAAATTTATTACATTTGCAAACCTTTTTAAAAACCTATTTTTCGCTTTGTCATTATGGGGAAATTATGAGGAAAATGTTTTATTTCATCCATTTTAGAATAACGCTGTAACAAAACAAAATGTGGAAAAAGTCAAGGGGTCTGAATACTTTCCAAATGCACTATATATAGAGTTAGGGTAATTGAGTAAAATAAAATATTGCTACCAATAGGATGTCACCTACTGAAACATTTGAAACATGTAAATTTACTCTCAAGTGTATAGTAACACAGATTTCCCAGCCAAAAGCGTGACTTATTTGAAAGTAATGTACAATACCTAGGACTCTTTCTCTTGACTGCAGATGTTGCTGATGCTCTCCTTCAATAAGTGCCCTATAGAAAAACAAAAACAAAAGGGCATTAAAACCAGGAATAAACACATGGTAATGATATGATTGGATTTGCATTCTTAGAACAATATTGCTTCTTCAAAATTAAGCACAGGTTTGTTTTCATACAATTACAATCACCTCACAGGAGAATTCTGATCATCCTGCTCTGCCATCTCAAACCTCAAATGAAACACAGAGGTAAGCTACCAGACGATGAACACAACCTATGGACCTGGCCATATACAGAAAAGAGCAGAGGTCAACAACAACACTTTACTACAACAGACCGAAAGACATTAACAACAAAGACACTATACCAGTAACGTTGACCAGCTCACATACCTCGGCAAAGCATTGGCTCCACAAAACAAGTTTCGGAAAACAAAATCTACCATAGGATACTTTTTTGAAGCTATAACCCCTCTGAAAGTCCATGGTGTGCCTCACAAAAGGCTAATGTAAAATAACAGCTACAATGCACCGCTGTCTACTCTCTACTATAGATCCTAATGTGTTAACCGGCAAGTACACTAACATACATACCAGCTTTCCCACTACCTCTCCAAGGAAGACATTTCATTTCTTGCAAATACTGTAAACAAAGTGCAGATGTGTCACCCTAAGTAGGCCTACTACAAGAGAGCTCAATTCAGAGTCTCGGGAGACCAGGGAATTGTCTGTAAAAATAGCCTTGAATTAGGCCCCAGACCAGGAGAAATGAAAAGACACTCTGGAACAGACCCGAAAAGAGACCAGTGTTCGTATTACATTTCTGAAAGAACTCTGGACAATGGGTAAAAACAATGTCATTAAATGTCATTGCTTTATATAAATAACCATGTGCATCGATCATAGTTATTCTGTGGGACTAAAGTAGTCTCTGTTATGATAATGTTGAAGTGTTCTTGAAGTGATCCACTGTGACCAATGGGAATTGTAGTGACATAATAGTCTGGCATTGTCATTACAGGGCTCAACAGGTTGACATCTATCAAGTAATAAGCCCTTTTGAACACTTTTTTCTAACAGAGATATGAAAAGCATATATTTCCTGTTCACCGAAAAACAAACTATAACAAATAAGCCAAAATATCCCTACACAATGTTTTTTTTACCTTTATTTTACTAGGCAAGTCATTTAAGAACAAATTCATATTTTCAATGACGGCCTACAAACAGTGGGTTAACTGCCTGTTCAAGGGCAGAACAACAGATTTGTACCTTGTCAGCTCAGGGGTTTGAACTTGCAACCTTCCGGTTACTAGTCCAACGCGCTAACCACTAGGCTACCCTGCCGCCCCAATGAGGATAGGGAGTTAATATAAGTATAAGTAAAGGCTGTGTGGAGGAATGCTAAGTGCCCCTGCCAAATGGGAGGGCAGCAGAGCATTTGCTTTGCAGCTACAGTGAAGGGTGAAATCACTATAAATACATTCCAAGACCAACAACACTGCAGCATTGAAGGATCTGTGTTGGGCCTAACACGACAGAACTAGCATCAACAGGCAAAACAGTTGTATTATTATACATAAGGCTGCTTTGTAATTCCATGGTACTATTCAATTGCGATATTAAACATATTGTTTTTACACAAGCACTGTCATCTGACAGCTGATTAAAAACCACAATGTTGTATTCCTCAGAATCAGCATTTTCAGCCAGCTCCTCTGATTTCCCAAGATAGTAAAAAGGGTCTCTCTACAGGTCCTAACCCATGAGGCAGAATAAATGTCACAGTAAATATTTAACCATGCTTGGATCACATGGGAAGTAAGGCTACTATGGGTTGCATTACAGTCATTTCTACTACAAGTCTCCATAGTGGTCTCTATTGAACTCAGAAAGGCCTAACCAGAACATAAAAAGACCTACCTGTAGTAAGCCACCTCCATGCCCAGATCCATCTTGACCTGCAGGAGCTCCTGGTGGTCTCTGACCTTTTCTGCCATGGTGTTGGCCAACATTTCCCGCTCCCTCTCCAATTCATCAATAATCACCTGCAAAGAAACCATGGAACAGAATTGTGAACCTGTACATTCCCTTCTATCCTGTTCTAACATACTTCTATGAGACTATTATAGGGATGGTCTACATTTATTTTGTTCATTGCAATATCAGGTAGAGGGAATTAAGATAAGAGATGGTGCCCTGAGTATGAATATAAAGACATCTTTCAGGTCACAAATGACTGTCCAGGTTTGTCCCTCTACAGTACCTATATGGTCATGCATTGAACTACTTGTCAGTTTCAATAGTACTTGGTTCACCATCTGACCCTCTGTGTTTATTTCTAAGTAGGCAACCGATTCAATTGTATTGAGCGTGTTAGGGTGAACATTAGCAGTGCTGTTGTGTTGTGCACCTGTTTCAAGGCCCTTGAGACACCTTCCCTAGAGAAAGCAATAGTAATGGCGTCTTTTTGTATGCACTATCGGGGGGGGGGGGCTAACTTCGCCACGGCTTGTCGGCCGAAGCCTATGGGGAAATGAATGGATTTTTTGTAGTTTTTTTTGATAAATGCTGAAAAATAAGGTCTGTGGTAAACACAGGCTTAAGAGATCTAAAACACATTGCACCAAATGTGGATCTAGCGTTTGTTCAGCGTGCTGTGTTTTAGGGACCACCCGCTGTAGACATCTTACTGACGCCATTTTTTCACACAATTCTACATGTAAAATTGGTGTGCACTCGGTTCGCAAATTAGGTTCAGGGGTGCTAAGTACTCTCGGCCAGCAAACGCTGTTGGTGTGTCTGAGCCTTATATGTTTTGTTCTAGTAGATCATCTTCATCAGCTAATGTCACTTTTTGTGAATTTTGAAGCATTTATGTAATCACAACTAGCACATAAAGGATTCATAATTCCTAAAGGGCATGTTAACTGATGCGCGCGAGTGTGGTTTGCAAAATAAATGTACACATTCATGTTACTCAATCATTGCACCCACACTGTTCACACGTCTGTGTAGCCAGGTGCTAAAATAGAACTTGGTTCTATTTGTGATGCTTAACACGCTACAAGTCCTTCCTCTCCCATCTCCTCATTGGTTTTTAGGAGCATTTACCAACGTGGGTGATTGAAAGACGAACTGAGGTCCACACTCCAGTCCAGTTGGTGGTGGTAATGCACCTTAAAATTGGTTGCCGACCGCCATATAAAGTCCAAAGAAGAAGAAGCCTGAAGGAGGAGAGACTACTAGAAACTTACCCTTTTATCTGTTTATTAATTGTTGGAGTAGAGGACCTTGTGCATTTCAGGTAAAATAACAACCCAATGTTTATATTCCATTACGAATTAGCTAGCAACAGCAAGCTAACTAGCTAAATTGCCATGAATGTTGACTTTTCAACCTGTCCCAAAATTAATATAGTTGGTTTAGAGTTTTTTTTATATTTCAACCTGCGTGTCCTGATCGCGTCTGGTGTGGGTGGACAAAATCAACATGAACGAGCGCGAGTGGTGTGGTCAGCATGTAAGCCTGTGTTAACCTCAAACCTTATTTTTTGCTTTTATCTCAAAACTCCATTCTTTTCCCATTCATTTCCCCCATAGGAATGGCTGAATGAACCAGATAAAACTAATTTCTGTTTTTTAGGACTACAAGCTGGTGAGCTCTAGTTCACTGTTACCTCTCATTTAAAGGAGAAGGAGGATGGACTGGATGAATCATAGGTGATCCCTCTAACAGATCAGACGAATTAGTCAGCTCAACAACTGTCCCTTTAAGTCTAGTCTGACACTCACTGTCCTAGAGTGAAATATGGCATCCCATTGGATGAGTGTCAGGGTCAATTTACAATTAATTTCTTGGGATTGCAACATAATTTTTAACAATTAGACATGACTTGAGAGTTTTACGACAATATCATGCATAACGTACCTTTAAATTCAATGCAGTTGACTTGCAAATGTGCATGGGAGAAAAATGATTGACCTGCTTGGTATAGCTCTATCATTAGTAGGCCACTAAGGATTAGTCTCTGCATCAGCTAATTGGTTTAAGTGGCTGGTGCAATCCTTTTAGTCTGTCCTGAAACACTGCACTGGTGCAGAATGCATTTTTCTCTGTGGTTATGAATGGAGTTTTGGGCAGTCCTTTTAATGGCATGGGCTATAAATCAAAGCTCCTGAGATTATTTTCTAGATTTATTTGCTTCAAAACCAGCGACTGTGTGTTGATATCATGTATAAAAGTGTGATCCCCAGTGGATGAATGAAGGCAGTGGGTGTGAAACAACAGAATGGCACCCCTCACTGTGATCCAAACAGGCCTGTCAGGGAACATGCACTGAATGATAGTTTATATGCAGTAGTTGTGCACATTTAGAATCACAAAGTAGTACCATGACTCGTCAAGTTGGATAGTGATACTTCTGAACCACAAGGAGGTGTGGCTCATGTATCAATTCCACAGCTCCTGCAGTAACCTTTACCCCTCTTTTTAATTCCTGTGGGCCAATATGATTGGTGATTGAGGTGCACGAGCACCTGAGCAAGAGTGGCCCCTGCTGTTTCACTAAATGAATCAAGTATATATATTTTGTGTAGTTTAAACATAACTTTGAAAGCATACAGCATACTGTGAACATTATCCGTGAAGACATAGCTGATCAATTAGTTCAGTCATTTTAATTTAGATTTTTTTATTTTAATTTTGACATTACCAAACACTATAATTTATATAAAGACCCATCTGTCATCATAATAATTATGCATAATGATATAAAATATGATAATGTGCTATAAAAAAAACACATTGTGGATGTTGGGGTAGCTGCTCTTTCTCGTCAGATCGTGGGTGTGGCACCTAGAGGAGGAGGTGGTCAGCTCTCATGGAAAGGCTGGGCAATCTGTGCGCAGCACCCATCACGTTGAAGAAATGCATTTTATGATCCATGAACAGATCCAAAAATAACACACGTATTGCATTTTTTTAAAACTATTCTAAAAAAAACAGCATGAAGGACAGAGAGTGATGTCTAAAGTAACATGGGTTGCAAACCCAATTTTCTCACCTGATACTTGGTGATGTCCCCATGGAAGTTCTCCTGCATGTCTATGAGCTGTTCCTCCAGGTGTATTTGAATCTGACCGTGCGTGTCAGCCTCTTTGCGTAATTTGTCAAACTCTGCGGCATAATGTATCTTTTCCCTTTGGAGATCATGCAGCCTCATCTGGTCGGCTTTGATCGAGTCCTCCATTTCTTCGACCTTCCTTCGATACATTTCGAAGGTGTCCATCCATCCATCGGCCAGGCTGAGGGCATACTGTTGCATATCTTCCATCGAGACTCCCGGAGGGCCATGATACATTTTGGTAACATTAGGTCGTGAATGGACCTGGTTCTGAAGCTTGGTCATTTCTTGTCTGTGCGCATCCTCAATAAATCTGTACTCGTTCTCAAGCTGGAACAGACGTTCCTCAAGTGCACCATTAGTCTGTTGAGCTTTTTGAAGCTGCTTTTCGCAACCTTTCATCTCTCCATCAATGTCTTTGCATACCACCTGCTCCTCACCACACATAGACTGTAACATCTGAAACTCTTGCCATAACTTCTCTCGTTCCATCTCGGCTCGGGACTTCTCGAAGGATAGTTGCCCCACCGTTCTCCTCAGGTCCCGCATTTCGGCCATACATTTGTTCTCCCATTCCACCGTTTTATCTTGTCTTCTCTTGTTTATTTCAGTTATCAGGATTGCATTTTCATGCTCCAACTGCTTCGTTCTTGACAGATACTGGCCCAGTCTGTTGTTGAGCTCCTGTAATTGATGTTTTTCGGCATCGAAGCTCCTGAATTGTAACATTTTGTCATTTACAAATTGTACACCTTTGCTTCTTTATATTTCTATACAGGGGAAATGTTCTACTGGTCTTATTTGCAAGTGCGTCTGTGAGCAGAGCTGTGATGCAACTATGTGATGAGGGCTTGACTTGTCAAGTGCAGAAGGTGGGCGGGGGCTTAATTATGTGTTCTAACGTCCGGTTATCCTGGCAGATGTTAGTTGGTTAGAAATCTCCTTAGCTTTCACAATGGTGGGCTACAGCGCTCCCAAGTGGAGAGACATTGACAATGCAACGGGGCGCGGTTCTAACATAGATAATAGCCTATATCACGCAAATAATTGTTTTTAATTTGGCTTTCATTAAACAATTATTGATTCATCTCTTTATAGACATACATGTAATCCATAGGTAGAGATTCTATTTCCTGAATGTACAGAATGCGCGTGGGTAAAATGGATTGGATCAGTTGCGCAAAATGGACGAAGTCGCCTTGGTAATAACTGGTTGGTGTATTGGTTACTTTTACAAGTTTTATTTCGAAGTTATATTAGTCTATTGTATGTTTAATTGACAGCTGAACAAGTTTAGGCGTCTGCTTTGTATGCTATTGTTTCGCTACTGGAACGGAGCTCTCTGGTGTTCACCTTTGGACGACAGTTTTGTTTTATTTTGATCAGGGTTGGGAGCTTTTTGGTATTATTTAGTAATTCCATGTTGGTAGGTAGCTCCTACACAGCACGTTAGATCAGAATTGTAAGACCCACGGTGTTAAATCGAACACTTTCTTAGAAATTATATGAGACCCACTGAAATAGCGTTAAACATTTTTCAAAGTGGTGATAAAGAACACCCCCAGAGTGTTGAGTCCCCAACACAGTGTATGTTACAAATTCCGACTTAAATTAACACTTTATTAGAGCTGATGTTGTTACATTTTCTGTGTTAGGGAATAACATATGTAGTGTTACAGTATTGTTTTAGGGTGTAAAGCCTTATTTACATATTTGCCAGGGTGCCTTTCTAATGAACGTTAGAGCTGCCTACCTATGACTGTGTTTGTTACTGACAGACACATGAATGTTTCATTAATTCATTTTCAGTCCTCTAGCCTTCACTAAGTGACGGCTTAAGTAAATGTTAAGTAAACCCTTCATTATCATACATTATATAAGGCATTTAATTGTGGCCAACTTTTCCCCCAACATGGTGGTCTGAAAATTCTGGCTCATGGGCCATATCAGACCCGCGAGTCACAATATGCTGGATGTGAAGTAATTTGTCATTCCTATTGGAATCCAGCCATATAGTCAACAACTTGAACCTTTCATCACCCATAATCTACATTCAGAATGCATCTAAACTAGAACAATCATCTCAGTAACATGTGCAATAAGTCCCCACTTACATATTGGATTAGTTTAGAAAAATGTAAGTTATTTCTCTTAGATCAATTAATCAATCAATGTGCATGTTAAAGCATACTTTTCTAAAAATCAACCTGCAACAAAGCATGCTGGGAAATATAATGGAGTCCCTCCCATATATAAATTAACTAAACATAGTCAAGTGACAACAACATCAAGCAATGTTGATTCCACTGTGATTCAAATAACACTTAATTTATTCACTGCAGGTAGCTTCAATTTCTTTTTTTTAATTTGACCCCTTTTTCGTGGTATCCAATTGTTTTAGTAGCTACTATCTTGTCTCATCGCTACAACTCCCGTACGGGCTCGGGAGAGACGAAGGTTGAATGTCATGCGTTCTCCGATACACAACCCAAACAAGCCGTCCAACCCGGAAGCCAGCCGCACCAATGTGTCAGAGGAAACACCGTGCCCCTGGCAACCTTGGTTAGCGCGCACTGTGACCGGCCCGCCACAGGAGTCGCTGGTGCGTGATGAGACAAGGATTTCCCTACCGGCCAAACCCTCCCTAACCTGGACAATGCTAGGCCAATTGTGCGTCGTCCCACCGACCTCACCGTCAATGCGTTCGGTTACGAAAGAGCCTGGGCGCGAACCCAGAGTCTCTGGTGGCACAGCTGGCGCAACCACTGCGCCACCCGGGAGGCGGTAGCTTCAATTTCAATCCTATCGGTGTTAACCCCACTAGAATCAACACTCAGAAAGAACACTCACAACACTTGTAACCTCAAAAACGAGATTTTAATACCCAAACCTGAACAGTCAAATTTTTGTTGGCTTGCTTCAAAGTTTGCCATACATCTTGGTATAGCCCTGGGTTCTAGGGGTATCTCTCTGGAGCAGACAGGGAAGAACAATGGCTACAGAGATGTGTGTGGCTTCTGTCCTGTCAACCATTGCTGCATTGAAGGAAGACGAGATAGACTGAACTCCATCATAGACATGAAGTCCCTCTCCAAGGATGGGTCTGGATGTCATCTACTCAGGTGTGTTAGATGATGGCCCTGTTTTTGTTACTATTCATACTGTGTCAGTATATAGTTTCACTTGCTATTTTACTGCTGCTGTTAAATTTTTTTGTTACTTTTATTCTTACTTAACACTTTTTTTTCTTAACTTCTTAAACAATTGTTAGTTAAGGACTTGTAAGTAAGCATTTCACTGTAAGGTCTACTACACCTGTTGTATTTGGAGTATGTGACTAATACAATTTGATTTGATTTTTGATTTGATCAACAGAAAGTCATTCTGCTAAATATACAATTATAAAGTCAGGTATGTTGAGATGTGGATAATTTATAATTCATAAGTAATAAGTCATCACAACAAGTCATCTTTCCCATTCACTTTTTTATTCCAAATTTAAGAAAAAAAGAAAATACAAGACATTCTCATAGATACACATTAAGAGAATGGCATGTCAGAAATACACCAGCTCAACTATACTCATGAAAAAAACAGGAGGCCTCAGATACAGAACTTGCAAGAAGACAGTCTAGCCAAGCTGTTTAACCTAATCTATTTGCCAATCAATGAAATGACACAGCGATTCAGATTTTGTGAATGTAAAGAAAATAAAAAACAAGTAAAATATTCTCAGTAGATCAAGGCCCATTTTGAAGTTGTCAGAATGCTAAGCAGAACAACAGTGCCTGAAAAATTATACTGATAAACCTCAAGCTCATTATTGCGATTTGATTGCACTGATGCATCTCATATAAACCTGAAGTTTACATATAAAACATTCGGAAGAAAATACAATTACATGAATATGAATGAGAATTGAAATGCAACCTTTTCAGTCAATTTGATCTCCATTTATCTCCATGCAAACTGGCAATGCAAAAAGCAACTATTTATCTACTGTAAACAACTCTTCTTAAAACTCTAGTCATGTAATTTACTCTCTGCCATGACTACCCGTAATCTACTGGACATGCCTGTACTATTTATGTCCATGTGTTTGGTTGAGTTATGGGTATAATAGGTCTGTAACCTTCTGGTAACTAAACAACTCTGGCAGCATTCCATAAAAACAGATATTCACTTCACAACAGGACAACCCTTTAACCCATTTTGATAACTGAAAATAAGAAGAAATAAATGTCACTTATCTGTATCTTTTATCATTACAGACACCAACACTTGAAACACTAAATCTAATTGTGAAACACTCCCATCCATTATACTGTACTCAACAACAGAAGCGCAAGGCTCTTGTTAAAGCTAGAATCATTAGTTGCTACATACATTTTTGGACTTATGAATTATTGATATATACCCATTGATTCTTGAAGAATATAACTTTTAAATACCTCAGGTGCTTAATTCCACTGTCATACCCGATCAGAACCCCAAATATAACCTTTTTTTTTGCTCCAATGTTTGTAAACAACATCAATGTAAACAAACACTGTATACTGTAGCTTCAAAATATGGTTAACATTTACATTTTGATATCATGGATGGTCAGTTCTTGCATCCATAGCTCTGTCTATATATTTGAGAGTGGTAACATTTCTCCAGGCCCATCCCTCAGCTTTTACCAAAAAAAGAGTTGGGTTGAATATTTTGTTTTTGTTTTTGTTTCAACTAAGGATTCTAGCATTAAAAAGGTGACCTAGATTCTTTCTTTAAAATCTGGTAGCATATATACAGTATAAAGCCATTTGTTCCTGGAAATGTGCCATTCATCCAACCAAGTCTTTTTTGCTGTACTCATTTCCCACCCAATGGTTTTCTTCCTCAAAAATAATAACTTCAGAATATACTGTAGAACACTTTAGCCTTCCAGGCTATGTTGAACTGTGACCCAAAAACCTTTCTCCATCCCACGACCGAAAAAATTAAATATTGTTCCGCAACTAGTATAAACTCTAATATGCCCTCAGCTCCACTTGACTTTTGCTCGACAAAATTGGATCTTCCCCTTTCAATGACCCTTAATCTATTGAAAAATACATCTAATGAGAATTTGAGGTCTAAATCCAACGCCGCCATCTCAACCACACTTCCATTGATATTGGCACAGTCTTAGAGGATTTACACCCACGGATTGAGACAGTCTTTGAAGCAGTGTTATTATCAGCAGCAGTAGAATAGAGAAAGAGGATGCAGTCTTACGAATAATCACAATGAGGATGACGATGAAGAAGATTACGATGAAGGGACAGTAGAAAAATCTGATAAATCTATTCCAAGCCAATTGGAATGGTTTCAAAAATCTTAACAGGGTACAAAGAAAAAAGATAACTGCATTATTTGAATGTGGGAGCTTTGTAGGAGTTATTTAGAAAAGTCAGTCATTAGGGGCAGGTGGATAGGATGGAGAGATTAGATGATGAAGGAGAACAGAGGAAACAACAGTGTCCTGTCTGACAGATGCACGAGGAGGTGGAGCAGCAGCAGATGGCTGTAGATGTTTTTTATACAGTTAGTCTGCTTTGAGACATCCCTCCCAGGACAGAGTGTGTGGTGTCCTAACCATATGCCTTCATATAACACAATTACTCCATATTGACCTAGTATTTCTCTAATGCTGGTGATTTCTACACTCAACTGCTCCCAGCAACATAAACGACAAAGCTCTGTTTGTTGTTGTAGCACTAACTTTGAGGACTTGTGGGGCAGTTGAGTCTAGGAGTATATGAGTATGTTGTCTTCACTAGGAGGGTTTCAAATAAATAAGTGCCGTCATTTATACTTCAGGGGAAATCCATACTTTACATCACCGTACACAGGATATTATCAATTAACATTTTTACATGAAGAAACGTTTAAGCTGAAACCAGAAGCCAGTGTTGGCAAACATTCTATTGGAGTTGTTTCAATGTCAGTAGTGGTTTAGATGTCCAGAATTCAGGCTAAAGCCAAACATCCTCTGATCTACCTGGTTTCCCAATATATATTACATTGCAAAATGTCTTAAACGATCAAAGATGATAAATGCAATGTTCCCATTTTTCTTTACCCACATGTTGCTTAACTGCAATGTATTGATTTGCTTAAAATGGACCTAAATACATGATACAATAGAAAAAGAAGAAGATACCATTCAGCTTCACCCTTCTTACCAGCTGTATGATCAGAGGATTTCTAGTTGTGAAATCATTTGCAGAGGAGTGGAGATGGGATGTCTGAGGTGGCTGTGTCATGCTCTCTACCAATACATAGTGTACCTCATGTAGCCTTCGATAAATGCTTCCCATCACAATAGTAATTTAATGTTGTTCTAAGTTAGCATTATTAGGTAACCCGGTTAGCATGTTAGTGCTCGAACCATGAGGGTGGGAATAGAGCCATTTCCTGTGCAATACAGTACATGCCAGTCAACCTCTTTTATTAAATCAAAGCCATAATATAACCTGTACCACATACATTATATTCCTCATACTTTCAGCTTAACTACAAACATACTTTGTTTTCCATTTAAAATCTTTGGACCAGCACAACATTTTAAGAGGGCACAACAACACCTTTTCCCCCTCAGGAGACTGAAAAGATTTGGCATGGGTCCCCAGATCCTCAAAAAGTTCTACAGCTGCACCATCGAGAGCATCACCGCCTGGTATGGCAACTGCTCGGCATCTGACCATAAGGCGCTACAGAGGGTAGTGCGTACGGCTCAGTACATCACCGGGGCCAAGCTTCCTGACATCCAGGACCTATATACTAGGCGGTGCCAGAGGAAGGCCCCAAAAAATTGTCAGAGACTTCAGTCACCCAAGTCAGACATGGCAAGCGGTACCAGAGCGCCAAGTCTAGGACCAAAAGGCCTCTACCCCCAAGCCATAAGACTGCTGAACAATTAATCAAATGGCCACCCAGACTATTTACATTGACCCCACTGTTGCTACTCGCTGTTTATTATCTATGCATAGTCACTTTACAAATGACCTCGACTAACCTGTACCCCCTCACATTGACTCGGTACCTCCTGTATATATCCTCCTTATTGTTATGTCATTTTCTTGTATTACTTTTTGATTAGATTTTTTAAAACATTAGTTTATTCAGCAATTATTTTCTTAACTATATTTCTTGAACTGCATTGTTGGTTAAGGGCTTGTAAGTAAGCATTTTCATGCTAAGGTTGTATTCGGGACAAATCAAATTTGATTTGACATGTAGTTGATACAGAACTTTTTAAGCATGGCACCAGATATAATTAGAGCCACCCTAGCGCCATCCCATCTCCACACCAACCGGGTTTGGGTGTGGTGTGTTTTGTTAATCATGTTATAACCTTATACAGAGTAATGAGAAAAGGTGAGACGTACTTTTCTTTTCATACACACTTAAAAAGAGTGAGGTAGATATATACTTGAAGGGAAGGGGGGAAAAAAGTCCCCCAGCCATGACACCAAAGAAAGTACATATCAAAAATCCAACTTTATAATGAATGAAGGGGCATTTATACAGTGATTTAAACTGATATCACAAAAGGAAAATAAAAAAATAAATAACAATCCTACAGAGAATAACTTCAAAGCTGGAAACTTTTTCAAAAGATGAGGAGAAATCCTTCAAAAACACTTTTCATACTGACACCCCCAGTAAGACCTATTCAATTCATGACATTGAAATGTGACCACTTCCCTGGACTTTAACCCATCCTTATTTGGTGTACAGGTGCCATGTTTAAGGAGACAAACAATAGAAACTGTTTTCACTTTGATCGTAAGAGAATGAGTATGACAACACAAATGAAATTAATGATAAAGGAGAATAAGCACTAATGCTGCACTTGAAATCTAAGACACAAACAGAGAACTTTGATTATGGATGAGCATTATTTGAGAGGATGGCGAGTGGTTGGTATCATTAAGGCAAACAAGACAACCCAATTAGCCCTATCAATTGAGAGGCAGGAAAATGAATGGGTTAAAACACCAGATCCAGTAGAAAAAAGAAGATCCTGTGCAACTAATCCTGACTTCAAAAGGAGGCACTGGGGGAGGCAGGTGTACTGCACATTTCAGTGTGGGGCTGGAGGGGAGGGGAGAGGGCACTATTGGACTCAACAGAGAGGTGAAACAAGCAGAGGACAGTAATGAGAATGTATGGAGAAAGCAAAACATGTACTTCGACCTGAGATTAAGTTGCACCTAGGGGGCAATAACTAGGTACTAGACAACTGGTACAAAAAGGGTGCCAAATGTACACACTCGCACACAGAGCTACGGTGTCCATTCGAAATAATAATAATAATAATAATGATAATTATATAGAAATCTACAAAAAAATAATGCAAAGAAAAACATGTTCATAAAAAAATAAAAGGCAATGGACAATATGTTGTGATACAGACAACCTGTTCTGGGGTAAAGAAGAGAGAAAGGTCTTTTTTTTTTAAATATTTTTTTTTTGCTAGAAGTATGAAGCATAAGAAATGGACTGTAGTGGAGATCATAAAATAGTCAACCTGAAGGATTTCTTTATATATATAACATCCAAAAAAGAAAAAGAAAAAAATAGCAGCTTTATTCTGTACAGACATAGAAGAGAACATCTGAACCGTATAAAAGTTATAAAAGTGACAAACCAATGATGTGTGTGTGACAATGATCCTAAGGTCTAACATACAACTGTAAGACCTTTATATAAATGTTTGAATTGTACAGAGAGACTAATGACTAGTCTAAAAAATACCTGTTGTGTACAATGCCTTTAGCAGACTTATGTATGCTCACAACATGGAGTTCTGTTAAGTCCTTTAGTTCTCCTTGTATCAGAACTGATCCAATACCTTCCACTTCAGGTTTGTCTCTGTATGTGTTGTATTTTTGGCGCCAAGTCCTTTTTGTTCAATGTCTCTGTTGGTGATGTTGGTGTTTTCATCTCTCAGATGACACATACAATAAAATAGGACTCCAAATAAGGGCTCTGATGTGAACCCGAAAAACCCCAGAAAAGAAAACAGGCAAATTCCTTTTACAATTTGATTGTAATTGTGAAGTAGAAACAGAAAAAAACCCAGCAATGTGGGAGTTTTAGGATGCTTGATTGTGTTTCTCTCCATGTCCAATCAAAGAGAGAAATGAAGAGCAGGAGGGAGAAAATTGCTAAGTTTGATTTGGCAAAACATATGGCAGATTTACAATAGCCCCTCCTCAATCTACCCACTCCTGAAAACATTCCCTCCTACCCCGGAATATTGACAGGAAAACCAATGAGCCTAGTCCAGAATAAATCAATGTCTGAAATATGGGAGGAGAAGTATATTGATGGAAAGAAGTGTGGAAGAGGAGCTCTATCTTACTGTCAAGAGAATCATGTGTTTGTATAGAAATACACAATCAGATATATACAACCTTCTCTCTGAGATCATCAAAAAGTGCTCTTCTGTCGGATCTGCTGGCAGATATGCTTAAAATAAGTTATTGTCTCTCACTTACAATACCTGTCAGTCAGGGAATATTAATAAGTCTGTATTTTTGTCTTTCTTTAAGGATAAAAAAAAAGTAACAAATACTCTACAAGAAGGAAACACCAGAGCTCCCCAGTGTTGTAGTTCTGTTTGAGCCACCATGCTCCAAATGCTTTAACAGGTTTCTGTACTGTTTCTCAGTCTCGGGATTCAATCATACATCTTGTTAATATTTAATTCTTTAAAGAAAAGACTCCTACTGCAGTAGAGTAGTATAATGTCTGTCAGTTATTCACTCATCCATCCCCCCATTAGAACTAAAGCGGAGGAGAAGTTTATGTTACCCTGTCTGAGAAGAGGAGGCGGAGAGGGGTGATCTGGCTGAGGGGAGAGGAGGGGGGCTAGGGATCAGCAGGCTGAAGACTGGGGCAGTGGCAGCGCCCGCTCGTTCTTGCGCCCCCCGTTCATGTGAGCGTAGTTCTGCGTGTCCTCAAAGTTGGGCCGTAGCACTACCACTGGCCCGTTGGCCGATACCTGTGCTGAATGCTTGTCCAAAGCCAGGCTTGGCGAGGCTGAGGCAGAGGCAGCAGGGACTGAGGTGGAGGGGGAGCCAGGTCCCATCAGGGTACTAGAAGGGCCTTGTATTGGAGATAACTGCTGGGGAGGAGGGGGCGCTGAGCCCCGTGTGGCCCCCATAGGTCCCTGGGAGGGCTGAGGGGCGGCAGTGGGGGGTCTGCTGGGTGCAGGGTCCAGTGGCACATTCTCCATGTTCTCCACCTCCATGTCCAGCTCCTCAGTGTCCGGGGGCTTGTTCTCCTTGCTGAAGAAGAAACTCATCTCACTGAACGGAGGCTCCAGCTCCTCCTTGAGGCTGTTGATGATCTCCAGGAAGGAGGGACGCATCTTGGGGTTGTACTGCCAGCACATCCGCATCAGTTCAAACCTAAGGGCAACACACAGACACTCTCAATTATACATATATCATTACAACTTCTCACCAGAAGATGGCAGAGTACACCAATATTATAGAGCCCATGAAAATGTTTCTGATACTCACTGAACCAAAGAACTTCCAGAACTTTCTATACAAACAACCACTGCAAACTATACATAGTATCTCAGTTTGAATGTACCATCATAATATACTGTAGAATGTGTCACAACTACACTATATGTCCAAAAGTATGTGGACACCTGCATCCCAAAGGTGTTTGATGGAGTTGAGGTCAAGGCTCTGTGCATGACAGTCAAGTTCTTCCACACCGATCTCAACAAACCATGTCTGTATGGATCTCGCTTTGTGCATGGGGGCATTGTCATGCTGGAATAAGAAAGGGACTTCCCCAAACCGTGACCACACAGTTGGAAGCACAAAATTGTCTAGAATGTCATTGTATGCTGTAGCGTTAAGATTTCCCTTCACTGGAACTAAGGGGCCTAGCCCAAACCATGAAAAACAACCACACACCATTATTCCTCTTCCACCAAACCTTACTGTTGGCACTATGCATTCGGGCAGGTAACATTCTCCTGGTGTAACAGTATAACTTTAGACCGTCCCCTCGCCCATACCCGGGCACGAACCAGGGACCCTCTGCACACATCAACAACAGTCACCAACGAAGCATCGTTACCCATCGCTCCACAAAAGCCACGGCCCTTTCAGAGCAAGGGGAACCACTACTTCAAGGTCTCAGAGCAAGTGACGTCACCGATTGAAACGCTATTTAGCGCGCACCACCGCTAACTAGCTAGCTATTTCACATCCGTTACACTGGCATCCGCCAAACAAAGACTGTTCGTCGGACTGCCAGATTGTGAAGAGTAATTCATCACTGCAGAAAAGGCATTTCCACTGCTTCAGAGACCAATGGCGGCAAACTTTACACCACTCCAGCAGACGCTTTGCATTGCGAATCCACTAATTTGAAGGCATGTCCACATACTTTTGTATATATAGTGTAGACAGTAAATCATAAATGAACATACTGTGAAAGGCCAGCGAAAGAACACAGAAAACGTCAAAACAACATAATAAAAGGAGAATCATTACAGTTGGGTGCGGTGCTCCCCCACACACCACATCTTAAATTATACACAAACAAGCTAAGAATACCTTCTAAAGCCTCAGAATACCTTCATAAACACCTCAGTCATCTCCCTCTATCTCCCAGCAGCCACCTCTCTCTGTCTGATCTCACAACAGCCTGTACAGCTGGGTATTCTAGCCTCTCTGCACCAAAGCATTCTGGGTAGTTAAGCAGACACTTAACTTCAAACTATGTTTTAACCAGCCATGGGTTGTTTTTCACCCTCTCAGTTAGTCTTTTAAAGTTGTCTTTCAGATGGCTAAACTAAACCCAGACTCCAAGACCTCCCATGAAAATGTCTGTAATGCTTGGAGCTGAGCCCACGCTCCAGAGTAACCTGTCTGCTTGGCGTTGGCCTGCTGCAAATTCTTCCTGAGCCATCTGTCGCTGTGTGTAACACTCGTTGATGTGAATACGCTGCAGTATATCCTCTCTGCTTGTCAGCACTCAGCTCCTCATCACACACAAACACATTCCAGGACCTTTTAGCAGATTTCACTCACATCATGGTATGTAAACGTTGCATTGTTCACAACATTATAAATAACCAAACCAAAGCTGGCCAGAGTAGAGCTAGAGAGAGCAACCTATGCTATGCCAGACCATTAACGTAAACAGGAATCTTCAGCTGTAGACCATTAACATGTTCCCCAATATCACCACTCAGAAAACCATATCTTTTCATGCAGCTCCCTAACATTGGATCAAATGTGTAGTCATCCTTTACCATAGAACAATAGTTCAGATATATCAAAAATGTCTATCTAGTATAAATATTTCATTTGTCACTCATGCCCATAATTCAGCTTTGAGGGAAAGTAAGCCCTTTGAAAATCAGAATTTCCTAACTAATTAAGGATATGATACACGTGGTAAAACCTTTCAAATATGACTCATCCCTTTCTCTATTATGTTCTCCTTGTCTTCTCTGTCATTGATGTTGCCAATCATTTTTATGATTACTTTATTGGCAAAGTGGCAAACTTAGGCAGGAAATGCCAACAACGAAAAGTGAGCCATCATATTCATGCATAAAAAAAAAACATAATTAAAGAATAGCATTGCAAATTAGAATTTTGTAAAGTTAGTCTGGGTGAGGTGGAACAATTATTGTTATCGATCAATGATGACAAACCTCCTGGAAGCGACAATTTAGATGGAAAGCTACTGAGGATGGTAGCTGACTCTATAGCCACTCCTATCTGTCATATCTTTAATCTGAGCCTAGAGGAAAGTCTTTGTCCTCAGGCCTGGAGGGAAGCCAAAATAATTCCGCTACCCAATAGTGGTAAAGAGGCCTTCACTGGTTCTAACAGCAGACCTATAAGCTTGCTGCCAGCTCTTAGCAAACTGTTGGAAAAATGTATTTGACCAAATTCAATGCTTTTCTCTGTAAACAAATTAACAACAGACTTTCAGCATGCTTATAGAGAAGGGCACTCAACATGTGCTGCACGAACACAAATGACTGATTTAGTTTAAATGAATTGATAAGAAGAAGATTGTGGGAGCTGTACTGTTAGATTTCAGTGCAGCCTTTGATATTATTGACCATAACCTGTTGTTGAAAAAAGGTGTGGCTTTTCAACCTCTGCCATATCGTGGATTCAGAGCTAACTATCAAATAGAACTTCTTTAATGGAAGCTTCTCTAATGTCAAACATGTAAAGTGTGATGTACCGCTGGGCAGCTCTCTAGGCCCTCTACTCTTTCCTATTTTTACCAATGACCTGCCACTGGCATGATTTCAACTATATACGCATCAGCAACCACAGCTTAATGAAGTCACTGAAACACTCAAAGAGGGTTTTGGAATAGGTGGCCAGTAATAAACTTGTCCTGAACATCTCTAAAACTAAGAGCATTGTATTTGGTACAAATCATTCCCTAAGTTCTAGACCTCAGCTGAATCTGCTAATGAATGCTGTGGCTGTTGAACAAGTTGAGGAGACTAAATTACTTGGCGTTAACTTGCATTGTAAACTGTCATGGTCAAAACATATAGATTCATTGGTTGTAAAGATGGGGAGAGGTCTGTCCGTAATAAAGAGATGCTCTACTTTTTTTACACCACACTCCAAAAAGCAAGTCCTGCAGGCTCTAGTTTTGTCTTATCTTGATTATTGTCCATTCATTTGGTTGAGTGCTGCAAAGAAAGACCTATTTAAGCTGCACCTGGACCAGAACAGAGCAGTACGTCTTGCTCTTCATTGTAATTAGAGGGCCAATATAAATACTATCCATGCCAGTCTCTCTTGGTAAAGAGTTGAGGATAGACTGACTGCATCACTTCTTTTTAAAAGAAACAAGACTGACTGCTTCACTTCTTTTTAAAAGAAACAAGACTGACTGCTTCACTTCTTTTTAAAAGAAACAAGACTGACTGCATCACTTCTTTTTTAAAAGAAACAAGACTGACTGCTTCACTTCTTTTTATAGGAAACAATGTGTTGAAACTCCCCGATTGTTTGCATGGTCAACTTACACACAGCTCTGACACACACACACTTACCCCACCAGACATGCCACCAGGGGTCTTTTCACAGTCCCCAAATCCAGAACAAATTCATGAAAGCGTACACTATTATATATAGAGCCATTACTGCATGGAACTATCTCATGGAAGTGAACAGCAAACCTGGTTTAAAAAAACAGATAAAGCAACACCTCACGGCACAACGCCTCTCCCCTATTTGACCTAGATAGTTTGTGTGTGTGTATTGATATGTAGGCTACGTGTGCCTTTTCTATTTTATTAACAAAAAACATGTATTAATGTGGTTCTGTCCTTGAGCTGTTCTTGTCTATTAATGTTCTGTATTATGTCATGTTTCATGTTTTGTGTGGACCCCAGGAAGAGTAGCTGCTGCTTTTTCAACAGCTAATGGGGATCCTAATAAAATACCAAATACCCCTCTCTCCCCAGACTCTGATTACAGCAGTGTTCACCTCTGCAACCCTACTGGCTCTAGAGGCCTCTATAATGTAACTCTTCACTAACTCACTACAGTAGAAGTGACCAGCAGCTTTTCCCATATAAACCATCCCCCTAACCCTCACCCTCCCGCCCCTGCGTAACACAACCCACAAGCTCCTACAATCAGGACACCACTGTGAGGCTGCCATAGAAACCTGAGGTTTGTGTCTGCATAACACTTGCCCCTCTCTCACCCCTCTATGTAAGGTGAGGTCAGCCATGGAGAGTGGAGGAAAAAAAGGGAATGCCTTCACATTGAGATCAGAGGCAGAGGAGAAATGCATATATGCAGAAGAGCCACCTGACAGCTAAGGAGGCTGTTTTCTCCCACTTTCCAGACAGACATTTCTTAATGAGCCTAGAAATTCAGGCTCTGTCTGTATGTCTCTCTCGCTCTCTCTATTACAGGATAGGGCTGATGAGCAGACACTGATCTGTTGCCTTGTACCCTCACTAATGGGGAATGAGGGAAATATTTCACACACGGGCCGTGGCATCCCTTCTATGGGCCTCGGCTTACTGCTGAGGCGGGAGCTCCTGTCCCGCCAGCTGAGCATGGGGGCCATGATGTCACTGAGCTTCATTTAAACCGTGACGTAAATGTCACCAGTCAGGCCTTCGCTTAGCTCCCCCCTGGCATACAGATCTCATGATATAGTATGCACATTTGGCCCCTCAACTCTAAATAGAAGCAGCAGAGGCAATATTCGCAAGATGGTGCTGTAAATCTTTAGATTTAGCTAGGAAACAATACCAGACAGTGAGCTGGTACTAAAGGACAATAATATCTGAAAATGCACCTAAAGAATAAGCATACCAGTGGAACAGGAAGTAGGAAAAACATAGCATCTTGAAGGAGTGGCTAATAGTGTCATTGAGAAATGATCCTACCCCTGACCCAGCCCAAGAGCGAGATTGACATTGAGAGAAAGAGAATGGGGCTCACAGCATGTCAGGGCAGTTGTCAGGCTTGTCCAGGAGTCCTCCCTCCATGACGAAACGCAGCACCTGCTCGTTGGACATGCCCTGGTACGGCTGCTCAGACAAGGTGGCAATCTCCCATAACACCACCCCAAACGACCTGCAGGGGACAACCGAGAGGATACAGGCCTATTAGACAACACATTAGCTGCTGCATAACTGTGGTAGAACCATGCAGGGTAATACAAGCTAAAACATCCATACACAGGGCCCAGCAGGGCATGTAACTAGTCTCTGGAAGCTCTTTACAATGATGGCGCTGCATAGTACAAGGTTGAGTAAGAATGATCCCTCACAGTATAAAGCAGATGGTGCAAAGAACAGAAGAAAAGTTTATTCATAAATTCATGTTCCATATATTAATCCAAAAAGGACATAGACTGCATTATGTCTGCCATATGTAAATGTTTGTGTCATCTTGCCTTCTCCATGTGTTGTTCATTAATAACATGAGACGGTATACTACCCAGAGACCACTAAGGAACTGCAACAGAAAACCAAAACCTAAGCTTGACACAAGAAAACAAAGAGTGCATCGTTGCCAATTATTATTTGTTAGCTCTCCAAGGCCACTGGCTAGGGATCTAAGACGGCTCTCAACACTCTTTAAAAAAGCCTATTACAACACTGACTTGTATCTAATTGGCTGAAACAGGAGAGTGTTGAAAGACAAAACCACATTAAGAGACTTTTTTTAGATAAAGACACCTACTGGTAAATCTCATAAGAGCCCAGAATGGGTTCCCACAATGCTCCTTTTCATCTGCCTGACTTCAAAGAGGAAGATAGGGAGTGGGATGTGGAGGTGGGTTTCTGTTGGCACTCTAACCCATAATTTGAAAACATCTGGAGGAGTTTAAGTGTGCTTGTAGGGACAGACCCGTGGGACACTTTCGATTGAGAAACAAAAACTAAGGAGCTAGTAAAGAGCTATATTTCTCTAATGCAGCCCATTCCAGAGAGAGAACTGGGCGGAGCCTTGATCTGCTGTTCTAAACTCACTCCATGGTCCTGAGAGCACAAAGGTACATGACTAAACAAGAACTATTTTTCACTGCCAAGACTTACTGGATCTACTAACTATAATGGCATCCAGATAACCTCCGAACTTCCTTCCCACTGGGCACACCCTGGTTGAATCAATGTTGTTTCCAAGTCGTTTCAATGGAATTACGTTGAACCAATACAGAATAGACTGTTCCCAGTGGGTTAGGACATGGGCTGTGTGTGTGTGAAGTGACCTGCTGTTTTTTCCCAAGCTAGGGCATGCAATGTTCTAGAACACATACAGAGTACACTTGTTGTTTTGCGCAGGCCTGCTAAGAGTCAGGGAGGACAGCGGGGAGCTCGTACCAGACATCAGAATTTGTGGTGAACACGCCATCTTTCAGCGACTCTGGAGACATCCAGCGGACCGGCAGAAGGCCTTTTCCTCCTTTCCGATAGTAATCCGTCTCGTAGATGTCTCGCGTCATGCCAAAGTCTGAGAAGAAGAGGAGAAGAGAGGTTTAAATGGCCACTAAATATCCCACTAATGTGAGAAGAGGAGGCACATGAGGCCTTATCCATCACCTCACCTCTCCTTCTCCTGTCCATTTAGATTTACGATCTATTCCTCCCACTCAAGCACTCAGTGATCTCAAAATACTTACTTTGGAGTACAGCAGAGGGAGTTGAGCGTTAAACTTACAGCGGGGATTATGAGTACTACTGTATTTTGAGGCACTCACCTCCGATCTTGACGGTGAAGTCCTCCGCCACCATGCAGTTCCTGGCAGCCAGGTCTCTGTGGACAAACTTGTTGGCGTTGAGGTATGCCATGCCGTCCGCAATCTCTCCTGCCATCTGGATCATCTTCTTCAGCGGGGGCAGAACCTGGCTGGACGTGTTCTGTGGCAGAGAGGCAGAGACCTGAGCACAAGCAGGCCATTCAGTCTCTCCCTCCAACCTCCCTCTCCCTGTCTGCAGCACTGAACCATGGCCTGGCCTGGAGTCCAGGGCACACCACACAATGCGAGAGACCAACTGAAAGAGGTGTGGATATATCTCCCCCTCCATGTCTTTCGTGTGTGTGTGTGTGTGTGTGTGTGTGTGTGTGTGTGTTTAACTATTTTTGTGGGGACCAGTAGTCCCCACAATGATAGTAAACAAACACAAATTTGACCAACAGGGGACATTTTGTTAGTCCCCACAAGGTCAAATGGTATTTCTAGGGGGTTTAGGGTTAAGGTTAGAGTTAGAATTAGGGTTGGGGTTAGGGAAAATAAGATTTTGAATGGAACTGAATTGTGTGTCCCCACAAGGTTAGGTATACAAGACTGTGTGTGTGTGTGTGCGTGTGTCATATTAATTGTAGGCATTCTGGGAATGCGAAAATATGTTTTATAGTATGTGAAATTAAAAACAATAAGTATGCTTTAAATGCCAGAATGTCAAACACATTTGGGCTTTTCATTTAGTATAATTCGCTGCACATTATACAGGTAGAGAGTCGCATTTTCAGATCCACGTGTGTTTGACAGCAGCTGATAATCAGCTAATAATGACATAAGGTCAGACGCTCTACCAAAATGGACGAATGGCGCGAAACAACGCAATTGAGCATTAGATAACGCATTCTCAGTATGAGTGAGTCTAGTATGCTGATATTTGTTGTTTACATTTTTACACAACAGTATGTTCTAAATAGAATGTAGTATGATTAGTACACACAGTATGCAGTTTCTGTAAGTAGTAGGCAAGACAGATTCAGCACAAGGCCATAGACTTGAGTACTGTGAGAGACTATGTGAGAAAGAGCAGAAGGGGTAATGTACGTACCTCTTTCCGGAGTGATCGCAGGTGGCTCTTCAGGTCTCCACGGGTCATCAGCTCCATTATCACCAAGGTGGGCTGGCCCTGAGAGACCACGCCCAGCAGACGCACCTACACCAATTAGAACACAGAACAGATATGGCATCAGAGAAATGAGTACAAACAATTCTCATTGATGTAGTATTTCTTATGAAGCTTTTGGGCAATAAACATTATCTCTGTGCTATTATTGGGCAAGAAACATTATTTCTAAGTGTTATTTTTATTTTTTTTATTTTTTTATTTTACCTTTATTTAACCAGGCAAGTCAGTTAAGAACAATTTCTTATTTTCAATGACGGCCTGGGAACAGTGGGTTAACTGCCTGTTCAGGGGCAGAATGACAGATTTGTACCTTGTCAGCTCGGGGGTTTGAACTCACAACCTTCCGGTTACTAGTCCAACGCTCTAACCACTAGGCTACCCTGCCGCTATTAATCGAACTGACTGAAGTGATGTGGAATGTTCTGGCTTTTGAAACTACTCTGGCTTCTCTTAACTAAAGCTACTGAGGAGCTTTGAAGAAAGCAAGAAAAAGAATCTCCTCTTTGCCTCTAAATTATTCAAATTGAGCTTAATAATTAAATGTTTGACTTTTAAACATCCAGACATGCTAAAAGATTGTAACATAGTCTTTCCAAGGGGGAAATCCTTAACACTTCCGTTTAGCTGAATTAATGAGGATTTGGCTGTGATAGAGCTTAACGGTCTCAGGTCACACAGTTATAGCTGGCCTCAGGTTATACTGGAATTATACTGCATCTCCTTGGGTAGTGAACCCTGGATTTGACCTCTGACCTCAACAGTCAGCTAGGTGTCTCTGACCCTATGCATCAGGAGGGGTGACTTACAACTCCCAAGCTGATGGATCTCTTTCCTTTGTTTCTAACTTTTAACCTTTGAAATTGAGGCAATACCTTATCATTTAAAAGCAAATGTTTCTGAGCCAATATCCCTGATGTTAACTGGTGTTTTGGACTCTCTCACCACGTGGTGACAGTTGAACTCCTTCATGACAGAGGCCTCATTGAGGAACTCGATCCTCTCCCTCATGCTGGCTGACTCGTTGACTGTCTTGATGGCCACGCGGGTCTCAGGCTCGTCCTTAACCACGCCCTTAGCCAGGCCCTCATACACCATGCCGAAGGAACCCTGGCCCAACTCCTTGTGCATGGTGATTTTCTCCCTGGCCACCTCCCACTCATCTGGAACATACACTGAACACAGGAGGAGAGGACAGTCAGAGACAGCCATCATCTAAGGAGACATTGACAAAATCTCATCATTAAAATGACAGTAGGTCTTCAGAGGGTTCTTACTCTCAGCAGCACTGAAGTACTCAGGGTTGACAGAAGCATAGAGGACACCATTCCCCAGCCTGTCACTGTTCCTGTGGACACAAACACATTTGTGTGAGCCATGGGAGGCAGATTTGGCAACAGATAAATGGGATTGTTCATTCAGCAGAAAAGCCTACGATCTTATGAACTGACTATGGCAGGATCACAATAGCACTATTATATCATTAAACGGATTAAGATTGCATTAGTCAAATGTTTTGTTATTTGTTCTAGTGATCATTCAGCTTCTCTTACCTCTTTTTGTTGATAAAGAAGAGTACAGTGATGAGGCTGGCGATGAGAATTATCACGATGATGGGGATGATGATGACCAGATAGAATGCGTTGTCATAGTCCCCTGCAACCAGATGAAAACAGAACAACTATTCAAATCTGACCAGTGAGAAAAGGAAGATGTTCACATTGAAATCATTTCTGGGCATGAAAATAATCTATAAAAAAAGTCCTTTGAAGAGGGTAATTTATGTGGAAATGCATGTGTTCTCCATACGTTTGGGTGGGGGCACGTAGAAGGACACTGGCTCAGTCCAGGACCCATTTCCTGCCAGGGAGGTGGCACGCACGCGGGCAGAGTAGTTCCCATAGCCCAGGTTGGTCAGACGAGTTCCTTTGTGAACACGGTAGTGCTGGCGTGACACACACTCGTGTTTCTCAGGCTGGGAGAAAAGACACACACAGACAGTGTCAACCTGAGGGTTGAGGCCCTGCAGAGCTCCCATAGGCCTCAGGAGTCCTGGTCCATGCAGACTCACCTCGGTGCCCTGGCGGAACTTGATCTCATACATCAGGATGAGACCATTGGGGTTGACAGGCTCTGGCCACCTCAGCAGCACCGACCCCTCCACCTTCTCATCCCTCTCCTGGATCACGCTGCCTGGCATGTCATCCGCTTTGTCTGATGGACAGAGACACACTGGATATCAGATGGCTTCCTACTCATTAGCCATGTCCAAAAAGGCATAGTGAGTCTAGAACGATAATCTATACAGATGGCTGCTGTTGTTGAAGCCTTTTTCTAGCGACTGTGTGTGACTGCCTCACCTGCAGGTTTGGTCCTGGAGAAGACGAAGGCTCCAGCGCTGCAGCGACGGACCTCCTGGTTACAGGCGTGGATGTCGATGCGGTACACAGTGAAGGGCTGCAGGTTGGGGATCTCGATAAACTCTGTCTTGCTCCGGTCCTCCATGAAGGGGAACTCCCTCTCAGGGGGCTCTCCTTCTGTCCTATTACCCTCCAGGCCTGTGGTGTTGACACCCCGTGCCAGGGTGCTGTTAGCGACACCAAATAGATCCCTACGTCGCCGGTCTGGGGGTCTGAGGGACAAAGGGGGTCCAAAAAAATGTGAGAGAGACCCATTGACTGACTGCAGCACAAAAGGCACAAACGTGGCAAAGAAAGACAAAGGATAAAAGACAGAGGTTGAGGAGGAGGAGGAGAGCAGATGTGTGGGCTTTCAGCTTCTCTGGAAGGGAGCAGAGGCGAAGTTAAAGAGGAGAAAGGGGAATACGAAGTCAGCCAACCATACAGTAATATACTCTGGAACATCGGTTACAGACAGCACACTAGGGCTGGGAATTGCCAGGGACCTCACGATATGATATTATCACGATACTTAGGTACCGATGTGATTGTATTGCAATTCCCAGGATTCTATATGTATTGTGATTCGATACTGTGGTTATATTGCGGGTTGATGTTCTAAACATATTGCTCACCATGTCTGTTGCAGAGGGACAAGAAAGAGCCATGAGCAAACACATGTTTATCAGTCATGGAAATAAAAGTGCTGTAATCATATTGGCTGACCATTTATATACTGAACAAAAATATAAATGCAACAGACATTTTCAGACATTTTCCATACACACAAAAAGCTTATTTATCTCAAATTTTGGCCAGAAATCTTTGTACATCCCTGTTAGTGATCATTTCCCCTTTGCCAAGATAATCTATCCAGCTGGCAGGTGTGGCGTATCAAGAAGCTGATTAAACAGCATGATCATTACACAGGTGCACCTTGTGCTGTGGACAATAACAGGCCCCTCTAAAATGTACAGTTTTTTCACACAACTCAATCCTCAAGGTTCCGTTTTAGGACCACTATTGTTTTCATTATATTTTACCTCTTGGGGATGTCATTCGAAAACATAATGTTAACTTTCACTGCTATGCGGATGACACACACCTGTTCACCGGATGTACTACCTGTCCCAGACCTGCTGTCTTCAACTCTCTGGAGACAGCAGGAGCGGTAGAGATACTCTCAATGATCGGCTATGAAAAGCCAACTGACATTTACTCCTGAGGTGCGGACTTGTTGCACCCTCGACAACTACTGTGATTATTATTATTTGACCATGCTGGTCATTTATGAACATTTGAACATCTTGGCTATGTTCTGTTATAATCTCCACCTGGCACAGCCAGAAGAGGACTGGCCACCCCTCATAGCCTGGTTCCTCTCTAGGTTTCTTCCTAGGTTTTGACCTTTCTAGGGAGTTTTTCCTAGCCACCGTGCTTCTACAGCTGCATTGCTTGCTGTTTGGGGTTTTAGGCTGGGTTTCTGTACAGCACTTTGAGATATCAGCTGATGTAAGAAGGGCTATATAAATAAAATGAAAATACATTTGAATGCCACAGATGTCTCAATTGTGCAATTGGCAATCTAACTGCAGGAATGTCCACCAGAGCTGTTGCCGGATAATTTAATGTTAATTTCTCTACCATAAGCCGCCTCCAATGCCATCTTAGAGAACTTGGCAGTACGTCCAAGCTGCCTCACAACCGCAGCCCAGGACCTCCACATCTGGCTTCTTCACCTGCGAGATCGTCTGAGACCAGCCACCTGGACGGCTGACGTAATTCTGTCTGTAATAAAGCCCTTTTATGGGGAAAAAATGTATTCTGATTGGCTGGGCCTGGCTCCTCAGTGGGTGGGCCTGGCTCCCAAGTGGGTGGGACTATGCCCTCCCAGGTCCACCTATGGCTGTGCCCCTACGCAGTCGTGAAATCCATAGATTAGGGCCTCATTTATTTATTTCAATTGACTCATTTCCTTTTTGAACTGTAACTCAGTAAATTGTTGTTTAAATTGTTGTATGTTGCATTTATATTTTTGTTCAGTATAAAAAGAAGATAGGAAAAAAAGCTAGAGAAGGAGAAGTACCTGAGTTTTGGTGCAAGTACAGACATTATTTTTAGAGAATCAATTCAATAGTCATAGAATCGATATATAATATCGTCAAAAATAATAGTGCGATACTCTACTGTATCTAATTCTTCCCCCATCACTACATCACACAATATTGTACATACAGTATACTGTAGCCTACATACACCGCCCACATGACGTCATCGACACCGAGTCACACTGAGCAAAAACATCCCCTTCAACCTCACGGGACAGGGTGGGGTCCTCTACAAGAATCCAGAATGGGAATAAGAAGTAGTCATAAGTACATATCATGTAGTAAAATGACAGTTTCCAGTGTGATACAACTCAACTGAGAGTAGAGTACAGTATGTTGAAGTGGCCTGGTGTTATTTGTTGTTGCAGTGTGTCTGTCCAGCTGCAGTGGTCTGCTCCCTGTGGAGCTGTGTGGTGTGATGAGGTCAGAGGGATGAGAGAGAGGTGCAGAGAGAGCACACATCCACACACTGTCAGCAGCCTGCCTGTCCATACAGACGCCTACTGACTGTGTTATCCTACATGTCCTCATCCACAGGACAAATTCACTGCTCAGGGAAAAGACATGGGAGAATAATAACCACCTTTGATGGTAGTGGTAGTTTTCATATGATAAAGAATAAGGTAAGTAAAGCAATGAACACAAAATCAAAATGGTACATTTCACCCAAAAAGAGCAAACACGAGAGCCTGCAACAGGACTGCAGACCTCTTTCATGGAACGATGGAGATGGATGTATACACAGTCATGAGGATGATGAGGAGGATGATGGTGTGATGATGGAGAGCCAGGCCGACTGCAGGTGGACTCTAGCTGGAGCCACTGACAACAAGTAGGCAGCTGCAGCAGCAGCTCACCAGATGCTACGAGGCGAGGCCACTGGGAATCCACAACACACGGGGGACGCTGTGGCGGTACCGAGAGGAGCAGACCTTACCTAGAGGCACATTTTAGGAGACGAGTAACGACTGGCTCTCTCTGAGTCTCTGAAGGAATTCAACAGTCAGCCCACAGTGCAGTTAAGTGGGCTAAAGGAGAATACAGGACTGTCTGACAGTGGTGGGATGTGCTGTATATGTTGAACCAAATGACAGGGAATCCAGAATATATTTAGATTCATGCGGTGTTTGCAGTACACTTGGAAAAGATCAAGTCAATATGTAATGTTGGTTAATCTTTACTTAGCTGAGTCTTTAAGGAGAGGTAAATTAGTGAATGACTGATGAGTTTATCTGAAATGACTGTGACCCCCGAAGGATCCTTTTCTAACTTCACCTAACAGTACCGGCCAGCAGGGTTTACACAAGAATCCAAGAGAATGTTGTTTCTGCTTTATTTTACATTCCAGCATCTAGAACTTTAGCAACTGTAGAAAGCCAATGACAATGTCCTCTCAGAACTATTCCTTGTGAGTATGACAATATTATGAGCGGGTGACAAAAGACCTTGAGACTGACCGGGCACCCACGGGAAAATACTATTTACTGTGAGTGGAAAAACACAGCTGACAGACAGATCTGTGGGAAGAAAACAGTAGCCATCGCACACCACTGTCAACATTCCATTCTGACCATTTTAACTGCTCCAGCAAAGTCCACGGTCCAGCTCTCTCCAAAAGTATTAGTTACTATTAACAATACACACAACAGCACTGAGGACTGGCATAGCTTTAATGAACATCTTGTGTAAAAGGCAAGTGCTTGGAAGATAGCACAAGACAGCCTGCCATTGAAGACTGGGTCACCCCCGAGATGAATGAGAGGGGTGATGGGTAGACCCCCCCCGTGTGCCAGTGTGCCCAGGAGAGGGGACAAACAGCAGGAATGCCAGAGAGCTGCCAGGGCCAGGCAGAGCAGAGCAAGGGCAGACCTGTCCTCAGATGAACTCCAGACAGAGGACTTAAGCTGAAGCGTGACCATCTAACCAGGTGCTGACTACAGCTGGTGTCCTCCCTCCCCAGCTCCACTTCTACTTTCTCACCTTTTCTGCTGTGCGAGAGATCCTGAGTGGGACATGACTGCACACTCTGTCTCGAGCCAGAACAGTGTGATTTAACGCTACTCTTTTACCACAGCAGCTGAACACAGCAGTCTCTCATGCCAGTGAAAAGTGAGGCCAGAGAAAGGGGACCCAATACTTTTTTACTTCATGCTCATATACAGTATCAAAGCTAGTGGTGTCTGAAGGATACATAGAGAGATAACCAGAGGCTAAGGGGTCAGCAACAGGACAAAACACACAGAAAGCTTTACTGTACTTCCTTCTACATGAGGTCATGTTTGCAACAACCCAATCAGCTGATGTCCAGTCAGTGAATCTAATCGGTCATCACCCATCCCTGTCCCCTGACTATTCTCCTCTACTACTCGAGCCAGTCAGTCTATCCCACTGAATGGTGTTCACTGGTCTGGCCAGCTCTAAGGGGATCTTCCCTTCCCTTCTCTCATTTATTGGAATTCCAGATGGCTTCGCTGTACATTTCCTGGCAGCCGGTCACTCCGAACTGCGCCGCGGACAAAGAGAGCGTGTGAGTGGAGGAGGAGGGAGAGCAGCGAGGAGGGCGACAGAATGGAAAACATTTCCTCTTCCCTATGTTTCTGTTTCCCCCTCCCTTCGCTCCCTCGCCCCTTCTCCGTAAATCTTGAACTTTTCAATAAACTCACACTAATTCAGAGGCACTTCCCTCGAGTGTTCTGTGATAATGCTGTCTCTGTTGTGGTGGAGGGCCTGTGCATACACAATAATAGCCTTTAGCGGGAGGCAGGCAGGCCAGAGACCTGGTACTCCTCGGTTTCCTAGACAGCTATACTATAACAAATCAACACAGTCAAATGCAGGGAAGAGAGAGAATGAAAACAATTAGTAACAATAGTGGTCTTGTTTTATTGTTTATTTTCTGAGTTGGACATATTGTTTTGATACTGTGAAAGATCTCATCACAGAGGAGAAGGAAAGGGCATCATAACATTACATGAATGCATGAGCTTTGCCCAGCAGGTGATAAAGAGCAATCTGTACCAAGCAGGCTGGAGTCAGGACTAGGTCTGTGGCGGTCACGAAATTTCATCAGCCGATGATTGTCAAGCAAATAACTGTCGGTCTCACGATAATTTGACCGTTAATTAACATAAACACATTTAGCATCTCCTGGCTTCCACACATGCAGACCTTTGGAACATCTACATTTTAAAAAGTCTAATAAATCCATGTAATGTAGCCTACACCTTCACAACAAATCCATTTATCATTTTAGACAGGTCTAAAGAAACATCATATGAATAAAATGTAGTCTATTTCAGAAGAACAGAATAGTTGTCCTTATGTTAAGTCCTGATGTGACTATGCCATATATATGGCTGTGGGCTACACTAGTTAATTTAGCAGACAAGATTTGCTTAGAATTCCTTGGCATTATTTTATAGTATGAAGAATATAATTGAACAAAGCTGAATAAAATAGAAAGGACATTTTCTCCAAATGATTTAAGGGGGTGCGCACGTGCGACTATTCTGTGTTGTGCTGTTAACATAGAAATAGGTACTCCTATATGCTTCATTTATTAATGTAACTTCAGTTGTTCTACAAACGTTGGGCTATATGTTCTGATTTTTAATGCATTCTAAGGCTGCATGATGAGACTCTAATGATGATTTTTTTGTTAAAGTTGCTTGAAAGGTATGAGCTCTGCTTTGTTATTTACGCAGGCTGTACACACTTCATCAGTCTCTCATTCACAATTTGAGAAGTACTCGATAATGCCTCGAATTTCCAGGCGGCATCCCCCTTGTGTGGGGATGCCTTTTGCAGCCCTTCTCCCTAAATGCTGCCTGCTCCAAAACACCTCTCATCTCACTCACATGGTTCTCCATCACGTGAGCAGGTCTTTCTCACAGGCAACAAGTGAAGACAGACACATCGGGGACACAACTGCACATATCCTTATCCAACTCCAAGGTACATATTGAAAATATTGGATGAACTGTTCACATTTGCTTTTCGTCGTCCAACAAGATGAGTAGGCCTAAGGAACAGCAAAAGCACTAGCCTATGCCAATCTACTATTCCCCCATAGTACAAAAGTTTACCTATTCTGTGCGAGAAATAAATATTCCAAACAATCTGGGACAGTTGTGGGATGCAATAGATTCCAAATTAATACAACCACTAGCATTTAAAAAATGAGGCTGACTCAACAAATCAGAACATTTAGCTTAAAATGTTGATAAACTATTGGGCTATTTCTTCACATTATAAGCGCAGCAATGTGCACATGGTAGTAGGCTATAAGCACACATGTTCCATTAGCAGAAAACATCATTATCAAAAGTGCATGCATGTAATGCTTTTATTATAAAGGTGCATGTTTATGGTGAAAATGATCTTCCCCAAACTAGAAACTCAGGCGCTGCTTATACAGGTATATGCCAGTCAGGTTCTACACCCCTTGTAAAGCAGATTCATGTGCTTAATTTTAAGAAGTTATTTGGCCACTTTAGTTGTGATACAAACCTTATCAAAACATATAGGCCTATGGGCTAGGCTACATCAGGTGTGTGACTATGATTAGAAAAAGTCACATAAAAAGGCATTGTTTCTTGCCTTAAGCTGGGCATCATTCACAAGTGTTAATATATAATTCACAAGTGATAGGCTAATATTGACCCATATTCTTGATTTAATCTTGTCTTTACATATACTAAATAATATATGTGTGAAATATGTTTTGAATTACAATTGACCATTATCTGCACCTGTCTCGAAACGGGGGCAGGGGGGAAAAATGCATGCCATCTCTTGCACTTAAATAGCAAATGGGGGACGCTTTTCCTGTGGTTTATTTTCATGCCAGCCACGTAGGCTATATTCCGGTTGTAAAGATAAGCAATGTGCTTAATATTTGCTTAATATTAGGATAAATAAATATAGTAGGTCTAGCCCAGGGCTGCCCAACACTCTTCCTGAAGATCTACCGTCCTGTGGGTTTTCAGTTCAACCCTAATTTAACACACCTGATTCTACTAATTAGCTGCTCAACAAGACCTTAACTAGCTGAATCAGATACCCTAAGTTAGGGTTGCACTGAAAACCTACAGGACAGTAGATCTCCAGGAAGAGAGTTGGGCAGCCCTGGTCTAGCCTATAGAAAGCTGATGGGATCCTCCTCTTTTTAATAGAGGCCACCATTTCTCACGCAGTTACATTACCTGTAGACATGTTGCGCAACAGGAGCTCATGAGCTCTCATGAAGTGTTTTATTAGATTTTCAATTACATTTGCATTGATGTCAGAGTGACTAGAGGGACAATAGAGTTTTTTTTAATGGCGCTGAAGAGGATGGCTGACATCTTACATGCTCCTAACTAATTGTGCTATTTTTTTTTCCGTTTTTTTTCCGTTGTTTGTAACTTATTTTTTTACTTATTTTGTACATTTTGCTGCTATCGTCTCTTATGACCGAAAATAACTTCTGGACATCAGAACAGCGATTGCTCACCACGAACTGGAAGAAGATTTTTCCTTTAACGAGTCTGACGAGAAGGATATACTGCTCTCCCGGGAACAGGCCCAAATCCCCATCATTTGTGTGAAGAAAAGACAGTGGAGAAGAGGACGCAGATCGGGCGTCTGAGAATTCGTAGGCGAGCGAGCGAGTAAACTCCCACTGCCATCCATTCTACTTGTTAACATGCAATCGTTGGAAAATAAAATGTATGACCAACGATTACGATTATCCTACCAATGGGACATTAAAAACGGTAATATTTTATGTTTCACCGAGTCGCGGCTGAACGACGACATGGATAATATAGAGCTGGTGGGATTTTCCATGCACCGGCAGAACAGAGAAGCTACATCTGGTAAGACGAGGGGTGGGGGTGTGTGTCTTTGTCAATAACAGCTGGTGCGCGATGTCTAATATTAAAGAAGTCTCAAGGTATTGCTCGCCTGTGGTAGAGTACCTTATGATAAGCTGTAGACCACATTATCTACCAAGAGAGCCCTATATTATTCGTAGCCATCTATTTACCACCACAAAACGATACTGGCACTAAGACCGCCTATCAATCAACTCTATAAGGACATAAGCAAACAAGAAAATGCTAACCCAGAAGCAGCGCTCCTAGTGGCCGGGGACTTTAATGCAGGCAAACTTAAATCAGTAAAAAAAAATACCAGCATGTCACATGTTCAACCAGAGGGAAAAAAACTCTAGACCACCTTAACTCCACACACAGCGATGCATACAAAGCTCTCCCCCGCCCTCCATTTGGTAAATCTGACCATAATTCTATCCTCCTGATTGCTGCTTAAAGCAGGAGGTACCAGTGACTCGCTCAATACGGAAGTGGTCAGATGACACGGATGCTACACTACAGAACTGTTTTGCTAGCACAGACTGGAAAATGGTCCGGGATTCATCCAATAGCATTGAGGAGTATACCACCTCAGTCAGTTATCGGCTTCATCAATAAGTGCATCGATGACGTCGTCCCCACAGTGACCGTACGTACAAATTCCAACCAGAAGCCATGGATTACAGGCAACATCAAGATCTGCATCGAGCTAAAGGCTAGAGCTGCCGCTTTCAAGGAGCGGGACACTAATCCGGACACTTATAAAAAATCCCGCTATGCCCTCAGACGAACCATCAAACAAGCAAAGCGTCAATACAGGATTAAAATTTAATCCTACTACACCTGCTCTGACGCTCGTCGGATGTGGCAGGGCTTGAAAACTATTAAGGACTACAAAGGAAAACCCAGACGCAAGCTGCCCAGTGACGCGAGCCTACCAGATGAGCTAAATGCCTTTTATGCTCGCTTCGAGGCAAGCGACACTGAATCATGCACGAGAGCACCAGCTGTTCTGGATGACTGTGTGAGATCGCTCTCAGTAGCCGATTTGAACAAGACCTTTAAACAGGTCAGCATTCACAAAGCCGCAGGGCCAAATGGATTACCAGGACGTGTACTCAAAGCATGCGCAGACCAACCGGCAAGTGTATTCACTAACATTTTCAACCTCTCCCTGACTGATCTGTAATACCTACACATTTCAAGCAGACCACCATAGTCCCTGTGCCCAAGGAAGTGAAGGTAAGCTGCCTAAATTATTACCGCCCTGTAGCACTCACGTTGGTAGCCATGAAGTGCTTTGAAAGGCTGGTCATGACTTATATCAACAGCATCAGCAATCAGCAACAGCAATATACCCTAGACCCATTCCAATTCGTATACCGCCACAACAGATCCACAGATGATGCAATCTCAATTGCACTCCACACTGCCCTTGCCCACCTGGACAAAAAGAACACCTATATGGCAATGCTGTTCATTGACTAACGCTCAGCGTTCAACACCATAGTGCCCTCAAAGCTCAAACACCACCCTCTGCAACTGGATCCTGGACTTTTTGACGGGCCGCCCCCAGGTGGTAAGAGTAGGCAACAACACGTCTGCCTCGCTGATCCTCAACACTGGGGCCCCTCAGGGGTGTGTACTTAGTCCCCTCCTGTACTCGCTGTTCACCCATGACTGCGTGGCCAAACACAACTCCAACACCATCATTAAGTTTGCTGACGACACAACAGTGGTAGGCCTGATCACTGACAACGATAAGACAGCCTATAGGGAGGAGGTCAGAGAACTGGCAGTGTGGTGCCAGGGCAACAACTTCTCCCTCAATGTGAGAAAGACAAAGGAGCTGATCGTGGACTAGAGGAAAGGGTGGCTCGAACAGGCCCCCATTAACATCAACGGAGCTGTAGTGGAGCGGGTCGAGAGTTTCAAGTTCCTTGGTGTCCACATCACCAACAAACTATCATGGTCCAAACACACCAAGACAGTCGTGAAAAGGGCACGACAAAACCTTGTCCCCCTCAGGAGACTGAAAAGATTTGGCATGGGACCCCAGATCCTCAAAAGATTCTACAGCTGCACCATCAAGAGCATCCTGACCAGTTGCATCACCGCCTGGTATGGCAACTGCTCGGCATCTGACCATAAGGTGCTACAGAGAGTAGTGCGTACGGCCCAGTACATCACTGGGGTCAAGCTTCCTGCAATCCAAAACCTATACAATAGGTGGTGTCAGAGGTAAGCCCATAAAATTGTCAGAGACTCCAGAGCCCCAAAACTAGGACCAAAAGGCCCCTCAACAGCTTCAACCCCCAAGCCATAAAACTGCTGAACGATTAATGAAATGGCCACCGGACTATTACATTGACCCCCCCCCCCCCCCATTTGTTTTGTAAACTGCTGCTACTCGCTGTCTATTATCTATGCATAGTCACTTCACCCCTACCTTCATGAACAAATTACCTCAACTAACCTGTACCCCCGCACACTGACTCGGTACTGGTACCCCCTGTATATAGACTCATTGTTGTTATGTTATTGTGTTACTTTTTATTATTTTGTATTTTTTACTTTAGTTTATTTGGGAAATACTTTCTTAACTCTTCTTTAACTGCACTGTTGGTTAAGGGCTTGTAAGTAAGCATTTCACTGTAAGGTCTACACTTGTTGTATTCGGCACATGTGACAAATAAAGTTTGATTTGATTTGAGTACCAGGCTGTTGGCAGGTTTGGTAGTCTACTAATGACCAGCAGCAGCATCAGAGCTTGTAGAAGCCTAATTAATGTGACTAAATGGTCACATGGAATTTGACTGCCTTCGTGACTCGTGACCACCGGTGTGGCGGTAATACGGTCACCGCAACAGCCCTAGTCAGGACAAAGTATAAGCACTGGGATTTATCAAGCACTAGAGGCTTCACTCTGGAGGTTAACTAGGGGACTAGAATTTGTTTTCCATTCCATTTGTTTTGAGAGAAACTGGTACTAATTCAGTGAATACTCAAAACTGTACCCTGAATACACAAACACAGTACTGCTCATGCACTCATTTACCTCAGACACACACACACACACAGTCTGATCTGCCATCTGGTATGGGGAAACAAGTGGCCTGAGTTTACCCTGAAAAAGGCTCAATTTCAAAACGCAATCAGTCTCTCAGTGTGAGTGAGTACATCTGTGTGTCTGTGTGTGTGTATCACAAAGAGTGAGTGTGTGTGTGGGAATGGGTTGGAGTCTTTAAACTGTAAAGCATCCGTAGCCACGAGCAAGGTAAAATGATAACACAACACAGATGTCAGTCCCCATTCTGGCAAACAAAAGGCTAACGGGCTTATAGTGTGCAGCCAGGCCAGCGAGCAGAGCGCAGGCCCTTCAGACTCATTAATCAGATCCCTCTCCCCGGGTTTGTTTGTGCTGCCTAAATTACAGCCTGCTAGGCCTTAATATCCTGCCGCCGCTGTCGTCATGGTGATGGAATCCACAAGTGCCGTAAGCAGGCCTTTGATCCCTGCACCCGTGTCTCTCTCTCTGTCAGGGTCCTCTGACACAGTTCCAGCCCAATCCCTTCCTACCTCCTCCCTTCTGCTCCCCTCCCTCCCTACCTCCGTCCCCTCTGCTCCCTTCCTCCCCTCTGCTCCCTTCCTCCCCTCTGCTCCCTTCCTCCCTCCCCCCTGCTCCCTTCCTCCCTCCCCTCTGCTCCCCTCCCTCCCTACCTTCCTCCCCTCTGCCCCCCCCTCCTCCCCTCTTCTCCCTCCCTCCCTACCTCCCTCCCCTCTGCTCCCCTCCCTCCCCTCTGCTCCCTCCCTCCCTCCCCTCTTCTCCCTCCCTCCCTACCTCCCTCCCCTCTGCTCCCTTCCTCCCTCCCCTCTGCTCCCCTCCCTCCCTACCTCCCTCCCCTCTGCTCCCTCCCTCCCTCCCCTCTTCTCCCTCCCTCCCTCCCTCCCTCCCCTCTTCTCCCTCCCTCCCTCCCTCCCTCCCTCGCTCCCTTCTGCTCCCTCCCTCCCCTCTTCTCCCTCCCTCCCTCCCCTCTGCTCCCTCCCTCCCTCCCCTCTGCTCCCCTCCCTCCCCTCTGCTCCCTCCCTTCCTCCCTCTAAACCCTGATGATGTTTAGATCCTGTCAGTCCCAGTCCCAGGGCTGGGTAATTACAACACCACTGTGTCCTGACCCTGGATCTCTCTCGGCTATTAAAGAAAACAGGACCCAGATTGTGAGCTCAGCTCTTTGATAATCATCTACAAAGCCTCAGAGAAGGTTTTGGTCCAAAAGCTGTTAACAATGGGGAAGGTAGAGTTGTACTATCTTACTGTTGTGTGATCTCTCTCCATAGAGGGAGGCTGCCTGCTGTCTGGCACCTACCTGGGGGTGAAGATAGAATTGTGCAGGAAGTTCTCAAAGACTTTGCGGTAGGAGGCGTCGTCTATCTCTGCCTTCAGGTCCTCCTTGGTCTTGGGGCAGGGGCAGCAAGGGCCCTTATCCCCCCCAGACAGGTCAGACTTGGTGGGCTTGGTGTCCTCCTCCATGTCTGCCAACCCCGTGGCTGATATCCTGATGGGGATCTTCAGCTCTGTTGTACAGTGGAAGGGGAACGGGACCCGTTAGTGAATTACTTTCCCAAAGAAAGCACAAATCCCCTGTGTACAAAAATCTATTATATCGATTCCATAATGTACACAGATAAAAATACAGAACAGGTTGGATAAGAAGAGGGGTTGGAATGCTGACCTTTGGAGCAGTAGTTGTGTTGGTACAACTCCCTGTCTTCAGCTTGCTGCTGCCAGCGGACCAGGTAAAAAGTAAGATTGCCGTTAGGGTTGAGGGGAGGTGACCATTTCACTACCAGCTTTGAGGATGAGTTGGCATACGCACGGGCATCCATTGGCATAGACGGCTCTGTGACAAAAACACACAAATGTTGAAATGTTGTGAGTGGTGTTTAAAATGTGTCGTTTTCATGAAGCGTTAGAGAAGAGGGATACATTTGATGTGACATTCTGATAAGAAGTCTTTCAGTTTATCTTAGTTGGGTGAAAAGTTGTCCATGGCTAAGGTGACTTGCTGTTGTTTACAGAAGCTGTACTGTAGCCCAGTACTGTCTTACCTGAGGGTCTGGTGCGTATATAGACCACGTCACTCTTGGCTCCCGGGATGTGTTTGTCCTCCACCACCAGGGTGATGGCCTTGACAAAGATGGCGTACTGGGTCCAGGGCTTCAGTGGGGACAGCAACACACCAGGGTCTATCTCTTTGTCCTGAGGCAGGTCCACGTCAACCATGTTCCAACTGTTGGAGCCACACCCATCCTGGCCATCAAACTCTGTGATGTTCTGGTGCGGTCTGGAATACATGAAAAACACCGCCTTCGGTAAATGTGAAGTATAAAGGCTCTATAGTAAAATAGTGTAATATCTGTGTGTGCTTTATGCGAGCACTCACGCCTCCTTGTAGTAGACAATGAAGCTGATGAGGTCTCTGTAGTCTGGTGGTCTGTAGCGCTCCCAGGTCAGCTTGATCCGGTTACTCACCGTGCTGTTGGACTTGAACTTCAGGATGTGGCTCTCACCTATAAACACAAACCCCATCTTAGATATATCCCCCTTACAGGAAACTCAATAGTGATATGATAAAATACTACATTGTATTAATTCAAGTACTGAATGAGCATAGAAAGTTAAAGTAATCCCACTCCAGATGTCCGCTGGTGTACTCACAGCTGGCTCTGTCCCCATTGTTGCGGAAATCGTCCTCCTCAAACTTCTCAGTGATTCCCGTCTTCTCCCACATCTTGTGTATCTCAGACATGCAGAGTTTGGGGTTGAAGCGGAAGGACAGCCTCCCAGCCCTGATGGTCAGGTTGTGTTGGGTCCAGTCCCACAGGTACTGCAGGCGCTGGTTGTCGATGGCAGAGAAAGCATACATCCTGATAAGGAGACAACAGACAGGTGTTCACTTCCTCATACACCTAGTAGCTGTGCTGTGGGCATAAATAGGGCCAAACCACTTTTCAATCCATTGATTTACTTTAAACACAGAATAGAGCACTGAGGATAAAGTTGTCAAAATGTTGTGGAGTGGTTGGCTTAGTTTTCCATCTGGTGGATGTGTAAAGGGAAGTAGATCGGGTGTCATTGTGCGGTTGTGTCTGTCTAACACTGAGCTGTACAGACAGAGAGGGCCAGAGATGAAACAGAGCGACTCAGAGCCTCTCAGCTCCATGGAACACCTCGGAAACTAGCAGAATGTCAGTGTTGCTCTAGAGCACTCCTCCTGCTGTAACTCTAGCCTGGGAGGGATGACAACAAGAGGCCCGAGAGGCTTTCCCACGACCCTCCTGGTCATCTCCAGAAACACACTCCCTATCTCTGACAAGGGATAGGCCGCTGGTGATGTCATGCTACAGCCAGAATAGGCTGGGAGACCTGAGAGTTTCTATTCAGATAGATAGCTCATCCACCTTTTCATTACATCACAAGGAGAGGTGCCATGTTGTCTTATGGTGGTTTTATGGGAATTCCTCATGGAAAATGTTATGGCTGGAACCTTACTTACCCTAGCCACGTATAAAAATCATTCACAAGGCTTTCTAAACCGTCTGGGATACATCTACCATGAGATAAACGCTGACACTTCCCCTAATCCCCAGACATGGGTCGGACTAGGAGAGCGGCCTGTCGTACCCTTCCATGAGCTCCTCCCCGTTGATGTAGCGCAGGCTCTTGAGGAAGGAAAGCGAGCCTAGCGTGTGGGAGTGGCGGATTCTCACATAGCCTGTCACTGTCTGGATCAGCCCCATGAAGCTTTCCAGCTCTGAAGCGATGTTATCTGGAGAGAGGAGAGTTAGCAAACACATACTCAGACACAACAGTCAGCGTGTGAGAACCCCTGCTCTGAACACATCAAATCCCACCGGTAACTGTACTGAACACATCAAATCCCACAGGCAACTGTACTGAATACATCAAATCCCACAGGCAACTGTACTGAGTCACCTTGTAAACTGAGCAAATACATAGCATAATAGCAAAATGTGATAATTGGTTTGGGGCACAGTGCAGGCAGCTGATGTAATGTTGACTCTGATGTAATGTTGACTCCACACTAGCTCTGCCAGAGCCCCCGTGCTCCCTTCCCGGTCTCTGGGGAGACAGACAGACTGAGTGGTCCTGGTTACTGGTACTGGTACTCACTGCCACGGCGGATGTTGATGTGCAGGTTGCCTTTGATGACTGTACAGCCCATTAGAGACTGAGCAGCATCCACTGAGTCGATGGTCTTGGAGTCACAGATCTTATCACACAGGCCATCACAGGCACTGCAGAACATACTGTGATTGAGGAAGAGAGAGAAAAGGGAAAACAGTCAAGGAATGTCCTTAACCAAATAAAGCTACAAAATTACAATTTCCAAGAAACCAGATTAAGATGCCTCCCCGTAACTCACCCAAAATTCCAAAAAATGTGTCTAATGTTTGCTTTGAAATAGAAGCTCACTTTCTTTATGAACTGTGTAATCTTTTATGAGTGCTTAATTGAACCCTTGGTTTCGTGAGAGTGACTCACTAAATGGCCCTAAAGACAAAAAAAAGACTGATATGTCCACAAATATATGGCAACAGTGACTCAACATGGAACGTTTGGAGAATGAAAATCTAAATATGGAGACAAGTTACCCTGAGTCACAAACAAAGACATTCTCTTATTCAAACAGGGGAAATGTCAAATGGGGTAAATGTCCCGAGTTACAGCGCTGCTGTGAGGAATCAATCCTGAATGCCTTCAAGCAACATTCATAAGGTATCTTTTGTATCTTACGGTAATGCACCAATGGATGAGTCTTGTATACTGGGCACTGAGGTCAGCATCTTCCTTTGATTCTGAATTACATGGAATGTCTACAGGCTTCAATCATTCATGACCTAACATGACTTTCTGCCTGAAGCATTTTTTTTTTATCTCTGAAGCTTCTCTTTAAGAATGGAATCTCTGAGATGACCAGGTGGGAAAGGGTTTCACATAAAATCTCTGAGAGGACCAGGTGGGGAAGGGTTTCACATAGAATCTCTGAGATGACCAGGTGGGAAAGGGTTTCACATAGAATCTCTGAGAGGACCAGGTGGGGAAGGGTTTCACATAGAATCTCTGAGAGGACCAGGTGGGGAAGGGTTTCACATAGAATCTCTGAGAGGACCAGGTGGGGAAGGGTTTCACATAGAGGTGAATTATTCAGATGACCTCTGCATGCAAATTCAAAAAACAAACACAGGGCCAGAGAAACCCCACAACCAATATGTCAGAGGACTGTATATAGTGACAATAGTGCTGTATATAATAGTATAGATGACAAATAACAGGACCATGCTTGATCCTGGGGAGCCCTTTAGAGCCCTTTAGAGCCTTTGAGGTGAAGTGTGCTCTCTGCTCTCTTACCTATTGCTCTCATTGCGTGTAAAGCCTGATGGACACTCAGGCATGCACTCTCCTTCGTGAATGACAAAGTCAAAGTCGCTGGGCAGGTGCACGCGGGCACACAGGTCCATGGTGATGCAGCGCCAGCCCTCAAACTTGTAAGTGTCTGGGGGGCAGTGCTGCACGCAGCGGCCCTCGTGGTAGTAGTGCAGGCAGGCTGCGCAGGCCATGTCGTCGTCCGGCTCCGTACAGCTCCCCAGGCACTGGGCATGGCAACATTCACCACTGTCCGTACATGCCCTCCGCTCACACTTCTTCTCTGGGCACACTGGGCGAAACACAGAGAGAAACAGGTTAGTGAGATGACATGACTGGGTCAGAGTAAACAGTCACCATATTTCAATAGGTCTGGATGACAGGGTCAGAGTAAACAGTCATCATTTTACTATCGATCTGGGTGACAGGTTCAGAGTAAACAGTAACCATATTACAATAGGTCTGGATGACAGGGTCCGAGTAAACAGTCATCATTTTACTATCGATCTGGGTGACAGGGTCAGAGTAAACAGTCATCATTTTACTATCGATCTGGATGACAGGGTCTGAGTAAACAGTCATCATTTTACTATCAATCTGGATGACAGGGTCAGAGTAAACAGTCACCATATTACAATAGGTCTGGATGACAGGGTCTGAGTAAACAGTCACCATTTTACTATCGATCTGGGTGACAGGGTCAGAGTAAACAGTCATCATTTTACTATCGATCTGGATGACAGGGTTCGAGTAAACAGTCATCATTTTACTATCAATCTGGATGACAGGGTCAGAGTAAACAGTCACCATATTACAATAGGTCTGGATGACAGGGTCTGAGTAAACAGTCACCATTTTACTATCGATCTGGGTGACAGGGTCAGAGTAAACAGTCACCATATTACAATAGGTCTGGATGACAGGGTCTGAGTAAACAGTCACCATTTTACTATCGATCTGGGTGACAGGGTCAGAGTAAACAGTTACCATATTACAATAGGTCTGGATGACAGGGTCTGAGTAAACAGTCACCATATTACAATAGGTCTGGATGACAGGGTCTGAGTAAACAGTCACCATATTACAATAGGTATGGATGACAGGGTCTGAGTAAACAGTCACCATTTTACTATCGATCTGGGTGACAGGGTCAGAGTAAACAGTCACCATTTTACTATAGGTCTGGATGACAGGGTCAGAGTAAACAGTCAACATTTTACTATCGATCTGGGTGACAGGGTCAGAGTAAACAGTCATCATTTTACTATCGATCTGGATGACAGGGTTCGAGTAAACAGTCATCATTTTACTATCAATCTGGATGACAGGGTCAGAGTAAACAGTCACCATATTACAATAGGTCTGGATGACAGGGTCTGAGTAAACAGTCACCATTTTACTATCGATCTGGGTGACAGGGTCAGAGTAAACAGTCACCATATTACAATAGGTCTGGATGACAGGGTCTGAGTAAACAGTCACCATTTTACTATCGATCTGGGTGACAGGGTCAGAGTAAACAGTTACCATATTACAATAGGTCTGGATGACAGGGTCTGAGTAAACAGTCACCATATTACAATAGGTCTGGATGACAGGGTCTGAGTAAACAGTCACCATATTACAATAGGTATGGATGACAGGGTCTGAGTAAACAGTCACCATTTTACTATCGATCTGGGTGACAGGGTCAGAGTAAACAGTCACCATTTTACTATAGGTCTGGATGACAGGGTCAGAGTAAACAGTCAACATTTTACTATCGATCTGGGTGACAGGGTCAGAGTAAACAGTCATCATTTTACTATCGATCTGGATGACAGGGTTCGAGTAAACAGTCATCATTTTACTATCAATCTGGATGACAGGGTCAGAGTAAACAGTCACCATATTACAATAGGTCTGGATGACAGGGTCTGAGTAAACAGTCACCATTTTACTATCGATCTGGGTGACAGGGTCAGAGTAAACAGTTACCATATTACAATAGGTCTGGATGACAGGGTCTGAGTAAACAGTCACCATTTTACTATCGATCTGGGTGACAGGGTCAGAGTAAACAGTCACCATATTACAATAGGTCTGGATGACAGGGTCTGAGTAAACAGTCACCATTTTACTATCGATCTGGGTGACAGGGTCAGAGTAAACAGTTACCATATTACAATAGGTCTGGATGACAGGGTCAGAGTAAACAGTCACCATTTTACTATAGGTCTGGATGACAGGGTCAGAGTAAACAGTCACCATTTTACTATAGGTCTGGATGACAGGGTCAGAGTAAACAGTCACCATTTTACTATCGATCTGGGTGACAGGGTCAGAGTAAACAGTCACCATATTACAATAGGTCTGGATGACAGGGTCTGAGTAAACAGTCACCATTTTACTATCGATCTGGGTGACAGGGTCAGAGTAAACAGTCACCATATTGCAATAGGTCTGGATGACAGGGTCTGAGTAAACAGTCACCATTGTACTATAGGTCTGGATGACAGGGTCAGAGTAAACCGTCACCATTTTACTATCGATCTGGGTGACAGGGTCAGAGTAAACAGTCACCATATTACAATAGGTCTGGATGACAGGGTCAGAGTAAACAGTCACCATTGTACTATAGGTCTGGATGACAGGGTCTGAGTAAACCGTCACCATTGTACTATAGGTCTGGATAACAGGATCAGAGAGAAAACACACTAATGCAGCTAACAGATGAAGCACAGCTCACTGTTTAAGCTCATATACAGTCTCGAAATACAATAAATGAAAATGAAAAGGCTTTTATACTGGAATACATTTATGAGCTTCTTCCCCTGGAGAGGAAAAAGGGTGAAATGGGTTAACTATTATTAGACTTATATCAAGTGTTCTGAGGACAGGAGTGAGGATAGGTGACATGACGAGACTCGGATTAAGCTGGACAGTGTGTGTGTGTGTGTGTGTGTGTGTGTGTGTGTGTGTGTGTGTGTGTGTGTGTGTGTGTGTGTGTGTGTGTGTGTGTGTGTGTGTGTGTGTGTGTGTGTGTGCATGTGGGTGCATGTGTGTGTGTGTGTGTGTGTGTGTGTGTGTGTGTGTGTGCGTTTACACACTATGTGTGCGTGCCTAGCCTGTTCTGTGCTCGTTGGAGGTCGAGGAGAGGCAGGCTTTAGGATTAGTGGGCTGTAAAATGGTAATCGCTGAGCAGAGCTGGGGAGCTGTAGAGCGCTGTCAGAGAGGAAGTGGTGTGCCGTCAGGGCGTCGAATGTTTGTGCAGGGCCCCACGCTGCTCTATGCCAGCCTTGTTAGTAAACTGCAGAGCTGGACCCACTACAGATACATATTATTGCTGTTTGGGACTATTAAGGGAATTTGAGGGAGGGGAAAGAGAGAGTGGAGAGCAATAGAGGTTGTCTCGCCAGTAGTTGGAGATCCATTGACTCCAGGAGCAGTGGAGGGCTCCAGAACAAGGTCCCGCTGAGAAGAACCTACGGACGTACAGTACAGCCCTACCAGATTACAGTGCATCCCTTTATTCAAGTATGTTTTTTATTAAGGGACTTGCCACCCAAGACTCCAAAGAAAACCTTGTCTTATGCATCATAGGCTATACAATCCCAGACAGCTAGACAGAGACAGAGCGGTCTGATTTTCAGTCAATTGCTTGAGAAACAACATTGATGTATTTCATTGGTTTACCAATATTGTGCCTTAACTAGGGACAAAAATGACACCACTTACAGAGCTCAGAACTCCTATCCAAACTACCAGAACAGCTTCCAAGACAGATGAAATTCCTTCAAGACCGTGAGAAAATCAACAGTAAAATTATTATGTGGAGAACACTGGCATGTTTCAAATTAAGCTTTTAGCGACATGAATAACAGAATAGTCAGTGTTTACTGAGGAGAGCAAAAGGACTGAACCGCACAACAATGTGGTATGAATAACAAAGTGTTCCCTCTGGTTGAGACAGACACTGACTTTGATTACAATAGTAGGAAAGACAGGCTCCAAACAGTCCATTGGATTTGCTGCCCTATCAACTCTACAACTACAAGACTTTAAATCCGCCTGTAATCAGCTCTGAATATCCGACCAGGTATTAGACCTATGCTGTAAGATGTTTAGACCTAAGTGGTATTAACCCATAGTTAGTACTGCTTATTATAATCTTTATGTGCTATTTGCTGATGTCTCCGGCAGGAGAAGAGGAGGAGAGGAGACTCACTAGTTCTAATGTGTTAAAGGTCACCTGAGTTTGGTCAGGAAAGGGAAAATGACTTTTTCAGGGGCCCCAGGGATGCATGAGGGAAAGTGAGGCAGCATATCCCCATGGTAACTCATGCACAATGATAGGAGCTCTAATCTGGAGGCCAAGGGAAGTCTACTACACAGAGACAGGCCTGGGTGTGGGGCCAAGTGAATTGACGTGCAGGTGCCCTTGGTGACCCAGTGCTTTTTGCAAAGGATTGTCCCCTGTGTGAAGAGGATCTAGCTAGTAAAATACTAACTCCAACTGAGAAGGCCAACGGCGAGCAACACGACGACACTCCTGGTCCCTTAGCAACGGCATCCTGGGGCCAAGCGCTGCAGGCTGGACGGGCACAGCCAAACACACATACACATGTCTCCATCATTCTGGTCTGTTCAGGCCTTTACATGCCACAGCACTAATGAGGAAATCCACTCATTGTGTGTTTATTGGGGTAATTCATCTGCATACTGACATATAGAATGATACTCAATCACTGAGTGTGATGTAGAGAGAGAAAGAGTATGAGAAAAAGAGAGAGAGAGAGAGAGAGAGAGAGAGAGAGAGAGGGAGTGTGTATAGTAGTTTTCTTTTCGAGAGAGACAAGTTTGTTTGCTTGTGTAAGACGTGTCTGGTGTCAGAAGATCAGCGGTGCTTGTGAATCAGGGGAGAGAAGGAGTGGGGCTAAACTAATCTCAACATGAATATTTCATGCTGTTTTACCAAACATCTGTGTAAGTTAAGGAGAACGTGACAATGCACTACAGCAATTCTGCAGTGCAAACACATCATACTCCCACAGTAGAAACTAGCCTAGCACTTATCTTCCTAACAAGGGAGGACACTCTTTCATCATTCCCACTCCTAACCATTTCTCAAATAGTTGAGATTCTTTCTCACATTGGTCAAATCACAAGCTGAACATACAAGAGGTTCCTCAAACATTCCATCAGAGTTTTGTAATCAACAGAAAAACTGAAAAGATGTCACGAACAAACAAAAAATGCTAACATTTTCAGCTATTTAGTTAAAACAACACAGGCATTCTCCTTTTTAATTCTTCTGATACCTTTAGCCAACACTTCGGCTAATCACTCCATTATTGCCATCCAGAATGTGATAATTTGTTTATTACTGATCAGCTCCTCACCTTTAGCACACAGGAGTGAATGTGGGAAAACCTTTTCTAAACCCTATCACAGTGGAATGAGTATGGGTGGCAAATGAGGACTACACTTCCTTAAATAGCCAAATGGTCCTTTTATGAGCTATATATAGATACACCATTCCTCGTTCCAATTCCAACTCTCTAACCAGGCTCTGGCTCAATGCTCCATAAATACCCAGCCATTCTGGACCTACTCCATGAAGAGAAATGCTTTTCCTTTAACTAGCCTATCCAATGCCAACACATATTAGTCATTGATCTCGGAGTTGATTCCCATATTTTCATGATGGAGGTGAACAGAGAGAGAAACAAAAGCAGAGAGGAGAAAAAAAACAGGAAGCCATTCATTTCTTGGAACTCTGCCAAAAGGGGGCAGCCCAGGCAAACTCAAAGGGGCCTCGCTGGGAGAGGTTCCGCATCATTTAAACAGATTCCTCAATGAAGAGAAATTCCAAACATGCATACCTTCCGCTGGGAGGAAGAGGGTGGAGCTGCTGCCTAACAATCCATATAAGTCAAGCCCATTTCCCTGTGTGACCAAACAACCCATGGTATCAAGGATTACAATCCTGTATTTATAGATGCTCCAAGTGCAGCCAGCCTATTTCCACGCTGCTCTGCTCTACACACAGCTATGCATGGCATTGTGGGTTCCCACTGCTTCAGAGGAAAGGGAAGAGACCACCAGACTACCTAACAAGGAAGGGGCTCCACGCAGGACTGGTGAGAAAGTATGTCTCATCAATTTAGGAGTTAGTTAGGCCCAATAGTCCTTATCAGGAAGGAGTGCTCTATATTGCACAGTATTGATCTAAAGGAGATGAATCACAATTGACATGTATATCACTGAATTAAGGCTAAAATGTAAATAGATACAGTATAAAAAAGTGCAATTTCAGTTATCCTTCATTAAAAATGAAAGAGTTCATTATGATACTGGAACACTGGGCTTAGATAATATTAGCTGTGAATTGTTGTTGTGCCCAGTCATGTGTGACCGTCAGTAGAGAGAGCTGACAACACACTCCTGCTGCAGTGAACCAGAGGGTTGGGGAGTGGGTGTAGGGGTTTTGTACCATACTCTTATCCCTGCACAATCTCTCCCTCCCCTCTCCCAGTGAAAACTGTCAGGTCAGAAGCCATAGACACTGCAGCTGCCCAGCCTGCCCCCGCTGCATGCTGCAAAATCACTGCAACGTGAGGAGCAGCACGGTCCATCTCCTCTGTAGTAAACAACACAATGAACACAGAGAGAGAGACAGAGAATGGGCTCACCGCAGAGACATCCACACATTCCTGTACCCTCCAAGTAATAAAAGGAGAATGAACGAAGAGCAACAGTAAAATCAGTGCTGTAACAGACTGGAAAACATAGATGCTGTATAAAAGCCCATTGACCCACTTGGATGTTTTTCCTGTCATTTGTTGCTGCCTGTGGTCTGAAGTCACTGGAGGAGCCTATGTAAAGTATCCCCAGAGTGTTCTGGGCAGCTCAGTAATCAAGGAGTAGCATGTTAACCCCTTTATCCTCTGAACCAGCACAATAACACACTTCAAGAGACTGGACTCAAATACAGGCTATAATAAACCCCGGATATCCTCTAGTTCTGTAGTAGAGGGATGAGAATGCTCATCTTGCTGCAGGAATGCTACTGCAGGGCCAGGATGCAGATAAGTGGTCTGAGAGGTTTGGCTGACAAGCAGCATCTGCATCAGAGAGAGAGCGTCAGATCCTTGCATCGAGAAGGCTCACTGGCGGTGGGCATGTGATCATGGGGAGCTGTTGCGATCTTGGGTTTAGTAGCCTATGGGAATTGATGTGACCCTCCATCTGGCCTGATGTATATATATCATTCCGGACTCTGACATTGCTCAATCTGACATTTATACATGTTTCTTTAAAATCTTTGGATTATGTGTGTTAGGTATTACAGCACTGTTGGAGCTAGAAACACAAGCATTTTACTGAACCTGCGATAACATCTGCAAATCTGTGTACACAATCCATTTTGAAATATCTATGCTTTTCAAGGCCAGAAATAAAAACAACAAATATAATCCTATAGTAATAACAAAAATAGCAGTTATTAAATAAAAATAACACCTAATATTATACACATTGGATTATTATTATTATTATTATTAAATGCATTCTTATAATCCTAGATAGCCAGTGTCATGAATAGGATGTGCGACGTGTGCAACAGAGTTGGGAAATGATTCATGATTTACTGGGGAGGAGTTTGAGGGGGTGTAACTGGGAGAGATTTCTTGTGGACTAATAACAGACGTGCAGGGGCGGTTCTGGATGATTGGCATGTTATTGAGTCTGGAGTAGAGATGGTAAACAATTCTTCTCTGGTGAGGGGAGTGGGAGGGGGAGCTGTAACCATGGTGATTAAACATGCCTTTTTCAGCATACAGTGACTATACCTTCAGGAAAAACCTGAAAAGATGTTGTTTGATACAATACAATACATTTTCACTCTCAAAACTCAAAAGTCCCCTTTGTTGTAGAGGATGTTATTTTGCCTTCGCTGGAACAAAACCTGCATGTTTTAGGGGCCAAAAACGTGGAGAAAAGAGTATCAAAGGAATATATACTCATTATCTAATCACAACCATGATCTTTGAATGGTAGGTAAATGCCATCTCGTATGTCATCTGACCTGGAAACAAGCCTACATCTGTGGCAAATCAATGTACCATATGTTCGATTAGATTGTTATCTTCTTCCTTGCTCTATTAACATGGTCCCATTAACAGTTCAAGTAATCTGCATGCATCCATTTATTGCAATTTCCAGCCTATACACGAAGACCATCTATGGAGATTGAAACTAGTGAGCTCAGTGCTGACCCCAGCAGTCAGGTAAAGTAGCCACTCATTTTGTAAACAGTGTCAAATCTCTCCGTCTCAAGATTACCAGCAGAGCCAAGAGCAGTAGCAGCAGTCTGCAGCCGTCTGGACCAACCGCCTCCACAGGCCTGTGTAGCTCCTGCAGCCTGAGTCCTCCCCCACCCCCAGCTCCCTGGCCTCCATCGGGCCACATCCTCATCCAGCAACCCGATCCTCCCCTGGAGCCCCCAGCGGATCACTCTAGACACTTGTTTAAAGCACATCAGCACAGCGAGCCAGATCGAGAGAGGATGCTTCCTTCCTACACTCAGCCTAGAACAGCCAAAGGCAAACAGCACCAACAAATCCAAAACTACTGTTGCTGTTACAGCGAAGCGTTTCAAGGACTAGCTCAAATTGGCCGATTTAATCAGATGTTTTGCACATTTACAGACACAACATCCGCTTGTTTGTTCATGGAGTTACTGTAGGCCTACATGTTTTGCTTTAAACTGTATTTTTATGGTCAAACTCTATAGCGTCTACAATCATACCTGATCTAGTTTTCTCATGCAGACAGCTGGCTCAGGAAAGCTTGAAAAAAGTATCTTCAGTGTTTTGCAGGTGTACGTGAACTCATTCCTCTCAGCCCAGCGTTTTTTGAGTCTCTTCCAATCCCATGCCCACTAAAGACCAGCACTGTGTTTTTCACTAAGGTATGTGCTGCTCTGTGTGTTCAGGCATGCATGACATTTCACATCACCCATGTTCAGTCACAACAACACACACCCCTTCCTTCCACCCTCAGGCCTCAGGGAGCTGCTGCCTGCTAATGTTGTCTTACACATATGCAATACATTATTATACAGAACTGTGTTTTCCTATCGGATATGCATGAGAGACCATTTAGTGGAGAGCATTTTGAGTACAGGCTTACTTTTAAGCAGCTTTAGTGCCACATGCAATGTCTTCTGTCAAACGTCTGTAAATATTGTTGTTATACTTTTTTCCCAAAATGGCTTAAATATAAAAAATACATATTTAACCTTAATCAGCTAACAGCAGTGAGTCTTACACAATTATATACAGGAAGGGATTCTGGTCATAGAGAGATGGGGAATGTTTGGAGCCTCATATTTGACGGGGACCCTTCCTGGATCCTAAATGTGTTGTCTAAATATGGAGGTTGTGTGAGGTGGTCCTGGGCTTCAGAGATGAGGCAGCCCAGTGTCTCATCCCAGTCTCCCAGTCCAGTCTACCAGCCCAGTCTCTCATCCCAGTCTCTAAGCCCAGTCTCCCAGTCCAGTCTCTCATCCCAGTCTCTCATCCCAGTCTCCCAGCCCAGTCTCTCATCCCAGTCTCTCATCCCAGTCTCCCAGCCCAGTCTCTCATCCCAGTCTCTCATCCCAGTCTCCCAGCCCAGTCTCTCATCCCAGTCTCTCATCCCAGTCTCCCAGCCCAGTCTCTCATCCCAGTCTCTCATCCCAGTCTCTCATCCCAGTCTCCCAGCCCAGTCTCTCATCCCAGTCTCTCATCCCAGTCTCTCATCCCAATCTCTCATCCCAGTCTCCCAGCCCAGTCTCTCATCCCAGTCTCCCAGCCTGGTCTCCCAGCCCAGTCTCTCATCCCAGTCTCTCATCCCAGTCTCCCAGCCCAATATCTCATCCCAGTCTCCCAGCCCAGTCTCTCATCCCAGTCTCCCAGCCCAATATCTCATCCCAGTCTCCCAGCCCAATCTCTCATACCGGTCTCCCAGCCCAGTCTCTCATCCCAGTCTCCCAGCCCAGTCTCTCATCCCAGTCTCTAAGCCCAGTCTCCCAGTCCAGTCTCTCATCCCAGTCTCCCAGCCCAGTCTCTCATCCCAGTCTCTCATCCCAGTCTCCCAGCCCAGTCTCTCATCCCAGTCTCCCAGCCCAATATCTCATCCCAGTCTCCCAGCCAATCTCTCATCCCGGTCTCCCAGCCCAGTGTCTCATCCCAGTCTCTCATCCCAGTCTCCCAGCCCAGTCTCTCATCCCAGTCTCCCAGCCCAATATCTCATCCCAGTCTCCCAGCCCAGTCTCTCATCCAAGTCTCTCATCCCAGTCTCCCAGCCCAGTCTCTCATCCCAGTCTCCCAGCCCAGTCTCTCATCCCAGTCTCCCAGCCCAGTCTCTCATCCCAGTCTCTCATCCCAGTCTCCCAGCCCAGTCTCTCATCCCAGTCTCCCAGCCCAGTCTCTCATCCCAGTCTCCCAGCCCAGTCTCCCAGCCCCTCATCCCAGTCTCCCAGCCCAGTCTCTCCTCCCAGTCTCCCAGCCCAATATCTCATCCCAGTCTCCCAGCCCAATATCTCATCCCAGTCTCCCAGCCCAATCTCTCTTCCCGGTCTCCCAGCCCAGTGTCTCATCCCAGTCTCTCATCCCAGTCTCTCATCCCAGTCTCCCAGCCCAGTCTCTCATCCCAGTCTCCCAGCCCAATATCTCATTCCAGTCTCCCAGCCCAGTCTCTCATCCCAGTCTCTCATCCCAGTCTCCCAGCCCAGTCTCTCATCCCAGTCTCCCAGCCCAGTCTCTCATCCCAGTCTCCCAGCCCAGTCTCTCATCCCAGTCTCCCAGCCCAGTCTCTCATCCCAGTCTCCCAGCCCCTCATCCCAGTCTCCCAGTCCAGTCTCCCAGCCCAGTCTCTCATCCCAGTCTCCCAGCCCAGTCTCTCATCCCAGTCTCTAATCCCAGTCTCCCAGCCCAATATCTCATCCCAGTCTCCCAGCCCAGTCTCTCATCCCAGTCTCTCATCCCAGTCTCCCAGCCCAGTCTCTCATCCCAGTCTCCCAGCCCAGTCTCTCATCCCAGTCTCCCAGCCCAGTCTCTCATCCCAGTCTCTCATCCCAGTCTCCCAGCCCAGTCTCTCATCCCAGTCTCCCAGCCCAGTCTCTCATCCCAGTCTCCCAGCCCAGTCTCTCATCCCAGTCTCTCATCCCAGTCTCCCAGCCCAGTCTCTCATCCCAGTCTCCCAGCCCAGTCTCTCATCCCAGTCTCCCAGCCCAGTCTCTCATCCCAGTCTCTCATCCCAGTCTCCCAGCCCAGTCTCTCATCCCAGTCTCTCCTCCCAGTCTCCCAGCCCAATATCTCATCCCAGTCTCCCAGCCCAATCTCTCATCCCGGTCTCCCAGCCCAGTGTCTCATCCCAGTCTCTCATCCCAGTCTCCCATCCCATTCTCCCAGCCCAGTCTCTCATCCCAGTCTCCCAGCCCAATATCTCATCCCAGTCTCCCAGCCCAGTCTCTCATCCAAGTCTCTCATCCCAGTCTCCCAGCCCAGTCTCTCATCCCAGTCTCCCAGCCCAGTCTCTCATCCCAGTCTCCCAGCCCAGTCTCTCATCCCAGTCTCTCATCCCAGTCTCCCAGCCCAGTCTCTCATCCCAGTCTCCCAGCCCAGTCTCTCATCCCAGTCTCCCAGCCCAGTCTCTCATCCCAGTCTCCCAGCCCCTCATCCCAGTCTCCCAGCCCAGTCTCTCCTCCCAGTCTCCCAGCCCAATATCTCATCCCAGTCTCCCAGCCCAATATCTCATCCCAGTCTCCCAGCCCAATCTCTCTTCCCGGTCTCCCAGCCCAGTGTCTCATCCCAGTCTCTCATCCCAGTCTCTCATCCCAGTCTCCCAGCCCAGTCTCTCATCCCAGTCTCCCAGCCCAATATCTCATTCCAGTCTCCCAGCCCAGTCTCTCATCCCAGTCTCTCATCCCAGTCTCCCAGCCCAGTCTCTCATCCCAGTCTCCCAGCCCAGTCTCTCATCCCAGTCTCCCAGCCCAGTCTCTCATCCCAGTCTCCCAGCCCAGTCTCTCATCCCAGTCTCCCAGCCCCTCATCCCAGTCTCCCAGTCCAGTCTCCCAGCCCAGTCTCTCATCCCAGTCTTCCAGCCCAGTCTCTCATCCCAGTCTCTAATCCCAGTCTCCCAGCCCAATATCTCATCCCAGTCTCCCAGCCCAGTCTCTCATCCCAGTCTCTCATCCCAGTCTCCCATCCCAGTCTCCCAGCCCAATCTCTCATCCCAGTCTCTCATCCCAGTCTCCCAGCCCAGCCTCTCATCCCAGTCTCCCAGCCCAATATCTCATTCCAGTCTCCCAGCCCAGTCTCTCATCCCAGTCTCTCATCCCAGTCTCCCAGCCCAATCTCTCATCCCAGTCTCCCAGCCCAATCTCTCATCCCAGTCTCCCAGCCCAGTCTCTCATCCCAGTCTCCCAGCCCAGTCTTTCATCCCAGTCTCCCAGCCCAGTCTCCCAACCCAGTCTCTCATCCCAGTCTCCCAGCCCAGTCTCTCATCCCAGTCTCTCATCCCAGTCTCCCAGCCCAGTCTCCCAGCCCAGTCACTCATCCCAGTCTCCCAGCCCAGTCTCTCATCCCAGACTCCCAGCCCAATCTCTCAGCTCATGCCCAGACAGACACAGATAGACAGATGATGCATCTAGATCTTATTTTTAGTCCAAACAGTGCCCTCAGCATTCTCCCTTATTAATTCAGGAAACTCTCCAAGTTCATCTGAGGACTCTTCACGGCGGCTGAGTTCAAGCTGTCATGAATGAAAAACAGGTTGGAACGGAACTCTCTCTCTCCTCTCACTCTTGTTTTTTCGTCTTGTCATCTCCCGGTGTGACTAACCTGCCTACTAAGACATTGCTCAAATTAACGACAGCGTGTCATTTGATCTCCACTCTCCTCCAATGTAGAGCGCTTTCAAATCAAGGAGTTATTGAGATGCCTGTTTTGTGACAGCCAACTAAATGTATCATGAAATAAACATTGGGAATATAGTGCAATACTGCATTTTTCTGGCAAACCCATTCACACAAGAATGTATAGCCATGTTAATGACTGTCAGCAAGAGCAAATCAAATTACTGTCAGTTTTGTTCTGGTCAGGCATGAAGATGATGACATTCATGGTAGAACACAAACATGGAAGCATTCCGGCACACAAGGTTCTATTTGGCAGGGCCAAAGCAGCCAAGTCTTCTCACTGGCTCAAACACACATTAGTATGGGAAAGGGCAAACTCGGTGAGAAACCAGGCTAGGCTTTTTTTCACCGATTTGGAGGTGTTTCCTCTCACTGTAAGTGGCTTCTAAAAATACCTGAGTTACCAGATCTGCTTCATTAAATGCACTGTGTTTCCTGGCAGCCCTGAGCTGGCTGGCTGGCTAGTTGGCTGGTTGTTTGGCTGGCTGCCTATTTGGCTGGCTGGCTGGCTGGCTGGCTGACTGACTGGCTGGCTGGCTGGCTAGCTGGCTTGTTGGCTAGTCTGTCCTTCACACCCCCACCCAACACATGACCATATATTCCCTCCTCCCAGCACTACAGACATATACACCAGTACTATTTCCCTATATCCAAAGAAACAAAAACAACTTAGCACATGATTTCTTGCCACGTGTCTGCATGTTCACCTAAATTATGCCCCATACCTCCCACTTAGCACATTCCATAGCATTTACCATATTTTATTAAGTTGTGCTAGACTCCAATCACAACAATGTAACTACATATGACTCCAATCACAACAATGTAACTACACATGACTCCAATCACAACAATATAACTACACATGACTCCAATCACAACAATATAACTACACATGACTCCAATCACAACAATGTAACTACACATGACTCCAATCACAACAATGTAACTCCACATGACTCCAATCACAACAATATAACTACACATGACTCCAATCACAACAATATAACTACACATGACTCCAATCACAACAATGTAACTACACATGACTCCAATCACAGCAATGTAACTACAAATGACTCCAATCACAACAATATAACTACATATGACTCCAATCACAACAATATAACTACACATGACTCCAATCACAACAATATAACTACATATGACTCCAATCACAACAATACAACTACACATGACTCCAATCACAACAATATAACTACATATGACTCCAATCACAACAATACAACTACACATGACTCCAATCACAACAATATAACTACATATGACTCCAATCACAACAATATAACTACATATGACTCCAATCACAACAATATAACTACACACGGCCTTAGTCCCCTTCTCCATGACTTGTTTTGGTGAGTGACGCACTTCAGTGTGGCTTTGCACCTCCCTGTCCCCAGACTGCAGAAGTCAGAGACTAGGAGCATTATAGGGGAACATTACATCACAACACAAGCTAATACTAAAACTGGCCAACACCTTGGCTGCAAACCGGTCCTTTTTCATGAACTGGATTATTACTCTGCCTGTAAGTACGCTGTCTGCACAGAACAGGGACTGAGAGTCCACAAGCACAGAGCCAATCAGAGCCTCTGGATTGTGGCGGTTCTGATGCTGCCAAGCCCTATTTTTGTGGATAGCCATCTGCAGCTTTGCGGCAGGCTTCAGTACGATTGGCACACAGCACACACACTTCATCCTGGCACTGCGGCTTGCACACACTGCTGGCACAACATCTGGATTTAAAATGACATCTGTATTTTACATTTACTTCAAGGAAGCCCTAATCCTGATTAAGCAGACAAACATTTACTCTCACTTAAAAAGCGGATGAAGCTGTATTCATATTCACACTAGGCCTCCTCATTTGGATAAATTGGGAGTGCTTTACCAAAACAGATAATGTCATTAATGAATTGCTAATCTGACAGCTGGTGGATAGAAAATCCTCAAATGATACTTAAATGTGTAGTTGCAGTGTGTGTGTGTGTGTGTGTGTGTGTGTGTGTGTGTGTGTGTGTGTGTGTGTGTGTGTGTGTGTGTGTGTGTGTGTGTGTGTGTGTGTGTGCACGCGTGTTCTAACCCAGACGACGGTTCTGTTGTCTTTAGCCACTCTTTAACAGAGGTTGTCAGGGGCAATACGTCTGACTCTGCAGTCTCTTCTCTTATCTTTCCTCTCTTGATCTATCTTCTCTCCCTCCTATTTCTCTCCCTCCCTCCCTCCCTCTCCCTCTCTCCCTCCCTCTCCCTCTCTCTCTCTCTCTCTCTCTCTCTCTCTCTCTCTCTCTTGTGCGACTGTGGCCAGGCAGCTGGCACACCCAGACCAGCCTTTGGCGAGAGACATTTTGTTTTGCTGCCTATTTCACTGGCTTTCTCTGTCTCGTTTTGTTATGGGGATGCCAGCAAGCGTCTTCCACTTCTCCTGCTGGAATCCCGATCTTCAAGAAAACATTGGTGGCCACTTAGGATCTGACATCTGGCAGGGAGCCCCGTTTCCCAGTGTCATTTCATTTTCATATTGTGTTTCTCAAGGATTCACATGGTTGGTGTGTGGATGTTTTTCTACTTTAAAAAGGACCAGCCAAGGGTTCAACAAGTGCAGTTGTGCCTGGTCTTGACATCTGTTGAAATAGGGCAGAAAGATAGTCTGCCCAACTTCACTAAGAGCTTTGTTTGGATTTTGGATGTTCGGCCTTTCAAGTGTAATGGTCTGATAACGTTCGCCTGACTGTATCAATAGGTAGGCCATGATAACATGATGACCAAGTACCCAACACAAAGTACCATAAGCTTCATTTCACATGAAAGAGACGTAAGCCTAGGATCTTTCACATCACATGGATATCAAGGGTTCAATGCTTGTTCTGCTCATTTCCTACCTGCCTATCTATTGTAAAGCCCAGGACTCCCTGGACGTTCACAGACACTTGAACAAAAATACAGAGGAGAAAAAAAGGCCACTCATACTGAATTACTGCCATGTTTACACACTGATAAGATTATAGAGGCGTGGTCATATTAGAGGATACACTTCTTTTGTATTGATGACACAATACATATTTAAGAGTGTTACACACCCTCCCTTGTTTCCAATTTCATCCTGTTTTATCAAAAGGCCAATTCAGAATCCAAATAGTGGAGACAAGATATTAGCAATCTTCTTTATGCTCCTCTGTTAGAGAGGACAATAAAAACTGCCGGTATGTGTTATGGTGAGGATTAGACGGCTTTGATTACACTAAGACGCTATTATATTGCCGTAAACAATGAACTCAGAATAGCTTGTCCTCATTAAGCATTGGGTAACAACAGCACCAAATAAGGCTCTGCCGTTACACATGCTGTGGTACAAAAAACGTCACTGTTTACGGTCCTTGAACAAATGAGGGGTTACGTCACCTAAGTTTCTCTCTCAGACCGAGCGAACACAGTCCGAGCTTTGCAGGATAACTGAAGTTAATCCGGGTTATTGTACCACACCTTTTACACTACTGACTTCAGATATTAAGTTTGACAGAGCAATATTAAGATCTTAGAAGAAAAAAAGGACAGAGGCTGCACACAGCCTAGTTCTGGTACACAACAACAAGTAGTTCATGGAGAGGGTTGCTTGGAAATCCCCAAGTGTTGTTGTTGGTTAGGGAGAGGGGCAAACTGTGAGGTCGCCTGGCTGGCACGCGTAGAGTCAAGACGCAGGGATCACGGGATTGAGGATAGGGGCCAGAGGCCAGGGGCCAGGGGACAGAGCTCAGAGCAAGCCTGGCCTGGTTAGCCCTGTTCAGCGATCCAACAGAACACACTTCCTACTGGCTGCCGGTGACATCATCATTTTCTTCCCCCTTTTCACCTCCTCTTTTCAGTGAGAGGAGAGTTTTGTCCTTCCTCTCTCTCTCTCTCTCTCTCCCCACCACTATTTTTTGTCTCTCTTCCCCTTTTTAGGGACCCCGTGCAGCTCATATGGCCACCCTAGTACGAGATGAGAAGAAACAGAGGGACAGAATGAGAAAGAAAAAGGAGAGGGACAGAAGTTTTAGTCACTGGTACAGTCATTATGAGCATCAGAACTATATAAGCCCATAATGCAGATAGGCTTAACCAAGCAGTTCTCTCTCCATGCTTCCCCTCGTTTTGATACTGTATCTCTTGTTGGAGCTGGCTGGAGGTTGGGCTGCGTGAGGCTAGTGTTCGTGTGCTGGTGTGGAAAGTGCACACTGTGTCTGTGACATTCACAGGACGTGGCATGTGCGCAGGGCTGCAGAGCCCACCCCCAGTGAACCCCCTCTGACACATCACACTCAGTTACCATTAATGTCCACCGTCAGTGTGGGCCCCCATGGGCCAGTGTGAGGTCCGCTGAGACAGGGCAGGAACACACACACACACACACAAACACAAACACAGCTGCACACAAGCGCTCCTCAATTTAACAACCGGCCAGTACTCCCTGGCTAAAACCATGTGTTATGGTGTGTTATTGTGAATAGAGCTTAAGTTGTATTGTTGCAAAACTTCCTTCATCACCAGCTGAACTTCACAAACATATTTGAAACCCAAGAACGAGGGAGACAGAGAAAAGGAGATACAGAGACAGGGACAGAGCAGGGTTAGACAGAGACAGACAGGGACAGAGACAGACAGGGACAGAAACAGGGACAGACAGGGACAGGGACAGACAAAGTCAGGGACAGAAACAGACAGAGACAGGTACAAACAGAGACAGGGACAGATAGAGACAGACAGGGATGAACAGAGACCCGGACAGGGACAGACAGGGACAGACAGAGACAGGGAAAGACAGGGAAAAATAGATACAGAGACAGACAGAGAAATAGATTGATCTCTGTACCAGACAGGTGTCACTTATCTGGTGAGGCAGGGAGGAAGAGACTGAGAGATGGAGGGGGGAGGGGAAGAGTGAGTCAGCCAGCAAGCCTGCCTAGCAGCTCTGTTCTGTTCTGATCTGAGGCCTGGCCCAACAACCCACATCCCCCCGGTAACAGATTAGCCCTTAGTCGGATTAAGGAGGAGTCAGCGCTAGCTCCACGTAGGAGAGGTGAAATGTCGTCAGAGCACTGCAGGAGGAATCAAGGGGGCTGCGCTGCAGTGGAGAGCGCAACACAAGACAGCTGGGGCCCAGGGAGCAGAACAGTGGGCCAGGGGCAGATGGCCAAGGCTCTGCTCCACTCCACAGGCACGACACGCCACAGCATGACACGCCACAGCAAGCCACAGGAAACAGTCAGTTAGTCAGTCAGTCCCTAGAAACCTCCACACAGGCATTACCCCCCCCCCCCCTCTACAGCCCCCGCTGCTCTAAGCATAATCGAACATTCTGCAGTGCATTTAAGGCACAAATCACAACAGAGCCGTGGGTGAAATGGTGCCCGTGCATGTTTGTGAACGTGTGCATGTGAATTTAGAGACCTCACTTGAACGACAGTGGGCAGGACTGCTGAGAAGGACAATTTCATTCACGAAACAGAAATCTCATTTACATAAGTATTCACACCCTTGAGTCAATACATGTTAGAATCACCTTTGGCAGCGATTACAGGCAGCGAGTCTTTCTGGGTGAGTCTCTAAGAGCTTTGCACACCTGGATTGTACAATATTTGCACATTAGTCTTTGTAAAATTCTTCAAGCTCTCTCAAGTTGGTTGTGGATCATTGCTAGACAGCCATTTTCAAGTCTTGCCATAGATTTTCAATCCGATTGAAGTCAAAACTGTAACTAGGCCACTCAGGAACATTCAATGTCCTCTTGGTAAGCAACTTCAATGTGTATTTGGCCTCATGTTTTAGGTTATTGTCCTGCTGAAAGAAGCAGGGAGCAAGAACATGAGTCCGAGCCACAGGAAGTGCTAAAACCCCACCACGTCAAACATAAGACTTCCAGAAATGATTGAAAAGAAATACCCTAGTTCTCTCCCCCAAACAAACAATGAATCCCATTGTAGAATGTTGTGGCACTCACAGCCAGGGGAGACATAAAGACACGGTTTGAAAAAGCCTCTCCCCTCTCCAAACCCCCTCCCTCTCAGATAGGACATTGACAAGGCCAGGCAATGCCACCGCCCACTTAGCGGCTCCTGTTCTGAAAAATATGTCGCCAGAGACCTCACAGAGCTAAACAGCCATGTAGAACCAGGTTCAGAAGCACTACCGCTGCCAGCCAGCAGGGGACTAGACTACACCAGGCTAGATTAGAGGAGAAAAACAGGCTGCTGCCACTTTGTACTGTTTTAAGACTGGGGAACGAGGTACAGAGTAATGTCGCCCACATAATTACACAGAGAACAACCAAAACAAAAATGTAGGAAGCAACTTTTCTAATCATGGGAAACATTACCAATACCAGACCCATGTTCCACCCCTAACACTATATGGCCTCACTCTAATAAAGATTTATGATGTTTTTAGCAACAGCCTATTTGTATATGGTCCCTAGAGTATTTCATCTTAATATGTTGACAAAAACAAAATGTTTTTCAGACATGATCCCAAAGTGAAAAATACTAAGTTCTCCAGTCACACTCAAGCACATAGTGGGTAACTACCAGCCAATGACGTTACACGATCAGACACAATAACAAACAAATGATTCCCCATTGAGTCTACTCAATGGGCTTGTATGAAACTGAACAATTGTTAGCCACTTCAGGCATGCGTGCAGTACAGTCCATGGCGTAGCTCATTCTGCCTGGGGGCTTTCCCCTAACAAACTACTATAATTCTATTTTCCCTTCATTCAAAAATTTGATATTTTGTTCCACTCACATGCCAGTGTAAACCTGAGGAGGCTCCTGCATCTGACCTTCCCATTTAACACAGCTAACCTGCCCATTCAGCAAAACTCCCAGACCATATTCTACTACAAACAACCAATGAACAGACCAGACCAACAAACCATCCTGTCCGGGTAGGAGGAAGAGAGATAATAAAAGTTTCATTTTAGTTTAATGTTGAACATATGTGCATTAAATGAACCAGCTGGAATGGAATGTTCTCCACTACGTGCCTGTATCACCCCAAGTGTAGTATGTCTCCTGATTTGACGTATTTTTTACATTGTGCATTATCTCTGATGTTTGATGTAATAATTTGTTGAGGGTTTTTCATGAATGTTTAGTTAACTGTCACTAGTACGGAAGATGCCAAATTACACAGTCCTAGGGAAATATTTAATGTTACATGGTGGTGAAGTACCGCTCTGGAATCGGTTCAAAAACATGACTATGGCTGAAGATAACAAGAAAATAAGGAGTTTATCTAGCACTTAAGGGAACTAAAAGTAAGGGCATGTTGATTAATCAAAAGTTATTTTCTCCCAAATAAATGTCTGTTGAGACAGATTTCTCTCCAAAATGATATTTCCTCAATGTGTTAAACCTTGCCCTGGTTTTACATTGCTGCTAGTCACATATCATCAAGCTATTACTGTGTAACAATGGTATCACAGCGTAGTGGCAGGGTGAGACAAGGAATCCCACTTGCTAGAGCAATGAGTTAGTTCCTCTAACTAACATGTCTCCTCCTAACCTGTGTGTGTTGTTGCCTGACCGGGCTGCAGACAGGGAGCAGATAGCTGCCTCGCTCAGCAAGGAAGCGGGAGCACGCTGCTCAATCAGTGACCCATCAATCACACTGAGAGAGAGGGAGAGGAGAGCAAAAACAGGAAACTGGAGACCATATCCTTTAACTAGCACTCAAAAGAAATGAAACAAGGAGCTGGCTAGGACTTTCCAAGCATTGGTTTCACTTGTGATGATTTGATTAGATCCACTGCTGCTGTGACTGTCTGAGAGTCCCTGTCCCTGTCCCTGAGTTCTGTCCTGCAGCCTGATGTGGTACCTGCTACTAGGCTATATCCAGATACTGCCAAGCCCACCACTCCAAGGCCTTAGGCCTTACAACACTGTACTGGGCTTTCAGACAAGTAGGGGTTTAAAGCACTTTGTTTTCAGGAAAGTATGGGTTTGGGGAAAGGTTGGTAAGGGGAGGTGTGGGATTGGGATTGATTGTCTGTGTATTTTCCACAGTGTGGGAGAGAGGGGGAACAGGAACACAACCCAGCTGGAGGTTAGGTTAGCACCAGACTGCCTGCAGATCAAAGGCACATTCCAACCCTCCTCCCCAGTCCCAGCCTGGCCCTATTCTGCCTGCAGGAGGACATTCTTACTAACTACATGCTACACAAGGCACACCTGAAGCATTTTATTACCCGCCCCCCTTCCTTCTCTGGAGGGAACACAGACAGGCCAAATAAAACCTTGAGACCTGTGAGCTCACACAGCTCAGTTGTTGTTGTTTTGATCAAGGTGGCCTTAACTTTGAATGAGAAAATCTCTAGAACAGTGAACAGAGTGCAGGAACAGCGCCAGAGCCGTTTGTTTGTCTCCATGGCCTCAGAGTAAGGTCAGACAAGAGAAGGGAAGGGCAGCCTCAGTTGAGTAAGTGCAGGCGGTGAGTAGAAAACAACACTGGGGCCATCCACCTCGTGGGGGGGGGGGGTCCCCACAACAACACACAGGCCCTGGAAAACAACAAACTCTGAGTTACCAGCTTTCTTGGAAATCTGGCCAATTGTCAGGTATATATAATGCGGAGAATGAAGAGCCTCTATTGAGGCTCTCATACTGTATATCCTCCAGTTAATCCACAGTGTCTCAAGCATTAGGCTACCTTTCCATGTTTACACAATGCCTTCTCATTTCTCAACGAGCCTGCTAGTTGCCTTTTTATGGCTGCCATTTCAAATAATAAGAAATCGAAATGCTAAAAAGTTCAGAGGTGGAACAAAGGGGAGATAAATCTACATTTGCGTCAGGAGGGGACAGCCTAAATGAAAAAGACTCCCCCCATGCCCAGTAGTTGTATCTTTGCCTAAACAAAATGGCCTTCTGCCTCCATAACAGCCCCTGTATGTTTATTCAACAGCAGGCCTGAGTTATCTGGGCTCTTTCAAAGAGCTTTGGAAAATAAAAATGGGGGAGGGCTGGTGGGGGTGGCGAACATTTGACCCATTTCCCCTGACGTGGGCCCCTGGTCCCATCATGCATCAAATAGAGTTCAGGGATGGAGGGGAAGCCATGCCAGCATTGTTGGCGGTTTAAGGATGGATTCTAGCAATGAGAGCATGGATCAATACGTCTTGGTGGTCTGAACACCACATGTCAGGGACATCCATGTAATATATACTGCATCTACAAAGAACAGAGGTTTCAACTCCCTGTAACATCACACTGACCGTGTATAAGAAAAATGTGACAAACAATGTTCCCTCAGGTCGGGACAAAGAGAGCACTCCCAGTGTTCACAGTTCCATCGCTCCCTCGACGCCTTCGGGAGACACACTAATATTGATGTGTTTCATTCTACTGAGAAGAAGCAAACACCAATCAATTGTAATAATTACATGCCGATTTTGACTCTACCGGTGGGAGAACTGAAGAAACTGAAGATGCATATGAGAAAAGAGAAATATATCTTTAGATGCAATACGAGACCGTCAACACCTCACACACAAACATGTACAAACAGATACATAAAACCATTCCTGCAAGTCATTGAGGTGTTCACAATGTGAAATAGAGAATGGAAAACAGAAAGCGCTGGAGTGGGGCATTCTTCCTTCAACACCCCAGACGGAGGCTGATCTGGTCAGGCTGCAGAGTGAGCAGTTTGGGGCGGAAAGGAAGCTCAGCCCAAACTAGGTCTTTCTTTCCACACTGCTCTTTGCTTTGGAGAAGGCAGGAACAAAACACTAACACACAAAGCCTGCGGAGAGGAGAGGAGAGGCAGTGTGTGGGCCCACCCCAGGCTCCTCCTTATCCAGCGAACACATACACACACACTCCGCCACGATCGCCTCGCTGAGTTGCGTCACGCACACACCACCTGACCAACTCCCCCTCCCGCTCCCTCTCTCTCTCCCTCCCTCCTTCCCACCCTCATTCATAAAATGGCCGCTTCACAACTCCAGCTGCTGGCATGGGATTTATAGATGAAGAGTCACAGCCAGTGGCGGGATGAGAGGGAGGAGGGGGTGTTTGTGTTTTTCAATTTTTCTCCGCTCAGTCTCTCTATCTGTCTGTGCATCTGATTCCACACCCGCTTTTTTCATTACGCCTGATGTAAGAATTCTCCCTCTGTTTGTCCTCACTGTGTATGCCAGCCTTAGCCCCTTTCCCTTGCCCTCCAGGGTTGTCCTCACTGCGTATGCCAGCCTTAGCCCCTTTCCCTTGCCCTCCGGGGTTGTCCTCACTGCGTATGCCAGCCTTAGCCCCTTTCCCTTGCCCTCCGGGGTTGTCCTCACTGCGTATGCCAGCCTTAGCCCCTTTCCCTTGCCCTCCGGGGTTGTCCTCACTGCGTATGCCAGCCTTAGCCCCTTTCCCTTGCCCTCCAGGGTTGTCCTCACTGCGTATGCCAGCCTTAGCCCCTTTCCCTTGCCCTCCAGGGTTGTCCTCACTGCGTATGCCAGCCTTAGCCCCTTTACCTTGCCCTCCGGGGTTGTCCTCACTGCGTATGCCAGCCTTAGCCCCTTTCCCTTGCCCTCCGGGGTTGTCCTCACTGCGTATGCCAGCCTTAGCCCCTTTCCCTTGCCCTCCGGGGTTGTCCTCACTGCGTATGCCAGCCTTAGCCCCTTTCCCTTGCCCTCCAGGGTTGTCCTCACTGCGTATGCCAGCCTTAGCCCCTTTCCCTTGCCCTCCAGGGTTGTCCTCACTGCGTATGCCAGCCTTAGCCCCTTTCCCTTGCCCTCCAGGGTTGTCCTCACTGCGTATGCCAGCCTTAGCCCCTTTCCCTTGCCCTCCTGGGTTGTCCTCACTGCGTATGCCAGCCTTAGCCCCTTTCCCTTGCCCTCCGGGGTTGTGCTCACTGCGTATGCCAGCCTTAGCCCCTTTCCCTTGCCCTCCGGGGTTGTGCTCACTGCGTATGCCAGCCTTAGCCCCTTTCCCTTGCCCTCCAGGGTTGTCCTCACTGCGTATGCCAGCCTTAGCCCCTTTCCCTTGCCCTCCAGGGTTGTCCTCACTGTGTATGCCAGCCTTAGCCCCTTTCCCTTGCCCTCCAGGTTTGTCCTCACTGCGTATGCCAGCCTTAGCCCCTTTCCCTTGCCCTCCTGGGTTGTCCTCACTGCGTATGCCAGCCTTAGCCCCTTTCCCTTGCCCTCCAGGGTTGTCCTCACTGCGTATGCCAGCCTTAGCCCCTTTCCCTTTGCCCTCCAGGGTTGTCCTCACTGCGTATGCCAGCCTTATCCCCTTTCCCTTTGCCCTCCAGGGTTGTCCTCACTGCGTATGCCAGCCTTAGCCCCTTTCCCTTGCCCTCCAGGGTTGTCCTCACTGCGTATGCCAGCCTTAGCCCCTTTCCCTTGCCCTCCTGGGTTGTCCTCACTGCGTATGCCAGCCTTAGCCCCTTTCCCTTGCCCTCCGGGGTTGTGCTCACTGTGTATGCCAGCCTTAGCCCCTTTCCCTTGCCCTCCAGGGTTGTCCTCACTGTGTATGCCAGCCTTAGCCCCTTTCCCTTGCCCTCCGGGGTTGTGCTCACTGTGTATGCCAGCCTTAGCCCCTTTCCCTTGCCCTCCAGGGTTGTCCTCACTGCGTATGCCAGCCTTAGCCCCTTTCCCTTGCCCTCCAGGGTTGTCCTCACTGTGTATGCCAGCCTTAGCCCCTTTCCCTTGCCCTCCAGGGTTGTCCTCACTGCATATGCCAGCCTTAGCCCCTTTCCCTTGCCCTCCTGGGTTGTCCTCACTGCGTATGCCAGCCTTAGCCCCTTTCCCTTGCCCTCCTGGGTTGTGCTCACTGCGTATGCCAGCCTTAGCCCCTTTCCCTTGCCCTCCAGGGTTGTCCTCACTGCGTATGCCAGCCTTAGCCCCTTTCCCTTGCCCTCCGGGGTTGTACTCACTGCGTATGCCAGCCTTAGCCCCTTTCCCTTGCCCTCCAGGGTTGTCCTCACTGCGTATGCCAGCCTTAGCCCCTTTCCCTTTGCCCTCCAGGGTTGTCCTCACTGCGTATGCCAGCCTTAGCCCCTTTCCCTTGCCCTCCGGGGTTGTGCTCACTGCGTATGCCAGCCTTAGCCCCTTTCTCTTGCCCTCCAGGGTTGTCCTCACTGCGTATGCCAGCCTTAGCCCCTTTCCCTTGCCCTCCAGGGTTGTCCTCACTGCGTATGCCAGCCTTAGCCCCTTTCCCTTGCCCTCCGGGGTTGTCCTCACTGCGTATGCCAGCCTTAGCCCCTTTCCCTTGCCCTCCGGGGTTGGCCTCACTGCGTATGCCAGCCTTAGCCCCTTTCCCTTGCCCTCCAGGGTTGTCCTCACTGCGTATGCCAGCCTTAGCTCCTTTCCCTTGCCCTCCGGGGTTGTGCTCACTGCGTATGCCAGCCTTAGCCCCTTTCCCTTGCCCTCCGGGGTTGGCCTCACTGCGTATGCCAGCCTTAGCCCCTTTCCCTTGCCCTCCGGGGTTGTCCTCACTGCGTATGCCAGCCTTAGCCCCTTTCCCTTGCCCTCCAGGGTTGTCCTCACTGCGTATGCCAACCTTAGCCCCTTTCCCTTGCCCTCGAGGGTTGTGCTCAGTTCTGAATTTAAATGCGAATGCCTCAAATTCCAATTCAATTCTTGACAAGATACAGAATTGCATTGAATTCAGTTAAATTCAATTAAATTCAAATGCCTTCTTTCTATATTAGGTGTAGTCTGTACAAATATACTGTACATCTTGTACATAAAACATACATGCATATAAAATATTGATGAAACAACTGATTTTCAGGACACACTTAAAATGAATGATCAAGGAAAATAATCAAACACTTATTATGTTTCCCAGAATGCATTACTTTAACCCTGAAGTTGACCCTAAAGCCTTCAAAAAGAAGCCAAACAAATGAATTAGTTGGCGGAAATATAATTGGCTATTCTAAGTACTAAGGTTAAACGAGTATATGAACATTGTTTCCAAAGAAAAGTGATATATTATTTGGTATCTGGAAGTGTGACCTGTCAGATTCAATGAAACTCATGTTCTATGACTGAGTGAAATTTCTTTGAATTGTACTGAATAAAATGTTACTTCCTGTCACTTCAAATTCTACATCACGTGGGGTGTGGCCAATTCATTCGAATTGCAACTCTTGAGTTGAATGGGAGTCAATTCCAAAATTATGAATTGAACACCCCCCCCAAAACAAACCTGATACCCCCATGGCCTGGGAGGGAAACCGAAGCTATGTCTCCAGCAGGGAGACAGGGGGCAGGAGCGGGAGTGGGTGAATCCTCCTCAGAGGCCAGCGAGAGGGAGCAGGGACATTCTCACGTTCCAGTCCAGGAACACAACTTCCATGTGTCTGCTATTTTACCACATCAAACGCTGAGCCTTGAGGCAAGGCAACATAGAACCTACTGTTACTGTATGATGCCCTGCTGTTTCTCTTTACAGAAACATTTTGTTTTTGTCTTTTTCTTTTATAGGATGCTGTAAAATGATCTAGATCCAGTAAGAGATTGTGTCTAAAAAGAGAAAACAGACAAAGGCAAGGAGTACCAATGGACTGTATTCCTGAGCAGCTCATTCCAGACTGCCACAGCCTTATAAAATTATCAATCAGAGGGAGAGAGAAGGCACCAGGGTTGAGTTCCTGGAGAAATGACTGAGACAACAGCGTCAAAACCGTTCAGACAAAGCCACATGGAGCAGGCAGGCATCCTGCATCCGCCAGTGTGTATGTGTATGCGCGTGACTGCCTGCGTGCACGTGAATCTGAGGTGAATGAGTGCATGAGCGGTACTGCATCTGATCCTCCTTTCTGCCACACTGCAGCGTCTTCTGCTGTGAGCAGACAAATTAAAACTCACTCAAGCAAAAGGCTTGGCTAAACCCCTCTTCTTCTCCACCACCACCCTACTCCCTCTCTGCTATCCCCTCCCACTCCTCTCCTCCCTCCTGCTGCTGCAGCCCCTAGCCAGACAGGGGCACCGGGGTGCAGGGAGGATGGGGGGTTACAGCCAAGCCAAGCGGACACACCTCTTGCCTGAGTTCATTTTAATTTGGGAGGGGTGGGGCTTGGCCTCTGTGGCAGGACAGGACACGCACGTGTGCCACACAAAGGGGCATGTGTTTATTGAACATGAGGGGACACACACAGAGTGACTGACAGGGGCCAGTCTGAGGACAAAAACAACCCCTGCTGCCGCCTGCTGTCACCCCTCATATCATCACTATTCTCTAATGAACCAACATGGATACCAACCCCTGTATGACCCATTTTTTCACAATGAAATTCTGAGTCTCTTTTTGAACAGAATAAATACAGTGGGGAAAAAAAGTATTTAGTCAGCCACCAATTGTGCAAGTTCTCCCACTTAAAAAGATGAGAGAGGCCTGTAATTTTCATCATAGGTACACTTCAACTATGACAGAAAAAAATGACAGAAAAAAATCCAGAAAATCACATTGTAGGATTTTTTATGAATTTATTTGCAAATTATGGTGGAAAATAAGTATTTGGTCACCTACAAACAAGCAAGATTTCTGGCTTTCACAGACCTGTAACTTCTTCTTTAAGAGGCTCCTCTGTCCTCCACTCATTTCCTGTATTAATGGCACCTGTTTGAACTTGTTATCAGTATAAAAGACACCTGTCCACAGACTCAAACAGTCACACTCCAAACTCCACTATGGCCAAGACCAAAGAGCTGTCAAAGGACACCAGAATCAAAATTGTAGACCTGCACCAGGCTGGGAAGACTGAATCTGCAATAGGTAAGCAGCTTGGTTTGAAGAAATCAACTGTGGGAGCAATTATTAGGAAATGGAAGACATACAAGACCACTGATAATCTCCCTCGATCTGGGGCTCCACGCAAGATCCCCCCCCTTGGGGTCAAAATGATCACAAGAACGGTGAGCAAAAATCCCAGAACCACACGGGGGGACCTAGTGAATGACCTGCAGAGAGCTGGGACCAAAGTAACAAATCCTCCAGCCCGCAGGCTACCTCCAGCCCACCCACCCACTACCCACGCAGGCTACCTCTAGCCCACCCCCCACTACCCATGCAGGCTACCTCTAGCCCACCCACCCACCGCCTGCCTGTCTGTCAGCCCTGGCCCAGTTCCACTCAAACTTTCCACAGATGGGCATGGGCTCTGTGGCGTTCGGTGTGTTTAGCATGCAGCCTGCGTCAACCACACCACAGCCTGGGGACCAGAGGCTGTCACCACGGGGGCGGAGCCAAGGGACAACAGCCTGACGGGGGCAGAGCTAAGGCATCGGCATGGCGACGTCACTCACCATATCTGAGGGGCCGACACGGGAGAGAGGCCGGTCTAACACATAGGCCTTGCTGCATAGTGTGGTTTATGCAGCCAGGCTATTTATATGTGTCCCTCCTTCAGAGGAGGAAGCTGGACCTATTGAATCCAGATGTGAGAGGACAGAGAGACGGCACAAGACAGAACCAGAGCCTGAAGAGACAGGGCCAGAGTGGCAGCCTACTGTGTCTGAACAGAGAACACTGTCACACAAACACAGGTAGGATATGATAGGCCTCTGTTTAATGTCACTCAACATGGGTTCACAAGGAGGAGATGGTCATTACATCCGTACTGCATATGGGACAAGTACAGATGAAAACAAAGTTACACGCACATACATTTCTGTAACGCTACAGACATGTAGAGACAACGAGAGACTGGACAATACTGTGTGATGTGCAGGGCGGGACAGTGCAAATACCAACAGCCCTTGCATATTTGTACCAAAACAAATCAACCATCGTCAGTCACACAGACGCGCGCGCACACACACACACACACACCCACACACACACACACACACACACACACCCACACACACACACACACACACACACACACACACACACACACACACACACACACACACACACACACACACACACACACACACACACACACACAAAGAGAGAAGCGCAGTGAATATAGGTCACCTAAAAGGCCCATGGTGAATCCATTTCCGGATCTTTCCATGTACTTTAATATTTAATCGGCCCTGGTCAAGCTGCATTGGTGATTTTATGAAATAGTCAGCATAAAGTAAGTGCTATTCTGAAGAGCCTATATCCTATAGTTTAGCCCAGCGCAGCTCTCCCTGCCAATGTAGGTCCATAGCACTTGAATGACAATGAGGGCTTGTGGGACAGGGCTAAATGTGTTGTGACCCCTGATGATGAATTGCCAGAGGCCAGCCTTACTGTGGGCCTTTAGCCCATTGATCTGCTGCAGATCCCAATGACACATCATCAATCCCTAGTCAACAGCTCACAGGGGGATCGGAGGGGCCACAAAGGCCAGGCGGTCTTCACTCTGACCCTCACTCCTCCTGCAGTGGTCTATGATAAGAGAGGAACCGTAGACAATGGAGAATCTGGTCAACCACTAATCCAGTCACCTCTGGCTCTATAATCATAGTACAGTATTCACATGGACAAGTATTCAGTATAAGTATACTCAGATCATTATTCACATGTATTTTCAGACGTGGATGGATAAGTATTCAGTATCAGTATTCTCGGATATAACACACTGAACTTTTGATCCAGTGTTGCATCTGATTTGCCTCAGCCTGCGTTGTGAAAGCAGACACACACACAGACATGTGTGGTTGTGGGACATCAGTCAGTATGAGGTCTGAACAGGAGCCATTGTGGACTGAGATCCCAGGCACACTGCAGCCCACGCTCTCCTCTGATATACTCAGAGATGAACAACGACGTCAGCCCGCAAGCAGCCTGCATGACGTCAACAGATATGTGCTTTGACCAGGAGCCTGAACTGTCTGGACGTCATGTTGAAATTGTGGCCCACCATAACAGAGAGTGAGACCAGCTTTGAACAGAGGAGCAAAATAAAACTGCAGTATTTCAGTGCAAGCATCACTGTCAGTGCAATGGTACAATTATCTGTCTGCTCTCCTCTCCAATAACGCTGAGGTATTCCTGGTGCCCACAACACGTCCAGTGTTCATAGAAACACTCACGTCTTGTTGACCTGTGGGGGCTAACTTACATTTCCAGAGAAGTGATAAGGATGGCAGAGTGTATACTAATAAAACACATTTTAACCAGGGGGAGATAGATTAACGTCAAATTGGATTTCAGGTCTCTCCAAATGAGTCAGCATAAATCATGTCTTCATTATTAACACAGTAGCCATGTCCAGTGATGGGTAACACAGAATGACAGCGTTGATATTGTATTCAGTTAGCTAATAAATGACATCATGTTGCTGCTGAACTAACTGAGTTGTGTAACCAATGGGAGTAGCTCTGGGTTTGGTGAAGAGGGTTATAAAAAAAGAGCACATACATAAACCTCGGAGTGCATTCCATGCCTTCCTCTGCTGCACTCCGAGGCTCCTCCCCCAGGGCCACCCGGGCACGAGGAGGAAGCAGGATCTGACATTCCACAGGGCTACGTGTGAAGCCACACAATAGCTTAGGCACAGGGGCAGGAGGCCTACCCTGCCAGTCCCAACACAACCAATCACATAAGGATGCATGGCCTCAATACAACAACCTTCTCACCAACCACATCATGTCACATAATACTAGAATGTTTTTATTTACATCTTTTCTCTTTTACCCCATTTGGTAGTTACAGTCTTGTCCCATCGCTGCAACTCCCCTAAGGGCTAAGGAGAGGCAAAGGTAGAGAGCCACGTGTTCTCTGAAACATGACCCTGCCAAGCCACACTGCTTCTTGACACACTGCTCGCTTAACCCGGATGCCAGCCGCACCAATGTGTCGGAGGTAACTAAGTCCAGCTGACAACCGAAGTCAGCTTGAGGGTGTATGGCCCGCTGCAAGGGGCCATTAGAGGGTGATGTGACAAGGAAATCCCGGCCGGCCATAACCCCCTCCTAACCTGGGCAAAGCTGGGCCAATTGTGCGCCACCTCATGGATCTCCCCGTCACAGCCAGCTGTGACACAGTCTGGGATCGAACCCGGGTTTGTAGTAGTTGTGCAGTGCCTTAGACTCTTTTTTAATTTGTGATATCTGTTATGTTCCTGTGCTGGTCAGCTGGTGAGGCTACTGTACATATGGTCAAGGTTACAGACCTCCCCTCCCATCACCCAGACCACGTTACCATCAAAACACGGGAGCAGCGTTTGAACCGAGTCCAGTGACCAATGGGGACCGGAGGAGGGCTAATGGGCTTAAGTGAGTGTCCAGACTACCCACTGCTCTCCTAAGCCTGTTTGACCAGCTGTCTGTCTGTCTAAAGACGGCTAGAGAGCGGCTCACTCACTCACTAACTTAAGGGAGTGCTCTGAGAGGCTAAACACACCGCCCCTCCCATCTGTTCCACCAACCGCCAGCCTTTCCTCCAACACAACAAAAGGCAATATTGACTGGATGCAGAAAACAACAAGGGGCGAATCCAAAAAGGATAAGCTAAAACATTGAACTCCCTCAAAAACGTCCAAAAAAACATCATACAAAACAAAAAACGTTATCCTCAGTAACTCAAATTCCCTCAGAGCCCTACACAGAACCGGGGTCCTGAGAGGACGGAACTGCTGCTCCTCGTCTGTGACATCCTTCAATCCCAAGAAGCGTTTAGCTGCAGATATTATGATTTCAATCTTTCTAGAATTCTTATCCAGTCCGGCACTGCAGTCTATCACCATAGCAATAAATGCCAAAAAGTCCACCATAGTGACCGTCACACTCCCACTGTCTTTCACTCTTTTTCGCTGCCTTGGCATAAGAGCAGTGGTATAAAGTACTTAAAAGTAAAAAATACTATAAAGTACTACTTAAGAATTTTTGGGGGTTATTTGTACTGGACTATTTATAATTTTGACAATTTTTAATTTACTTCACTACATTCCTAAAGAAAATAATGTACTTTTTACTCCATATATTTTCCATGGAAGCCAGAAGTACATTTTGAATGCTTAGCAGGACGGGAAAAGGGTCCAATTCACACAATTATCAAGAGAACATCCCTGGTCATCCCAACCGCCTCTGCTCTGGCGGTTGAAAAAGGCACCATCTGGTTTGCTTAATATAAGGAATTTTAAATTATTTGTACTTTTACTTTTACCTTTGATACTTAAGTATATTTTAGCAACTACATGTACTTTTGATACTTAAGTATATTTAAAACCAAATACTTTTAGACTTTTACTCAAGTAGTATTTTATTGGGTGACTTTCACTTTTACATGAGTAATTTTCTATTAAGTATTCTTTACTTTTACTCAAGTATGGCAACTTTTCCCAGCACTGCATAAGAGACATGCAGCTGTTAGGCTGGCGATCTCTGCCTCCTTCATCCTAAGAGGGCACTCAGGGGACTCATGTGAATGTTCTCCACCACAATTCCAACATTCATAGTCTTCTTCTATCTTAGCAAAATGATCACTCATATCCAGTTTCCTACAAACACATGACACATGCAATACCCTGGGAACAAATGCACTCACAAGATAATTCACATAACCCATCTTTGTGAATAGGGAGAGACCCCTTTTTTTAAAAGAGTAGCACTGACACACTTCTCATTTCTTCCATTGACCATACGAGACAACCGACGAACACCAACTGCTCCAGGAGTTTTCATCTTCATAATCAACTTCTCGAGAGACCCCAAAAATCACTCTTGGTGCCCCCACTCTTGGTGCCCCCACTCTGGTGAGTTCCAACGTGCGCAAATTCGGCCTCCGCTTCCGCCATTTTCCTTGCCACCATCTTCTTCTTCTTCGTTGGGGTTTTAAACCGATGTACATACCAATATTAGGTGCATTACCGCCACCTACCGGGCTGGAGTGTGATGGACACTATGGAGGTGTTCTAGATTCTACACTCTAGTCTACATGAATGGAAGAGGGACATTATTGCTGAGTGAATTAGTTTGTTCTGAATGGGTTTTGAGTAAATCGGGGAGGGTAAAGCTTAATCCCAGAGATGTGATCGTTCTTCTGAGCGTTTGCCTTTGACGTTCATAGGTTTGACAGTGAAGGAGGACGTGATCTTTAGTTTCTGCCACTGGACAGTTGGGATATGAACCTGTGTTAGCCGCCAACATTATCACCCGCATCCCCCTATGGAGGGTGGGCATGGAGCAGAGGGTGAATGACGGAGAGATCCAAGTACCCATCGCCACAGCACATAGATGGTGGCACCGCCCACCACACGTATCATTTGTTGAGGCAGTGTTGCCAATTTAGGGCCTTTGTCGCTAAATTTAGGGAGTTCAGACTCCTCCAGCGACTTTTATTAGTAAAAGAGGCAAGCGACAAAGCTACTTTTCAGGCTGCCTTCGGGGAGTTTTGCCAATGAGAGTTTCTATGGTTTTGATATAGAGTTTCTATGGTTTTGATAGCATTAACCGAGTTGTCCCACTCAATTCTGCCGCAAACGAGATTGGGAGAAGCTGACTGTGCAACAGAAGTTATAGCAATGGTGCACACACAGGCAGAGAAGCACAAGATAAGGGGGCGTGCGGCAGGAGAGGGGGCAAAAACAAAACGCTACTTTGGGGACCGCAGCTGTATTACAGCAAGCAAATTGGTGCTGTGACATCGTCGTGGCAACATCAAAACATAATCTAGCGACTGCTAGTGACAAATCAATGAGCCCGTAGTGGTTCTCACTGAAAAATTGTTGGCACCACTGGGTTGAGGAGCATTCACATTCTACTATGCTCGACACAACGTAGCATGCATGGTGATATGTCAGCAGTCAGCACATACATGTACAGCTGAAGTCAGAAGTTTACATACAACTTAGCCAAATACATTTAAACTCAGTTTTTCACAATTTCTGACATTTAATCCTAGTACAAATTCACTGTATTAGATCAGTTAGGATCTCCACTTTATTTTAAGAATGTGAAATGTCAGGATAATAGTAGAGAGAATGATTTATTTCAGCTTTTATTTCTTTCATCACATTCCCAGTGGGTCAGAAGTTTACATACACTCAATTAGTATTTGGTAGAATTGCCTTTAAAATGTTTAACTTGGGTCAAACGTTTCGGGTAGCCTTCTACAAGCTTCCCACAATAAGTTGGGTGAATTTTGGCTCATTCCTCCTGACAGTGCTGGTGTAACTGAGTCAGGTTTGTAGGCCTCCTTGCTCACACACGCGTTTTCAGTTCTGCACACACATTTTCTATAGGATTGAGGGCAGGGCTTTGTGATAGCCACTCCAATACCTTGGCTTTTTCGTCCTTAAGCCATTTTGCCACAACTTTGGAAGTATGCTTGAGGTCATTGTCCATTTGGAAGACCCATTTGCGACCAATCTTTAACTTTAACTGATGTCTTGAGATGTTGCTTCAATATATCCACACAATTTCCCCATCTCCTATTTTGTGAAGTGCACCAGTCCCTCCTGCAGCAAAGCACCCCCACAACATGATGCTGCCACCCGCATGCTTCATGGTTGGGATGGTGTTCTTCGGCTTGCAAGCCTCCCCCTTTCTCCTCCAAACATAAAAATGGTCATTATGGCCAAACAGTTATATTTTTGTTTCATCAGACCAGAGGATATTTCTCCAAAAAGTACGATATTTGTTCCCATGTGCAGTTGCAAACCGTAGCTTTTTTATGGCGGTATTGGAGCAGTGGCTTCTTCTCTGCTAAGTGGCCTTTCAGGTTATGTCGATATAGGACTCGTTTCACTGTGGATATAGATACTTTTGTACCTGTTTCCTCCAGCATCTTCACAAGGTCCTTTGCTGTTGTTCTGGGATTGATTTGCACTTTTCAAACCAAAGTAGGTTCATCTCTAGGAGACAGGTATGAACGGTATGATGGCTGCGTGGTCCCATGGTGTTTATACTTGCGTACTATTGTTTGTGCAGATGAACGTGGTACCTTCAGACGTTTGGAAATTGCTCTCAAGGATGAACCAGACTTGTGGAGGTCTACAATTTTTTGTCTGAGGTCTTGGATGATTTGTTGTAATTTTCCCATGATGTCAAGCAAAGAGGCACTGAGTTTGAAGGTATGCCTTGAAATTCATCCACAGGTACACCTCCAATTTACTCAAAGATGTCAATTAGCCCATCAGAAGCTTTTAAAGCCATGGTATCATTTTATGGAATTTTCCAAGCTGTTTAAAGGCCCAGTCAACTTAGTGTATGTAAACTTCTGACACACTGGAACTGTTATACAGTGAATTATAAGTGACATACTTCTGTCATGCACAAAATGTCCTAACCGACTTGCCAAAACTATAGTTTGTTAACAATACATTTGTGGAGTGGTTGAAAAACAAGTTTTAACCTAAGTGTATGTAAACTTTTGACTTCAACTGTAGTTAACAGATCAGATCAGCTAGCTAGCTTGTTAGCTGGCTAACATTGGTTTACAGAGTCACATCTCACAATACAAATCTTTGTTTTCTAATCTATTTTTTGGTTCGCTAATCATTTCTGTTGACTGTAAATACTTGATATGCATGCTTATGGTGTTATAACAATTCACTTTTCACACGTTGAACATTTTGTACTCCGTTGCTATGGTCACCGGTGGCTGTCTTCCTCTGCGCGCGTGCGTGTGTGTGTGTGTGTAAAGGACATCATGCTGCTTGCTTAACGAGTGCCACTTCCTCCCGATTCAGCCCATACCTGGCACGAATTCAGGACCTCTCACAAACACACGTTCTCCTCCAGCATCCTAGCCGATCATGCCACCTCAATAGCTAGTTAATGAGGCAACGCAAGAAGGACACTTAAGGCTGAGGAGTATGTTTCACACATCCCCATGTGCTACATACAGTGTGTGTGTGTGTGTGTGTGTGTGTGTGTGTGTGTGTGTGTGTGTGTGTGTGTGTGTGTGTGTGTGTGTGTGTGTGTGTGTGTGTGTGTGTGTGTGTGTGTGTGTGTGTGTGTGTGCGCGCACGTGTGTGTGTGTGTGTGTGTGTGTGTGTGTGTGTGTGTGTGTGTGTGTGTGTGTGTGTGTGTGTGTGTGTGTGTGTGTGTGTGTGCGCAATTTATGGTTCACTTTCAAAATTAAGGTTCCTCATTAAAAGTGATGTAAACGGATAGCGGAATCATGGCATATTTGGACTAGATAATGCTAAACAAGGTTGGAATGTTGTTTCATCATAAAAAATTTATACAATAATGTTTTCTTTTGACAACAAAAATAACTGCTGATGTATTAGACTGCATAATTGCATTGGGGCATACTTATATGCACTGTACAATAGAGCTAGGACACTAATATTTGTGTAAACTCTACATAGTTGTGTTCTGTGGGTGTCACTGAGTAGGCTGATGCCCCATTTCATGGGTGCACAATCCATTGGTAAGGCTGTACATGGCAATATGAATGCCCACAATAGACTGACTAGAAAGGTGATTTCCCACAGTCAAAGTCCTGCAATAAGAGCGAAGATGCTAATATTTGTGTAAACTCTGCAATACAGTGTATATACTGTAAGTATGCCCCCAATGCAATTAAGCAGTCTAATACATCCACAGTGGAATTTCCCCCCAAAAATCCAGTTTATTGTCAGAATAATTCATTATTGTATTTAATTTTTAAATTATGTATATTCAATATTCTAACCTTGTTTAGCATTATCTAGTCCACATATGGCATATCCACAATTTTTCCGTAAGCTTCACTTTCATTGAGGGACTTGTATTTTGAAGGTGAACCGTAAATTCCACTATTGTTCAGCAGGAGGACAAACACAACGTTGGCCAACGTTCAGATAGAAATGTATTATGTTGAACAAACATGCCTCTCTGATTATAAGGAATCATGTCAGTTCTATTCACGGCCTTTCTATCTGCAACGTTCCATGAAGATTTTGTACTGAACCTACGGAGCTACAGGATACGAGTTCCGCTCTGCCCATCGCTTGTCTGTCTGGAAAGCCTCCGCAAATGAAAATGTGCGGTAGGCGGGGTTGACCCCACCCCGTTCCGTGTGACATGGCGGTGGGCTTCTCTACAGATAAGGCTGCAGCTACACACACACACACACACACACGTCTGTCTGTCTCTCTCTCTCTCTCTCTGTGTATTACACAAACATGTACTCTGCTGCTCCGCAGTAGCCGTGTCTCTAGTCTGCTGCTGTTCAAATGGTCATTGCTGTGGTGTAAGAAAGAATCCATCAGAGGAAAGTGAGTGTGTCCCCCCAGTGTGTGTGCCTCAGCAGCCATTTCCCTCCACACTCATCTCATTACAGCTACAGTAGTGGAGAGGAGAGCAGGTCCAATCAAGTTGAGGGGAAGAGGAAAACAAACACCACAGTACAGTGTGATGGAGTCTGCCTGTGAGCTCGCTCTCATCCCTGTGCAGTACAGTTCTCTCTCTCTCTCTCTCTCTCTCTCTCTCTCTCTCTCTCTCTCTCTCTCTCTCTCTCTCTCTCTCTCTCTCTCTCTCTCTCTCTGCCTTCCCTGTCTTACATTCCCTCTGCTGTTAACCAGGTATCAGCCTGAGATGATTGACTACATTAATTGCTTGGGATAGCTAGGGGATCTGTGTGTGTGTGTGTGTGTGTGTGTCAAAACGTTCACTTACAACCAGTCCTGATGGGTAAATGTCCCTGTGCTCCCTCTGTCTCCTCTTTAAAATGCAACTCATACGAGGGACAGCGGGGCACTTAACCCCACTTTGTTAGAGGGACCCATGGCACTCTCTCTTTCTCCGTCTAATTCTCTGTTCCTCCTCAACTCAGAGCTGTTCCCGTAAGGTGCGTCCCCACACCCCTACACCCCCTCCAAGTCGGTTGACTGACTACTGGTATTCTCAGATTGCTGCAGCTGTCAGGGAGGCCCAGCGGAGTGAGTGTCTTGTTTACCTAGCTCACTGAGGTGGCAGAGCAAAGGGCTACCCTCATCTGCCAGCCTGCCTGCCAGGCCGCCTCCACAGCAAGCAGGTTAAGGAATGGCTATGAGAAGAACTGAACTGGTGTTGTTACGACAAACCTGTTTGCTTGGCTGACCCTCTAGACAGGTGTCCAGTACTTCATGGCCTCAAACCCATACATCTGCCAACAGGCAGGTGTCATATTCTGTAACATGTGATTAATAGTCTGAGCTGAGACTGAGACTGGGGCGGTTGAGGGAATACCTCTGTGTTCTGTTGTACTGTATCATCATGGCACCTTTCTCCAGAGGGTACCTCTAATCCATTTAGTGAATTAAACAAAGGTATTGGTTCCAATCACATGGATAACAGAAAAAAGGGTACTGTTGACTCCACGGGGAATTTAAAAGGTTCCACCTGAGCCAATGGGAGAGTGAGGAGTAGTAGACTATTCAGCTCTTCTTTCTCCAGGGTTAGAACAGCACACAGGTGAGCAAGCTAAGAGTAAGAGCAGGGCATTTCCATGTAAAAGGACCTATGAGAACCAACACATGAAGTTCATAGGAGCATGTCAAATGAAAGCTAAGTCTATATAACAGCTCAGTACCGTATAGTACAGCATAGTAGAGTACAGTACAGAGTAGAGCACACTAGAGTTGAGTACACTGTAATGTACTGTACTGAACTCTACTGTACTTTGCTTTACTGTACTGAACTATACTGTACTGTACTGTACTGAACTCTACTCTACTACATTGTTCTGTGCTATGCTGTTCTCTAATGTGCTCTACTGTGCTGTACTTTGATGTCCAAACTTGTGAACCATAGACGTCTATGATTGGTTCAGATTTGATCTGGTCCGGACCAACCAAATTTGGTCTTGTTTTGGGCAGAGCTCATTAAAATAATATCAAGTGAGAAGAATAATACCCAAATATGCCAAGGAGGATATTGTATATTTATACCTTTGTGTACTTATTTAGGATACATCCCCATGAAGAAAATGACAATTATTTCCATAATTATGCATTTCTGTGTAGTACAGACCAGGACCGCAATTCTGTTACCGGGTGTAAATCCACTTCACTTACTGTAGTTCAATAACCAAAATATATATTTTTTTTAGATAGTCAATGTGTCATGGCATAGCTGACACCCCATTATTTTCTGTGTAAATTGTTCAAAGTAGTCCTTGTGCATAGAGTTGTATGGTTTGTTAAACTTTGAAAACAATGGTTTTTGTTTGGCATAAGGTTTAAGTGGAATATCAGCGCAATTCCGTTATCGTGGAATTGACCAGCACCAACACATCAATGACACCTCCACATCAGACCAGTTACCACAAAACAGCATAAACTTGCCAACTCATGGCACCACCTGCATGACAGCCTAACATGGCCCTTAAAGGGCAACTCCAAACTGTGCATTTCTACGTTTTATAGACTAAATATACAGTTAAAACGTTTTACTGAATGACAACATCATAAATGAAAACATTTTAAAAACACATTTCCAAACACTATGAGATTTGAGGTGACTTGGGGAGTAAGAAAAGATCACCAAGAACATCAACCACCCGAGCCACTGCCTGTTCACACCGCTACCATCCAGAAGGCGAGGTCAGTACAGGTGCATCAAAGCTGGGACATAGAGATTGAAAAACAGCTTCTATCTCAAGGCCATCAGACTGCTAAACAGCCATCACTAACTCAGAGAGGCTGCTGCCTACATTGAGACCCAATCACTGGACACTTTAATAAACGGATCACTAGTCACTTTAAACAATGCCACTCTAAATAATGCCACTTTAATCATGTCTACATGTCTACATATCTTACATTACTCATATCACATGTATATACTGTATTTTATACCATCTAGTGCACCTTGCCGCTCGGCCATCGCTCATCCATATACTTACATGTACATATTCTCATTCACCCCTTTTAGATTTGTGTGTATGTGTGTATTAGGTATTTGTTGGGGAATTGATAGATTACTTGATAGATATTACTGCACTGTTGGAACTAGAAGCACAAGCATTTCGCCACACTCGCATTAACATCTGCTAAACATGTGTATGTGACCAATAAAATGTGATTTGAACTGAGCTTTTTTGGGACCTTTCTTATCTTTATACATCATAGGAACGTGCTGTTTTCACATATATAGACACTGGTATGTTGCTCGAGATAGTGTATATGAGGTTGAAATGTCGAGAAACTGCCCTTTAACTCTTCACCCTGATTCCCCATTCCCCCAATGCATGGAGAAACAATGGAAATCTCAAATACCATTCGGTATCTGCTAATCGTGATTAACTGTTTTAAAAAATAATAAGAAGGGTGGAATTTGCTATAAATACCCTGATTTGTTGGGTTCTAAGAGGCTAAATGCGGAATGCTGGAGTAGATGTGCTCTGACGCACTGGGGTGGGCTGAATAGGGAGTGATGTTTTGGGAGACTAATTTCCCGTCATACATTCTTTATTTGAGCCGTGTTCCTGTGACTGTTTAAACTCCTCTAATGCCCGTCATGCTACGGAGCACAAAGGGTTATTATACGTAGAGCAGGCATCGTCATGGTGACAGGACAGAACTAGAACTAGGCCCTCTGGTTCTTCAACAACACACTGCTAGCCAATGAGGAACTCCAGATCCCCCAATGCGCTCTTTAATTTAGCGACAATTTAAGATGATACCCTCTCAGAACTCCTCCATATTTTCCACTTGCTTGCTCTGGACCAAATGACACAGGGAAAAACAATGAGTCATCAGTTAAATGTGCTGGCTTACATTGTTTAATTGTACTGATCCACTGAAAGGACGGTAGGAAACGATGAGCACAGAAGTGCCAGCTGTGACAGAACTGTCTGTCTGGACTGAGGGTGAATTGAGGAACGGGGTCTTGGGAGGACAGAGATTGTGTCCTATTTTTGCCTTTGTAATTACATAAAGCGCCACACACACTGTGCCCTCTGTAACAATAGAAAAAACTTCTTAGCGATAGCCCGCTTTTTTTCAATTTTCACCTAAATGACATATCCAAATCTAACTGCCTGTAGCTCAGGCCCTGAAGCAAGGATATGCATATTCGTGGTACCATTTGAAAGGAAACACTTTGAAGTTTGTGGAAATGTGAATTGAATGTAGGAGAATATAACACAATAGATCTGGTCCTTTTCTACCACCATCTTTGAAATGCAAGAGAAAGGCCACAGTTGTAGCCATCACTATGGCTGTAATTCCGATAGTGTCCACAAGATGGCAGATGTGGATGTGCAAAGTTTTGGATGGATAACTTGAAAAATTTGTGGACAACACGACTTATAGTGTGAAGTCCCCAGGTACATTTGGGGTAATTGCGAAGCAGACATTCACATTTAAATAAAAAATTCCTGCAAGAATATCGTCAAATCTGTATACTTGGACTTTGATTTAGCTTTCCAAGTATTAGTAGCCATATTATAAGTTCAACATTTGCAAAACAACCAGTTTTCATAACTTCATAATTCTGAATATCCTTATCATTTTTGTCCAAAATGAAAAGGCATGCTGTCGTACAAGGTTAGAAGCTACATTTCACGACATATATATGGTTTCCAGATACTCACGTAAAGCACAGCTCATAGGCTATCTAGCTAGCTTTGTTTGACCCTGATTGGTGCTTATTTGACAAAGATACAGTCATTCAAGAGATGGCGGCCCGCGTCATCGGCGTGCCATGAAGGCGTCGCTCTCTGACCAAATATGGTGTTCTGTAGGATATACTACACCCCTAGTGAAATAGTGAAGTCTTGTTACCTTCTAGGATATCTGAGGAATAGATACGAATGTGATTTGACTCGTTCAAACAACGTTTAGGTTGAGATTTTCACATATTCCTTTGTTTGCGAGTGGAAATACAAAATCGATCGTGCGTGCTATATGGACCTTTTTAGGATACGAAGAGAGATGTTATCTAACAAAACGATACTTCATGTTATCTCTGGGACCCTTTAGATGATAAATCAGAGCAAGATTTCAGAATGTAAGTACACATTTCACCTTCAGAGGTGAATTTATCAAACCTATGGGCCTGAAAAAAAAGTGTTTTGTTGTTAGGAGTTCTCCTCAACCAATAGCTACTGTAAATTGGACAGTGCAGTTATATTAACAAGAATTTAAGCTTTCGGCCGATATAAGACATTTCTATGTACCGACATTTGTTGTTACTCTAAAATCTGCAATCTTGATATCATGCGCTGCATGATTTACAACTGTCCCGTTGACGGAACGCCAATCCTTAAGAAGTTTTGTGCCGGCTTACATTGTTTAATTGTAATGATTCACTGAAAGGAGGGTAGGAAACGATGAGCACAAAAGTGCCAGCTGTGACAGAACTGTCTGTCTGGACTGAGGGTGAATTGAGTTACGGGGTCTTGGGAGGACAGAGGTTGTGTCCTATTTTTGCCTTGGTAACTACATAAAGAGTCACACACACACTGTGTCCTCTGTAACAATAGAAAAGTAACAACAACTGCATCAGCCATGACATGAGAGAGTAAAAGTAGCCTTTACGTAATCCTGTCCAGATCAGGGCTTTTTATCCTGGGTAAGCAGGCCAGCAGTGCCCACGGGGTGAGGAGAGGTCTCCCAGCTCTGCCCTGCTCAGCAGCTGTTCTACTAAAGATGAGCAGGCCAGGGAGAGCAGTTGGAAGATGAGGAGGATGAGGGGATGGGAAGAGTAGATAAAGAATAAATAGAGGACAAAGTGGAGATGAAGAGGAGGAGAGGTGGACTAGGTGAAGAGAGAGGCTAACAGCTTTTGGTCCAGATAGAGCAGACCCAGAGGTCATCAGACAAGACAAGTAATGAGAAAACAATAAACATTCCGTGAATTCTTCTCTTTGCGAGGGCAAGACAATGAAATGAGCACCCCTAGCAGTGGCCTACAAAAGCAATAACATTGAGGAGCTAGCAGTCTCTGTCCTCCTATTGTGCTGTTATGTAAAGCTGCAACTTAAAATAACAAGAGAGACAAACTCTCATAAGCTAGACATGACATCACCCGGCGATGAATAATAACAAAGCCATGCCAATCAAGTAAGGGCACTCAGAGAGCCCGAGTCCATACCAGCCAACACCACACACTTATCTTAACCAAGAATCTGACTGTTGCTTGACTTTGGTTTGAAGAGCCTCATCTCTCATTGCTGTCTCTCTCCGGCCCAGAGGCCACTGTCTGTCTCCTCTCCTTATCTACAGCCCAGCACGAGGAATCCCTAAAATGTAGCAGGAATGCCCACCAGGGAGGCCAGCCATGGGTCAACTGAGTCCTGAGGTGAGTCTCTCTGAGGGGATCAAGGCTCCGCCAACAGGGTGCTGGGTTAGGTAAGAATGCCCCACCGTGGCTCGTATCACATTCTCCAGGCCAGTGTTCGTTCCAAGAAACAAAGACCGTTTGGTTTCACAGTAACATTTATGAGTAGCTGTTTGATTTTCAGTCACCATACAGTGCCTTCGGAAAGTATTCAGACCCCTTGACTTTATCCAAATTGTGTTACGTTACAGCCTTATTCTACAATTGATTAAATTGTTTTCCCCCCTCATCATCTACACACAATACCCCATAAGCAAAAACAGGTTAAGAAATATTTGCAAATGTATTCAGACCCTTTACTCAGTACTTTGTTGAAACACCTTTGGCAGCGATTACAGCCTTGAGTCTTCTTGGGTATGACGCTACAAGCTTGGCACACATGTATTTGGGGAGATTCTTCCATTCTTCTCTGCAGATCCTCTCAAGCTCTGTCAGGTTGGATGGGGAGTGTCGCTGCATAGCTATTTTAGGTCTCTCCAGAGATGTTCGATCAGGTTCAAGTGCAGGTTCTGGCTGGGCCACTCAAAGAGATTCAGAGACTTGTCCCAAAGCCACTCCTGGGTTGTCTTGGCTCTGTACTTAGGGTTGTTGTCCTTTTGGAAGGTGAACCTTCACCCTAAGCTGCCACCACCATGCTTCACTGTAGGGATGGTGCCAGGATTCCTCCAGATGTGAAGCTTGACATTCAAACCAAATAGTTCAATTTTGGTTTCATCAGACCAGAGAATTTTGTTTCTTTAGGTGCCTTTTGGCAAACTCCAAGCGGGCTGTCATGTGCCTTTTACTGAGGAGTGGCTTCCATCTGGCCACTCTACCATAAAGGCCTGATTAGTGGAGTGCTTCAGAGATGGCTGTCCTTCTGGAAAGATCTCCCAGCTCCACTGAGGAACTCTGGAGCTCTCTGTCAGAGTGACCATTGGGTTCTTGGTCACCTCCCTGACAAAGGCCCTTCTCCCCCGATTACTCAGTTTGAACAGGCGGTCAGCTCTAGGAAGAGTCTTGGTAGTTCCAAACTTCTTCCATTTAATAATGATGGAGGTCACTGTGTTCTTGGGAACCTTATATGCTGCAGATCTGTGCCTCGACACAATCCTGTCTCGGAGCTCTGCGGACAATTCTTTCAACCTCATGGCTTGGTTTTTGCTCTCACCGTCAACCGTGGGACCTTTATATAGACAGGTGTGAGCCTTTCCAAATCATGTCCAATCAATTGAATTTACCACAGGTGGACTCAAATCAAGTTGTAGAAACACCTCAAAGATGACCAATGAAAACAGGATGCACCGAGTCTCATAACAAACGTAAATAAGGTGTCTCTGTTTTCTAAAACTCTGTTTTGGCTTTGTCATTATGGGGTGTGTAGATTGATGAGGGAAATCTTTAATTTAATCCATTATAGAATAAAGCTGTAATGTAACAAAATGTGGAAAAAGTGAAGGGGTCTAAATACTTTCTGAATGCACTGTACATGTCATAACAGCACCTCACGGTGTGGTTGACAGGGCATTATTACCCAGTGTCCATACAAGGCACTGTGTACTTCCCTCCCCATGGACAAAATGCCAGGAGAGCCAGGACAAAATGAAATCCCGGAGAGGCTTTTCTTTTCAATAATGTCTGTGTGCTCGCTTGTTTATTCCTGGTTGAGACATTTGCTTCCATGGGTTTAACAGAGCGGCACACTCTCGAAAACTCAATTAGCAGATTTATAGCCCTTCAGCCTCAAGTCACACACTGGCTGGGAGAGAAAGAGGAGAGGGAGAGCAAAGAGCAACCGGGCTGCCCAGATGAACACGGACTAGCCTTGGATTACACAACAATAGGCTCATTTACATCTTGGAACCAATTCAATAATGATAGAAGCAGTGAAATGCAATATTCAGATCAAATAAAAAGGCCATGGTGCTACTTTGCCAAATGCCAACCAACGTAACAACAAGACTACAATAGAATGACTTCTCTATTCCATTGTCCATTTTAAGAAGCCAATGTGAGGTCATCTGGCGCCTTGTGTCTCTTCTCCTCCAATGGGAGAGCAAAGTGTAAAACTGTGTGGAGCAGAATAAATCCAGAATAAGTGCATTCTCCCAGTGTTGATGATTCTTAGACAGACTCCAAACTAAGCAAACAGCCCATTAATCCCCAGTTGTACGAGGCCATTAATAAAAAGAGGGGCTTCAGTCTGCTGAGGAACATAGCCTAGCTTTAGCTTACAACACTCAAAGTTAGGCTGAGGCCTTTGATGACTCATGAAGACTGATGCAAACTGGACAAATGGCAACCGAAAGAAAGGGTCATGCAGACGGGATTGAAGTGAGGATTTGTCTTCCCTCTGATGGGGTAGTCCAGTCACCCATCCATCCATCTCTCCTTCCTCCTGCTCATAGCAGTGAGGTGACACCACCATTCACCATTCTCAGGAACTTAATCCGAATGAGAATGCCTTTAATCTCAAAGGATGCCCACAGCCCAAAAGGGAGATGGATGCCCGCAGCCCAAGGGGGAGATGGATTCCCGCAGCCCAAGAGGGAGATGGATGCCCGCAGCCCAAGAGGGAGATGGATGCCCACAGCCCAAGAGGGAGATGGATGCCCGCAGCCCAAGAGGGAGATGGATGCCCGCAGCCCAAGAGGGAGATGGATGCCCACAGCCCAAGAGGGAGATGGATTCCCGCAGCCCAAGAGGGAGATGGATTCCCGCAGCCCAAGAGGGAGATGGATGCCAAGCAATTAAATGGAAACTCACTGGTTCAACAGTCACGGTCTGGAACCGTTTTAATAAGCTGGAAACTATTTCCAAAATGGTTGACGGTTCTGATGGCGACCAGAGACAAAGGGCCTCATTGTAAAGGGAGAGCGTGTATTTTTCTTCACTGATCAAGTTCACTGCCAAGAGGCAAGGAACAAGCGACAGACCCAAGAGCTGTCATCTGTTGTTTTTTCATACCCCCTGCCCCCACCACCACAAAAGGAGACAGACGAGACCTCCTCCATTGAGTGCTGCTAGAGAATGCCACACTATAACCATCCCCACCGTGGCCTATTGCCAATATCTGAATCAATCTATGATAACCCTAATCTTCCCCCAGTCAAAGGGGATGTAATTACTTGGGGAAGTCAGTAAAACCACAAAACATTTCTGGAATGGGTGTGTCAGTTTACACACAAAAAAATACTAAGAGAAAATGTCACAGACAGATGCACTTCTTCTCAGCACAATGCAATCGTTACAATTACAGACAGCAAACAGTGAGGAGACAGAGCTGCTTTCTTCTACACTTCTCTCCCAGTTTCCAAGCTATGGCTCACAGCTGTAATCCACAAAAATAGCCAATGCTTTTATTCTTTCAAGAAATTATGAAAGAGATTGGTGTGTTTTGTTACTATCTAATCATGGCATGGCGTTGTTTAATGACAGTCATTTACTTGTTTAAAATCTACACTAACGTTCAAAAGTTTGAGGTCACTTAGAAATGTCCTTGTTTTTGAAAGAAAAGCAAAAAAATGTGTCCATTAAAATAACATCAGAAATACAATGTAGACATTGTTAACGTTGTAAATGACTATTGTAACTGGAAACAGCAGATTTTTTTATGGAATATCTACAGAGGCCCATTATTAGCAATCATCACTCCTGTGTTCCAATGGCACGTTGTGTTAGCTAATCCAAATTTTAAAAGGCTAATTGATCATTAGAAAACCCCTTTGCAATTATGTTAGCACAACTGAAAACTGTTGTTCTAATTAAAGAAGCAATAAAACTGGCCTTCTTTAGACTAGTTGAGTATCTGGAGCATCAGCATTTGTGGGTTCGATTACAGGCTCAAAATGGCCAGAAACAAAGAACTTTCTTCTGAAACTCGTCAGTCTATTATTTTTCGGCGAAATTAAGGCTATTCAATGCGAGAAATTGACAAGAAACTGAAGATCTTGTACAATGCTGTGTACTACTCTCTTTACAGAACTGTGAAAACTGGCTCTAACCAGAATAGAAAGAGAAGTGGGAGGCCCCGGTGCACAACTGAGCAAGAAGACAAGCACATTAGAGTGTCTAGTTTGAGAAACAGACGCCTCACAAGTCCTCAACTGGCAGCTTCATTAAATAGTACCCGCAAAACACCAGTCTCAACGTCAACAGTGAAGAGGCGACTTCTAGGCAGAGTTCCTCTGTCCAGTGTTTGTGTTCTTTTGACCATCTTAATCTTTTATTTTTATTGGCCAGTCTGAGATATTAATTTTTCTTTGCAACTCTGTCTAGAAGGCCAGCATTCCGGAATCACCTCTTCACTGTTGACATTGAAACTGGTGTATTGCAGGTCTAAAATCTAAGAATAAAAAATCTGAGAACAGTAATTTGGGGCGGCAGGGTAGCCTATTGGTTAAAGTGTTGGACTAGGAACCAGAAGGTTGCAAGTTCAAACCCCTGAGCTGACAAGGTACAAATCTGTCGTTCTACCCTTGAACAAGCAGTTAACCCACTGTTCCTAGGCTGTCATTGAAAATATGAATTTGTTCTTAACTGACTTGCCTAGTTAAATAAAGGTTAGAAAATAGTGTTTTGGAAATAAACACTTGATGTACTTTTAAAGAAAGTTATTTTATCAATCAGAAAAGTGTTTTGCTCTTTCTGATGTTCATTTCCTGTGAGTTTCTCAGCTGCCTTAGTTGGTGATTAGTAAGAGGAAAGCCATTTCGGCTGCCCATATATCAACCCTGAGAATCAGCAGTGGGACCAGGGGGTGACAGACTTGTTTGATCTAGACCTCGCCTTACAGAGATGTCAGTGTTGTGTGTGATCCAGCCCACAGACCTATGAGTGCAGTGGGGAGATGGACTTCCTCCTTCTCTCCCTCTCTCTCCCCCCTCTCTCTCTTTCTCTCCCGTCCTCGTTCCCTCCCTCCATTCAGAGTTTTTCCCGTCCGTCCACCTCCCCAGTAGCCAAGCTCTCCGGCAGGACGTGACCCGCCCAGCTCACACTCACTCCATAAATCACAGGCCGCGTCTCCGCCGTCCACTTGAAAAGAGGCCGCTGCGCTGCCTTTATTTGGTGTGCTCCAAGAGGCTGCTTCCTCCCACTGCGCTGGCCTGTTTTGAGCCAAGAGTTTAAACATATGCTTGTGTGCAGCACTTTCTAACACCCGCAGGCACAAAGTGACGCGCAGTGCACAGAGGTGTCTGTCTCCATGGCAGCATGGAGAGTGCGTTCTCCAGAGCACGTACTTACACGCTAAGAAATGGCAACCCCCTTCGATATTTACATACACTTCAATGCAAAATCACAATGGGCTAGTGTGCTGTTGCGCAGCTTGAAGAGAAACAAGGAAGCGGAGATCACTTAAAGTACTTTTAAAGTATCAAGCTTGGTAAAGAGCGGAGACAGAGAGAGGTTGTGCTCCCCCACAGCATTGGATTCAGAGCAGTTCACTCACTCTGTATGGAGCATGACTCTTTACACTATCAATACAAATCTACTCCAAAACAAAGAAAAGATCCTAATACAAATCTTAAAACTACCACACATTTAAGGGGAGAACATTAAATGACAATTGCCTAGCTTGAAGTAAAACCAACTAGGAAATACTGAATTCTAAGAGAGCTCAAAATCAAGTCTTGTACTCCTTTCACAAAAGGATTCTTGGTATGTTGCCTATAAAAACAATTTGGCAATGTTTATATGGCCCCCTTTCAAACAGCCCAATTTTAACCTATTTATTACCGGCATTCACCTTTTATATAGCCATTGCTTTATCCGTCAAGGAGCAAGAGACATTAAACTTTGACCCTGTTGTTGCGACCGTTGTCATGGTAACCTGATGTGACAGCAGCTTGTTCTATATTCCTCTGTTTAAATTCAGACTTTCCATGAGGGGTAAACAACTCCAGGATTTTGGCCAGTAGACACCGACTCCTGCTCGAGTCCTAAAACACGCTGAAACACCACTCCATTATCACAGTCCTACTAGGATAGGATTGGCATGAGCATGATGCTGCCCATTTGCTTATCAACTTATAAAAGGCCTATTTTGTTTGACTATAGAAGATGTGTAGGAAGTAGATTATTTCAGAGATAATTCAGCTGTGTTCAGCCTTGACAGATTCCCATGGGATGATATGGCGCACTCTCCACGCTGATAAGCCTATTCTTTCATGTGTTGTATACCCCTATTCGGACGGGACTAGTATTGATAGAGACGTTGGTCATGTAATTATTATCCAAGCCTATGCGTTATTCCAGAGGACGATTCACACAGGATTCATTTTTCCAAACTGCCCCCTGTAATTCTTAATATTTTTTCATTCAATTGATTCTTATGATTGAAGCCTGGAGTGAAGGTTTTTATTCTAGGGGTGAAGATAATTCAACGTCATGTCTAGACAATAATAGGGTTCTACACTGATAACTCATGCTTGCTTGGCTGCAAAATCTATAGGTGTTCCCATAATATTTAAATTGAGGAAGTGTGATCATAATCATTACTTTAGAGATCCATGGTAGACGTCCCTCCTACTAAAAAAGCCCTTCATTCTGCTGATTTGAGCTGCTGAACAGCATTTGCACTTGAGATGTGTTTATTTTTATTTATTTTTATTTCACCTTTATTTAACCAGGTAGGCTAGTTGAGAACAAGTTCTCATTTGCAACTGCGACCTGGCCAAGATATAGCGTAGCAATTCGACACAATACAACAACACATAGTTACACATGGAATAAACAAAACATACAGTCAATAATACAGTAGAACAAAAGAAAACAAAATGTCTATATACAGTGAGTGCAAATGAGGTAAGTTAAGGAAATAAATAGGCCATGGTGGCGAAGTAATTACAATATAGCAATTAAACACTGGAATGGTAGATCGGCAGAAGATGAATGTGCAGGTAGAGATACTGGGGTGCAAAGGAGCAAAATAAATAAATAAATACCAGTATGGGGATGATGTAGGTAGATAGATGGGCTGTTTACAGATGGGCTATGTACAGGTTTTAACGGTTTATGGATGAGAACGTGAACTTGCCATTTCCAAAAAGTTTAGACCAGTGGGGAATTAGGAATGCCATGCTTTGTGATCTATTGCCTAGGACATCGACAGCCATTGCTTCATTAAATAAGCTATTGGCAATATATACAAGACATAGCCTATGCGTACAGTTCTGACTGTCTATCTGTCTGCCTGCCCTTTCTCTCTACCTTGCTGGCTCGCAAGTGAGAGTGTGTTCCGTCTTCGGTCTGTTGCGTGTAGAATAGTTTACATTAGTCTACTCATTGATAGCCTCTACTTTAGTGAACTTTTGAGACATTACAAGCCCAGAAATTGTGAGATATGTACAGCATTGCAAGATGCTGTGCCCATCCTCTCTTTCCCTCGCTAGCTCGCTCTTTCTTTGGTGTGAAAGATGTGAGAATTTTTTTTCTCGGAAGTAGCTTACAGCAACTACTCAGTCTCCTCTGTTGCAAAAATACTGAATCTTAGGAGTCAAATCGAAGATTGACAGCCAGAAAGGCGACATCATGAGTCGACAGGCAAGGAGTTGAGGAATCTATTATTTTGGAGTCGACTCTCCACCACTACTTTCCAATGCTTTTATTTTTCCACAGTCACAATAGTAAGTTAGCAGCTTGCCATACTTGTAAAGCATTTGTAAATAATTAATTTGTAATGTGTTAATTTTCCTGTTACGGTGAATAAAAAGTTTGCTACAGTTAAACGCAGATATTTTCTGGTAATATATGAGCTGGATAGCCAGCTAGATAGCTAACTAACAAGCTAACTAACAAGCTAGCAACTAATTAAAACATTGTCTAGAAAGTCCCTTTTACTTGCCTGGCTTGTTAAATTGACATATCCCCGCAAAAATGATTTAGCGAATGGGTTTAGTGTATATTTTTTTGTTTGTTGTTGCATGTAACGTTGCTTTTTGACCCAGGCTGCTGCGGTGTCATGCCTTTTACAGTACCAGTCAAAAGTTTGGACACACCTACTCATTCAAGGGTTTTTCTTAATTTCTTCTACATTGTACATAGTGAAGACATCAAAACTATGAAATAACACAAATGGAATAATGTAGTTACCGTTTTTTTTTTTACAAATCAAAATATATTTTGGATTTTAGATTCTTAAAAGTAGCCACCAAATGGCCTTGATGACACCTTTGAACTCTCTTTTCCTTCACTCTGCAGTCCAACTCAACCCAAACCATCTCAATTGGGTTGAGGTCAGGTGATTGTGGTAGCCAGGTCATCTGATGCACCATTCCATCACTCTGGGTCATTGCGTTGGGTCATTGCCCTGTTGAAAAACAAATGATAGTCCCACTAAGCGTTAACCAGATGGGATGGCGTATCGCTGCAGAACGCTGTGGCAGTCATGCTGGTTAAGTGTCCCTTGAATTCAAAATTAATCACAGACAGTGCCACCAGCAAAGCACCATCACACCTCCTCCTCCATGCTTCACAGTGGTAACCACACATGCGGAAATCATCCATTCACCTACTCTGCGTCTCACAAAGACTTTGGTTGGAACCAAAAATCTCAAATATGGACACATTTCCACCGGTCTAATGTCCATTGCTCGTGTTTCTTGGCCCAAGCAAGTCTCTTCTTCTTATTGGTGTCCTTTAGTTGTGGTTTCTTTGCAGCAATTTGACCATGAATGTCACGCCATGGCCTTAGTATTTTGTGTTTTCTTTATTATTTTGGTCAGGCCAGGGTGTGACATGGGTGATTTATGTGTCTTGTCTTGTCTAGGGGTTTATTATATTTATGGGGTTGTGTTTAGTAGAGTTGTCTAGGAAAGTCTATGGTTGCCTAGAGTGGTTCTCAATCAGAGGCTGGTGTTTTGCACCAGTTAGGGCTGTTTTGGTTTTTCCATGTTTTCTTGTTTTGTATATGTATATTGTTCACGTTATCATCTTTATTAAAGATGTTCAACCATAACCACGCTGCATTTTGGTCCTCCTCTTCTTCCCAGGAAGAAAACTGTAACAATGAAGGCCGGATTCACACAGTCTCCTCTGAACAGTTGATGTCTACACTGTATTTCTGATCAATTTGATGTTATTTTAACGTACAAAAAAATTTGCTTCTCTTTCAAAAACAGACATTTCTAACTGACCCCAAACTTTTCAACAGTAGTGTATTATATAGTAAGAATTCATATCTTGGAATAACAGAATATAAAACTGCTCTTTGCGATCATGGAAGGACATTTTAAAAAACTGACCTAGATGAACCTCTCAAGGATGATTTCAAAAAGTTGTCATCCATGTTGGATGCGATCATACCGCGTGCTTTCTCTCCTTTCAAACTCCCCAACGGTTATTTTGGCTGAAGACAGGTAGCCTCCTAGCAATTTGTAGTTTAAGTTACAAACTTAAGCACTTATTTACCATTTATTTGCTAAATATAAAGTTAAGAAAAGTTGAAATGGCAGTGTATATTCCCCCAGGCTAAATGCCAAAGCATTTCTGTGACATTAGACAAGAAATACTCAAGGACAGAACTACATACATTTCAATGGAGAGAATAAATGCCTTAAAATCATTGCTGTGAAGCTTTGTGATTGAGAAGGACAGGTTTGATGTCGGACAACAATATAATGTTCATGATTTAATGTGTGCCAAAGACCGGTAAGATGAAAAGCGGGTCGCCAACCCCTCAGTAAATTACCGCAGTCACGAATAGGTTGGTTGGGGGAAATAAAAGCACAGGATTTGTTACCGGCAATACGTTTCAGATATAATGAAAAGACAGCAAAAAGTTGGTGGCAAAAGCATCCTTGGTGGTCTGAAATATTTCCTTTACTTAGCCCTGCATACTTACACAATTACACCAACACTTAATGCTTTCAGTTAATTAAAGCATGGCCAGTGTATCCAACAGTGTAAAAAGTTCAAAAGCATTCCATGTCACTCCGATAGCATAACCACTCAGTTAGGCAAGAGGGCGGCTCAGTCTTTTTATGATCATGAGGTCTCCTGAGGGATAGCAGGCTAAAATAATACCAATGGCAACACTGACTAACTAAGGGAGCGGGACAGAGTCCAGCATGTCTGACTATGTACCAGACAGTCATGCCAACATAATGCCTCACCATCTGACTCATCCTGGCTGACTGAACCTTCTCCTTCCTACAGTAGCCTACCTCACATCTGACACACTAGGAATCCAACATGGATTACAATGTTTCTATAATCCAAGATAGTCCAAGAAAGGGATTAAAAAATGCAGGGGGGGAAAACGATGTCTTAGAGCAGTATCTTTCCATCTTAGCTGTGCTCTCTAGAGTGTAGATGAACTCTCACACACAGACAAAGACACTCAGACACTCACACAACACTGCTTGGGTTCAGGCCTGAACTCTCCATGCTACTCTGTACTGAGGATAACCAACACCAACTCAGCCATCTGAGCACAACGTCAAAAACACACAGAAAAATCTTTCCAGAATCATTCCTAGCTTCTCTGTTGGTCAGAGGAGTGGGAGGAGAGAGACAGGAAATGAGATTCAGCAAGCATTACATCAGCAGCTATAGGGCCACAGTCCTCAGTCCAGGCTGGGAAACATGTGAACCTTAGCACCTGTTGCACCTGCCTCTCCTCTGCCCGCTCAGCCAGTGCTGTGCTGAGAAACCCTGTGACACTGTGCTAAGGTCACCACTGTCTCCCGCTGTGACAGCAAAATGGAGGGAAAATGTCAGGCAGGGAGACATGGTCTCTCCACTGTTAAGCCCCTAGCGAGGCTCCAGCCAGCCCCTGTCTGCCTGGCTGTCACAAGATCACGTTACATCAACATTCCCTGTGCTGCACACCAGATGAAGTAAAGGACCACCAGGATCTCCAGCACACAATGCTATACAAGGTCAGCAATACAGATACAACTGATGGCGGAAAAAATCAATACAGTTATATATCGCAATATCATTTTTTTTACGATATTATATTGATACTTTGACTCTAAGTATCGATAAAATATGTGTGTTTTTGTCAGGTAGCGTTAGCTAGCGCTAGTTGTGAGAATTGCAATACATATCGTATAGGCACCTAAGTATAGTGATGATATCGTATCGTGAGGTCCCTGGCAATTCCCAACCCTAGAAGATATGTCATATAATCCTCTCACTGCCAGCCAATAAAACACACTGTCCTCTCATATCAGTCTTATTTGATCAAGCGTCTTGTCAGCCAGTGGTTAGCAAACAAAAGCAAGTAGACTGACAGACGGCCTGGTTTCTGGTTTACTTCAGATCAACCTGAGTGTGTGTGGCCCATCTATACTGCATGGTCTCTTTATTTCACACTGCCCAGTGATGTTCACAGTCTCTGTGGGACAGACCACAGTTAAGCACATATTGGATTCAATGTTCTGCCCATGTATTAGACACTGAGCAGAGCAATGGCAGCACAGTGAATGAATCCGCAGTGAAGGAGAACAGATGACAGCACATGGGAGAGGGGGGTCAACTAAGTGCTTAATCTAATACAATCAACATCCACTACAATTGGCCATTTGTGTGGCACAACGCAGACGCTCTTCGGTGCTGGGGGCACTAATCACGTTCCCTTGATGACTCTGATGTAAACAAAATTAGCCAGTCATTTGAAAAATGCCATGGAGGGAAAGAGAGAAAAAAACTCCACACGTATAAATATGAGCCAAAGGAAACGGCATTCCACAGTGCAGATGAATGACTGACTTGGGTACGCTGAGTGAGAAACATCAGAGACACAACGTTGCAATCCCCTTGAACAAATGCCACTTTGTGTTGCACACACACAACCCACACACTTCCTATCACACCACGCCTCCCAACCCCAACTAACTCTATGTCTAGAGGACACACATCTGGAGTTGGGCTTTGACATTTAATGGCATTTGTCTAAACACACGCATCTAGCATGTAGGCCTAAAGTTAATCACAGACAGCCACTCTCAAGCTGGTAACAGACAAACTTTCTGTGAGCTCTGAACTGCACCAGGCAAAAGAGAACACAATGTTGTTCCAGAAAAAATTATTGTATAAAGCAACCTTACGTAACACATCTTTTCCCCATTTTTGGAAATTCTTCAGAAACATTTTAACTATCCTCAGTGCCAGTATCAACAGCAGATACATGGACAGATAGAGCACTAGTTTGGGTGGCAGGTAGCCTAGCGCTTAAAAGTGTTGAGCAAGTAACTGAAAGGTCGCTGGTTTGAATCCCCGAGCAAACTAGGTGAAAAATCTGTCAATGTTCCATTGAGCAAGGCACTTGGTAAATCACTCTGGATAAGAGTGTCTGGTAAATTACCAAAACTTAGTTTGGTTGGGTAGACAGATAGAGCAGTAGTTTGGTTGGATAGAGCAGTAGTTTGGTTGGGTAGACAGATAGAGCAGTAGTTTGGTTGGGTAGACAGATAGAGCAGTAGTTTGGTTGGGTAGACAGATAGAGCAGTAGTTTGGCTTGGAAGACAGACAGGTCAGTTAGACAACCGTACCAGCTAAAACTACCAGCCTGTGATTCCGGGGACTTTCCTCAACAGGAACATCAGTATCATTACCACACACAGTTGAACGGCAAAACGGCAAGATCAACCATATATCACCCAGTTAAGGGGGTGGAATGTAAAAAAACAAGCTTTTTAACAAGTTAGTACTTGCCTGGCCAAGGAACAATGCATACTGCAGTACATGAAAACAACTCCTGGCTGCAGTGAAGAGGTGGGAGATGGACCACACAGCAGAGATCTGATGCCTCATATCATGATAGAAAATACCATTGTACAGATGTAGGATCTTCATTTGATCACTCTTTTGTTGCTGAGAATTTACATAAATTCACTGAAAACCCACACTAACACAAGTTATATTAACAGTATTACACTTTTCATGTCGCATAATATTGGCCAGCTAATAGCCTTGCCACTGATCAAGCAAAATTATGGAATAAACGTTCAGATCCTGTTGCTGCAGGATTATTTTGCTGCGACAATACAGGTAAAATTATGATCCTACATCTGTAACTCGTGTATCAACAACAATTGATATGTTTGTCTACTCAATGTTACAATTATATCCAAAGGACTCAGGCAAGTGTAGCAAAATAAAACCTACAAATAATAATAATTAAAAAGAAATTGTTCAGCAACAAGAGGCAGCTTTGAGTAAATGAGTGTAAGTAATGTGGACTAATAAAACATTCATAAGAATCGGAGGTGTTTACATGAACGCTGTGGACTAGCGCCTGTCATGTTTTTCAGAAGACCAGAGAGAGGTGGACCTTAAAGCACACTCAAGTGCAAACAAGCCTGGCTTGGCTGGTCATGTCTCAGTAATTGATGCACTAATGGGAGAGGGTGGGGGGTTGCGGAGAGAGTAACGGAGGCTGGGACTTCAAAGGCTTGCTAGACACTTATCAACAAACGTGCTCTCATCAGACACAAGAGGACGGGCAGATGAAAGGTAGACCTGCACCTCACCCCACCGCTCCACTCTACTCTGCTCTATCAGCCCTGGGCCTGGTTATGGGAGCCAGACAACCACACCAGAGGAGAGGACTGGGGGAAAGGGGGAGGACAGAGGAGTGGGACATGGAATCAGCCAGAACCCAAACATATGAGATAGGGAGACCAGTCAGACAGTGTTTGGGTGGTTCAGTAAGACATCTGCACAGATACCCAATAAGCATCTTCCTCTAGGATTGGGGGAAAAGATGGGCACATGTGGCATGAACAGTGTCTGTCTCCATAATGGTGCAGCGGCCTAAGGCACTGCATCTCAGTGCAAGAGGTGTCACTGCAGTCCCTGGTTTGAATCCAGGCTGCATCACATCCGACCGTGATTGGGAGTCCCATAGGGTGGTGCACAATTGGCCCAGCGTCGTCCGGGTTTGGCCAGGGTAGGCCGTCATTGTAAATAAGAATTTGTTCTTAACTAACTTGCTTAGTGAAATAAAGGTACAAACATATATATATATATAATGTAATTTAAGGACTGTTTTCCCACAATATACTTGTAATGATGCCATGGGTTACCTTGGGAGAAGTTTTGGAGGATATAGAAAATGTAACATGAAAAAAATCTCCAACTGTAAAATGATAGTAAGGAACACTAAATGAGTGCCCTGTGGGTCCTGCGTCAGATTAGCCGGCTGGATGAATGAGGATAGTGAGGTCTCCCAGGTGACGTGGCCTCTCCCTCCACTCCCCGCCTAACAGACTGAGATAGAGCTGCTGTTGGTGCTGCTCTGGAGACTCTGTCTATATTTAACACAGTAGCGGCCCGCTGTCCGTCCGCTGATGAAACAAGAGAGCAGCTGTGCTGAACCTCCTCAGCTCCCAGACCTTACTATAGTACTGCAGACAGGGATAAGGACAGGACAGGGATTAGGACAGGACAGGGATTAGGACAGGGCAGGGATGAGGGCAGGGTAGGGATAAGGACAGGACGGGGATTAGGACAGGGATTAGGACAGGGTAGGGATGAGGACAGGACAGGGATGAGGACAATGCACAGATAAGGACAGGGATAAGGATAGGAATGAGAGCATGGCACCTAAATCCACCACTGATATGAAGACATATCAAATAACATAAGATCCTCCAAGATTAAAGAGCATTTCTCACACAAGATCAGACTGAAACGATATTGAAACAGGCTGCAGCATTGCCTAACTCTTCTTTAGTCAATGTGAGGACTTCGACACCTCCGTAGTTCTCTGAACAGGAGCAGCGTAGACTTACTCCCACACCACTGTTTTGTGTAATGTTAGCTCTGGTGTTATTATGTTAACACAGGAGAGTGACACGAAAGACTTGTTGCGAGCAGAATCAACATGCTTCGCATCATTCAAGACTGTTGCTTTGTGAGATGGTTTTAACGTTCACAGTTAGCCATTGTTATGTTAATGCCAGCTGAAAAGTACCCAGGGCCTTGCCTTGGCTCCAAGTTGGAACAGGTCTGCCGGAGCCATGGCCCAATGAGACACGGGTGCTGGCCCACATAGCAGCAAAGACAAAAGTCTGAGCCTTTTGGGTGAAACACTGGGGTAGATCCTCAGTGGAAATGCGCCATAAGACCCCATATTTCATCCTTGGCCACCCTGATGCTAACAGAGCGCCAACTGGTGAAAGGCCAGTTGGTGTGGCCAAGGAGCAGCAGTCCTGCCAGGAGCAGGAGAGATGGACAGGCTGAGAGGAGAGGAGAAGGCCAGCAGCAACAGCAGACCAGAGGAGCCCCATACACCTGTTCACATTACCCAGCGTCCTGACAACTGCTCTAGGGCTTGGGTATTAAACCCAAACAGACCAGGAGAAGCATCCTCCTTGTCCTCCCGGATGAGGTCAAGGTCACTCTTCAATCACAGACAAATGCAGACATGACTTACAACGCTAGGATAGACAGCAGCTAGACCTCACAGGTCTATATCAACAAGGCACGCTGTTCTCTCTTCACATTGACTGAAGAAGCTCAGTAAAGGGTTAAAGGGGAAGTGGGGTTGTCAGAGGCATTTCAATTAGCTGAGTAAGTCCATAAGATTTCCTTTGTAATTTTATGACACCCTTTTATCTCCTCAGTGCATAAGAACAGACTGGCATGTTGCAGCCTGTACACACACACACACACACACACACACACACACACACACACACACACACACACACACACACACACACACAATCCTACATGTGGCTTTTCTTTAGCTCTTAAGAAGTAACACAAAGCGCGTTGTTATGCTAACCTCTGTTATTTCAAAGAAGTTCCTACCCACTTCATTCCAAAAGAGAACAGTCATAAATGTAAGTCTTTTTTCTCTAGACAAAGACCAGCTAAAGCTATAAAGAGCATTAGCCTTGACATCTGATTTCCATTGCTCCACACTCCTAACATGTACATCATGTTTACACTGCTTAGCAAATTCTCTTTACCATATTTCCTCATGATAGGAACTCATGGTGACATTGGACACACTTTGTTATCAGAAGCAGTGATTTGTATGACCTTTTCATGTCGCACATCAGCTGTAAAGAGTAACAAAAACACGAGCTAAAAAAAATATGTGAAATTAGAAAAGACATTAGAAAGGACAGACAGTGATCAAACAATGTTCTGAAACTGAGACATCTCTGGGGGCATCCTTCTTCGACCGGTCAGCTGGTCTCTCCTCACTACCCAAGGGGACTTGGGTAGCTCAACTGAGCATCTCCGCGTAGCTCCACTGAGCATCTCAAGACCCACCCTCCTCATCTCAGTCATCACACGTGCCACATCCACACACTTTCCCCTCAGTGTGTATGTCATAAGCTTCTGCCTTCAGCGGTACACATTTATTCAATGTGAGGGGGCATCACACATGAACAGAAATATACAAATAAACACACGCCATACAGGGAGAAGGAGAAGACGCCAGCAGAGAAGCGGATCTGATCCCGTTGCCCCTGAAACTAGCTGTTCACCCATGGCAGAACAATATTCTTCCTCTGCGGTGTGTCAAATATATCCACCAATACCGCACACATCCTCACTTCTGCAGGAGAGATTTGTCGGCAGGAGATTTTTTTTTCCCCCGTTGTGGAATTAACTTGTGCTCTGAGAGCTTACTTGCGGGCATGGCGCATTATCCCCCCTGGCAATGCCAAGCCTGCCCAGTAGTGAGCAGTGGCTGCAGCGGGCACAGAGCTCAGGCAGGCAGCCCAAGCAGCGTGGAGCAGAGCAGAGCGGCTACTCCTCTCACCTCAGTGGGGAGCAGCTAGCGAGTAGCAGTGCTAACAGGCGGAGAGGAGATAGGCCTCGTCCTTCCTGCCATTACACTGGGACTGAGTGGAATCTATCACAGAGCGGTGGCCCCACGGCGCTGAGAGAGGAAGTTATAGTATTCACACAGATTTATGAATGAGTGTTAAGAGTGCCGGATGAGTCACAGCTTCCGCACAGAGCGGCCAGAAGGCAGCAAGCAGCCCATCAGCACAGGCAATGAGTAGCTCGCACACACCGGCACCAGTCACCACGTGCATGCACACACACACACACAGACACACAGACACGCACAAACACACACACACACGCACACGCACACACACAATAGGCACACTGGGCGCGGATAAAGGCAAATGTGAGTGTGTGTGCCTATGTGTGTGTGTGTGTGTGTGTGTGTGTGTGTGTGTGTGTGTGTGTGTGTGTGTGTGTGTGTGTGTGTGTGTGTGTGTGTGTGTGTGTGTGTGTGTGTGTGTGTGTGTGTGTGTGCGAGCACTCACATTTGCGTGTGTCTCTATCCGTCTCTGTGGAGTGGCAGCATTGCTACACAGTCCAGCCTTTTAAATCATTATAGAAGTATCTGTGGTGGCAGCATTGCTACACAGTCCAGCCTTTTAAATCATTATAGAGAGGCATTGATGACAGTATTTTCATAACGGGTATTCAAATTTCACAAATACACAACAGAAAACAAATGTACTATTTGAAAGACATTACTATTTAAAATGCTTTGCATAGTAGTATATGTGTTGTTGACACAAGCAAGCATGTAAGTGGCTTGCCATGCATTGCACTACAAACTAGCAACGCACTGAAGCAGATAATATATTAAACATTTGCTTTAGGGGAAAACTAAAAACAAACTGTCTGACCAATCATACTGTCCAAAGGAAACCTACAAAACCAATTGAACAGAAAAACTATTTGTAACCAAACCGTTTTATCCGCTTGCGTCGCAAGGGCTCTGATTATTGGGGCCGACTGAAGAGCATCTCTATAACAGCTAAACATATTAAGATCTCCTGCTCACATTTCTCAAGAATGACATTTATGAATGTCACCTAATGGGAGAAAACGTGTCAGAGGCCAGGAGAGGAGAGAGGGAGGAGAAGAACTGCATGGAATGTACTCACATACACACACAGACACACAAAAAACTATAGGACAACAATTATTTGTTCTTGTACCTGCATAGGTATTAAGCTTATTAAGCACTATACAAAAAGTCTGTTCATGAAAGGCCTCTGTCCACCAACCACTCTTTAAAATACATCACAGTCGGAAAGCACAAAGATAGGGATGGGGTTGCACACAGGCCTACCATGAAAGGGCTTGTCATCCATCTCTAATGTCGTTTCAATCAATGGCACCATAGAGTAGCAACACAAGGAATCAATATTCCCTAGTCCTCTGAGAAAATAATCATTTTAAAAAAGAAATAATAAATCAACACTGTGGTTATGCTAGCTAGCTAGTGTTGTGCAAGCCCAGTTTCCCATGGCTTTTTCCCTCTCAAGAGGAGTTGTAGTGACCCATTGAGAGCGCTGCAGGGCTGAGGAGAGTGGAGGATAAGATGAGGGATCTGATTATGCCATCTTTACTGTGGGGGAGGAGGGAGTAGCGAAAGGGAGGGATGGCACGATATGTGAGGCTGATAAACAGAGTGGCATGGCTCTGTCTTCACAGTGGAACACTGCCTGGGCAGAGCTGGGCAGGCATGCCTGGCACAGGGAGATGGATCCAGGAAGTGAGTCACCAGCAGCACTACCAGACCCCCCAGGAAAGTACAGGGCTCTTGGAGAAAAGGCCAGACTGTTGGAACTGGAGCCCTTCCTGTCCCTCACCACGGCCCTTTGATAAGCCTGAGAGAAGCCTTTAGAAATGTAAAGCCTTCCCTGCATGTCGAAGCAAGTGTCTGGGATTACGTTGGTTAAACAAAAACAAGACAACCGATCATATGACATAGCCCACCTAACGCCTCACGCACACACACACACATTCCCATCGCCTGTCTCTACCACCCACATCATCATCTTCCATTCAGTGATCTCTTGGTTTTTCACAAACATTCTTTCTCTACCATACCACATGGCCTCTGTACATACAGGGAGTTATGTGTGTTTCCCATCTTTATCCTCTCAAAGCTGCAATGACTAAGCCAGCAGGAATTTCTACCTTATATACTCCCTTAAAGAGACAGTCACCAGCCCCTTTCCCCATTCCTGTCCAGTACGCACTCTAGCTCTGCTGTAGATTTAATGTATCGAATCTCACAAACTAAACATTTCATTTAAAAGCTTTCATCACAATGGCTTCCTCCAAATCTGCTCCCCCTGCTCTAAAACCATGAACATAGTTCAGGCCAGAGCCCTCAGAGCAGTGTGATATCAAGTTGTACACTTGAAGCAAAGTAAAAGATACAAGCCAACACAGTGTTATCTGGGGAATGTAAGTAAAGGGCAGTGTGGTTAAGAAACCAGACTCCAGAGTGTCATTCAAGCTGAGCGTATTGTAAGTAAATATTTAAACACATTAATGGGAAATGTTAGCTATATGAGGTCAGACGAGCTGTATGGTGGTGTGATCTGCATTAACAGAACAGGGTTGGTCAGGACAGCCTGGGTGCTGCTTATCAACCAGCCTCTCTCTCTCCCTTTGGCTGGTTTTGCTCACTTCTCCTCCGGGGGAGGAAGACATACCCGCCTGGAACAGAGTGACCAGAGGGCCACATTCGAAGCAGGCCAGAGAGCAGGTCACAAGACCCAAAATCACACGCCAACAACACGCAATGTCACAGTGGCCACGGCCAGCCAAACAACTCAACTGGCGGCTGGAGTGTTGAGAGAATGAGCACAGTGTGTAAACAGTCAGGAGGTATCTCACAGCTAATGCTTTGAACAGTCTCTGATAAAGCTGGCAGAAGAGAGCGGGGGGGGGAAACTAGTCAAACTATGAAGAAGTGCAATACAAAAAGAGCAAACTTGAGGGAGGGAAGGAAAGCGGGAAAGGAGTAACAGATGAGGAGGAGGGAGCGGGGTGTGCCTCCTCTGGGGTGTTAGTGAGAGCCTGCCGTTGTGCTTGTACACTTGACATTTCTGTGACATTTTCCACTCTCACATAAGCCATCCGTTAGCGCCTCTCCACATGCCATGGCCCGCTACTAAAGAGAACCCACTACCCCCTTAAATCTCCATGGCCCGGGTCTGCCTCTTTCCAGACAAAGAGCCTAATATCAGCCAGGTAACACTATCCTACCCTACCCACGCCCAGCCAGACAGGAACATAGAGCCAGGAATTAACCTCGAAAGTCATACGTTGCCATTTTCATATCCATTTCTGAGGCAATCTGTTCCTTTCTAATTAAACATTTAGTAGATTGGTGTTGCTTAAAACTGTACACAGCGAGTTCATACAAGCAGGCAAGGCAAGTATAGAGTAATGCCTGTTTGACCTAACAAACAATAGCTCCCCCAAGAAACTTCCCCAGAGGCTAAAGTAGTCCTACTAGCAAACAGCATCTCCTAGTCATGTACTGTAATTAAAGAGATGCATTCAGAGTAGAGGATTGGTCCGGATTGACTAGGAAACCGCTGCACAGCATGCCCTTGAAGAAACATCTGTACTGGAGAAAAACAAGGCAATTATGCAGAGGGGTGGAGACAAGTGGAGTATCTGCCCTTCAGTGAGGGCCAGAGAAAAGTCTCATCTCTGCTAGACTCAGAGCCTTGAACATTGTATGGGTGAGAACTGAGCCTACAAATCTAGCTGTACTACCACTAAGCCACAATCACACACCCTCTAAATGAGCCATTTTATCCTGATATCACAATCTCTGTTAGTCTTTATTTGCAGAGTTGAGACCTCAAGTCTCAGAGTATTTACCCTGACATCTGCTAGGCTTTAAGGTGGGAGAATGGATCTGCGGGAGCAAATCAAAAATGCCCTTTGTCTCCTTACCATAACAAATCTTAGGAAAAACAAAAATGTTGACCCATAACATTCCAAACAACATTAGATAAATTACAAGCAAATCTTTGTACATCAATGAAGTTAATTCCACACAGGTCACTTAAGCCAGTCCAGACTGTCCAGACTGAAGATGTTTAGAAGTACCAGTTATCCGTGGGAGCTGTAAACAGGTCTTCAAAAGGCCATGGCTGGGAGGACATTTTCCCATTATTATTTTATGTTGAGAGGAAAGGGGAGCAGACAGGCAAGTAGGAGGCTAGGAGAAGTGTTTTCCCCCAAAGCTCCTTGAAGTCAAGGTCGACCTACAGTAATCTCCTTCGCAGGGTAAATATGCATCTGAATTCCTCAGATTTGGACCAGTGAAAAACTGTCCACACAGTGAGACACTTGAGGTTTTAAACAGGCGGCCATTCCAACTCAAGCTCTGCAGTGTGTAATCGTCTAGACAAAACAGACAAATACACTACGGTGGGAGCCTGGTTGGCCAATACCGTGGCACTGATGTCACTCTGTCAGCCACACATCCACAACAACAATGCCAACCACAATGCCTAAGGAAGACAACTAAACAACAAGACCAAAACAACTTTTCCCACTATCCCTTGCCCTTAACTTCCAGTCCTAAATTAAGTCAATTGTTGACATGAATTTTATTTATTAACTTAAAGGGGCAATCTGAGGTTGCTTCATCCATTTTTTTACTTTTTAATGAATTAAATGTACCAATTGATTCTTGAAAAATATAACATGGAAATGCTCATGAGCTTAGTTCTCATCTGTCGTACCCCATCAGAACCCGAAATATAAGCTTTCATTCCAATGTTTGTAAACAAAGTCAATGTAAACAAACACTATATTGCCTCAAAACATGGTTTAAACTATCATTTTTATGTTAGCTTTGTCTATGAATTTCAGAGGGGTTCCATTTCTCCAGTCCCATCCCTCAGCTTTTTACAGAAACAGGGGCGGGGAGGACGCTTTGTTATTGTTTCAACAGCTGATTGACAGTTTAATTCTCATTCTAGATCTGTGAGTAATAGACATGTATACAATTAAAGTCCCAGTGTAGACAAAAACATCATTTCTTGTTTTTTATATATATTCCACACTATGAGGTTGGAATAATACTGTGAAATTGTGAAAAAAATATGATAATGCCCATTATAGAGCTGTATGAAAATACCTTTGAATTTTCAGCCAGATTTTGTGGGATGGAGTATGTCATCGGGCAGTAAATGAGTTCATAGACCGATAAGAAAGAGAGTTCCAAACCTCTCTGCCAATAACAGCTAGTTCTCTGTTTTTCGCCTCCCCACTCAGACCACTACCAGACAGTCCTAGCAAAATTATTGCTTGAGGAATTGCTCTTGCGAATAATATATTTTTGTTTCTTTTTTACCATTTTGACTGAAAACAGTCACAGTATGGTACTTCATTGTTACCCAGAAATGACTTGATATTGAGGTTTAAAAAAATGGCTGCATTGGTCCTTTAAAAATATAACTATAAAGAGGCTACAAGAAAACCATATCCTTCCTTCTTCATAGACTTTAAATACTTATGCTGTAGTGTATTGTGTCATAACTCATTCATCACACCAGATAAGATTTAGTAAATATTGACCTGATATGGTCCAGACATGAAGACTCACTGCCCCGCTTTTTGGCAGAGCAACAGTAACCTCAACTGAGAATGTATTTAATACCAGAAAATGTATTATTCACACATCCTTAGTTCTGTCAGCAAATAGGTTGATCTAAAGAAAAGACTTCCATAACAAACAGACAGGAAATGTTTTTACTGGGTGGGGGACAATCCTGCTCCCTGACGAATATGAAAGAAAAACAACATTGATTCATGGGATTTGTTCACTGGGGAATTCACATTTTGAGAATGACTGGAACCCACCTAGCTACCTAGATCAAAAACACCTCTGCAAATGGTTGCATCACAAGTTGGATAGACAAACACTGCCAAATACCCCAGTTATTTGAGAAACAATACCTTAAAACCAGAGGTGGGGACTCGAGTCACGTGACAGGTTTTGTAATGTATTGTCACCAATTATGTGGCACAGACTTTCTGTGGATTACTCTCTATGCAGCCAGAGACAGTAGCCGCAGCATCGTACTTGTAAAAGAAACGTGCAATAGAATGGCTAGTGAAAAGCACACTCGGCCCTCTGATTGGACCAGCAAACTGTCAATCAACACAGGTCAGGTGCTAGCGAACAGATTGTTGATTTTCGATCGGCTGCAGTGCAAAACTCAAATTGTAGGAAAAAGGATGGCCATAAATAAATATGCAGGTCCAAGAATTGGTTGTTAATAACCGTTTACTTTACAAGCTCACCAGCAATGGGGCATCATGCAACAACAACTAGCATAGGCCTACTGGTCTTTTGGTACATCAAAATCACTTGAAATGTATCATTTACTTATGAAGATTGCATTTGGAATTTTTGTTCAAATGAATTATTACATAATCAAAATGTGTTGTAGACAAAATAATGAAAATGTGTGTCTGGTAGCCTCAAAAAATAGACAAAGATTTGTCATTGCATGTATAGATTAAATTTTTATTGACTTTGTTGACTGTTTTCCTTGAGACTCGACTTGATACTCAGACCTTGCGAATTGAGACTTGCTTGTGACTTGAATAATAGTGACTTGGTCCCACCTCTGCTTAAAACCTTAAAAAACCAACACAAACAAATACAGAATTCTGCAGGAGTAAACAACAACAGAACAAGTAAACGGGAGCTCTGTGGACAGGCTGTCCTCTGTGCTGATGTGACTGGGTCTCTGCTGCCCAGACTGTGAAGAGAAAAGTTCAGCGCTCCTTACCTTTCTGGCAGTGGTTGGATGTCCAGCAGCGAGAGTTAAAGTTGCCGTTAAAGCTGGTCTTGATGCACTGAGCGTTGTCCTCCATGATGCCTGGACACACGTCACCACACTCCTTGGACTGCTTGTTCCCTGCGATGAAGTTGTTGAACTCTGCGTCCATGATGAGAGACCAGTCCACAGAGTCTAGGTAGCAGAGCTCAGGGTTCTTCTCGATCCGGATGGCCCCTCGTGTGATGTTCCTCAGGTTGTACAGGCCAATGTCCTTCAGACTGGTCATCTCGAAGATCACCAGGGCATAGTTGTAGAAGAGGTTGCGTCCGCGGATGACGTTGAGGTTGGGGAAGAGCGTGCTGAGGCTGTCCAGGCCGGACACGCGGAACAGGAGCAGGTAGTCGGTGATGACGGTCAGCTTGGGGAAGCTGAGGGAGCGGAAGAGCTCCTGGTTGAGGTTGTTGGTCTTTTCTCCGATGAGGAGGATCTGCAGGTAGCCCTCCACCACCGTGCAGTTCTCCAGACTCTTGAACTCACTGATGTCATTACGGATGTCGATACTTAGACCACAGACTGGAGGAGAGAGAAAGGGAAAGAAAAACCACACATTATTACACATCATAGTTAATCATTTTAAAACACAGTATTTGTGTCCCTTATTCAATGTGCCTGAATAAAATGTAACCTTGAATTATATTATATATGAATTTATTTGTCTGCATACCTATTCATTGTATTCATCTGTTTACCATGTCTACCATGCAAATCTAATTTCAAGTCAATGTTTCTTTTCAAGGGGTGACCTGGCTTAAAGGCGTACTGTCAGTCAGTCCCAGAAATTGTAAGAAACAAATGAGAGCACCAAAATAACAAGCACAACACCCATTAAAAGGGCTGAATCTAATCTTCTTGAGATCATTTCTGAAAATATATGGAATTGATAGTACAACAGGACTTAGAACTGGACTTCGTGTGTTATGTTATACTATTTAGGCCATGCTTTGTTCTGTTCATGTACAAAAGCTTATTGTTGCTTTTGTTTCATGGTTGTAACTATTGGTCTGTAATGATGGTCCAATGTGACAACAAGGTCTGTGGCAGAGGCATTCTTTTTGAGACAAATGAGAGACAAGCAGTCAGGGTCATCTGAGGTGAGTGTGCTCCTCATACTGAGCAGACTTAGGAAGTTCTCTCTCAAAGACAAGGGTCAATATTTTGAGACACTCTCTTGACATATATCTTATTAAGACCTGGAATCCTATGTTCCGCTCCTTTACCTGGATAACACCTCGGTTTAAAAACATCCCATCCCTCTCAGCTCAACACACAGAAAACAACACGCAAAGCCACAGTCCCTGAAGCGTCCTCTGTCTCTCTCTCTGTTACACACACACACACACACACATCTATTATCAATCATCTCTGCTTTCAATTGTGTCTGTCAATTACACCAATCAGGAATGGATACAAGTATAGCTAATAGGATATCATCACTGAAAGACAGCTACGATAACAGACCATATAAAACCCAGCCGTTGTTTATATAAGTGCTTCATGTAGGACACTGAATATACTGCCCAAATGTAAACAAAACATCACACCTGTAATGCCTGTTGCCTGTCACCCTTTAAATCCAAGACAATCCTTTCACTCTAACACTTGCAGTAAACCATCTCCTCTGGGTCTATTGATATACGACAAAAATGAGTATTTACACCAGGGGAGCAGAGCTGCAATTGTAGCCATGACAAAACATATCAAATGTACGAGATTCTAAGGACTGTAGTTCAAAGACAAACCCAAACAAACAGTATCAACATACGCAATCTCACAGTGGGAGGGGGACCTGTTACGCTCCTTACCAACTCCCTGTCCCTGTCTATATGTCAAGGCAGGTACTGGTCAAGACAGTACAGTCTGATAAAGACAAAACAAACATAGAGTAAACACCACACCTAAAAAACATAGAAACCCCGACAGGTAGCCAAGAGGTTTCAAATGCTACTAGGAAGGTGAAACGATCCATTGAAGAAATGTCTTGTCATATGAGCTCCTTTGGCTGAACCTGTTCTGTTCTTCCAGAGGCTTAGGACACCCTCTCAGTGAGCGTCACAGGGCCTGTGCAGCGAGACCAACAGTCGTGCTTCAAAACGCCCGGCCCAGATCCATGTCAACACGCCATTTACCTGATGCTATGATTTCTAGAGGTCGACCGATTATGATTTTTCAACGCCGATACTGATACCGATTATTGGAGGACCAAAAAAAGCCAATGCCGATTAATTCAGCATATTTTTATATATATATTTGTAATAATGACAATTACAACAATACTGAATGAACAATGAACACTTTTATTTGAACTTAATATAATACATCAATTTAGTCTCAAATAAATAATGAAAATGTTCAATTTGGTTTAAATAATGCAAAAACAAAGTGTTGGAGAAAGTAAAAGTGCACTATGTGCCATGTAAGAAAGCTAACGTTTAAGTTCCTTGCTCAGAACATGAGAACATATGAAAGCTGGTGGTTCCTTTTAACATGAGTCTTCAATACTCCCAGGTAAGAAGTTTTAGGTGGTAGTTATTATAGGACTATTTCTCTCTATGCCATTTGTATTTCATGTACCTTTGACTATTGGATGTTCTAATAAATACTTTAGTATTGCCAGCCTAATCTCAGGAGTTGATAGGCTGGAAGTCATAAACAGCGCAATGCTTGAAGCATTGCGAAGAGCTGCTGGCAAACGCAGTAAAGTGCTGTTTGAATGAATGCTTACTGCCTACCACCGCTCACTCAGACTGCTCTATCAAATCATAGACTTAGTTATAATATAATAACACACAGAAATACGAGCCGTAGGTCATTAATATGGTCAAATTCGGAAACTATCATTTTGAAAACAAAATGTTTATTCTATCAGTGAAATACGGAAACGTTCCGTATTTTATCTAATGGGTGGCATCCATAAGTCTAAATATTGCTGTTACATTGCACAAGCTTCAATTTTATGTCATAATTACGTAAAATACTGGCAAATTAGTTTGCAATGAGTTGCATATACCCTGACTCTGCGTGCAATGAACGCAAGAGAAGTGACACAATTTCCCTAGTTTAATATTGCCTGCTAAAATGAATTTATTTTAACTAAATATGCAGGTTTAAAAATATATACTTCTGTGTATTGATTTTAAGAAAGGCATTGGTGTTTATGGTTAGGTACATTCGTGCCACGATTGTGCTTTTTTCGCAAATGTGCTTTTGTTAAATCATCCCCCGTTTGGCAAAGTTGGCTGTCTTTGTTAGGAAGAAATAGTCTTCACACAGTTCGCAATGAGCCAGGCGGCCCAAACGGCCCAAATCACCCGTTTGGCGAAGTAGACTGTGATTCGATGATACATTAACAGGCACCACATCGATTATATGCAACGCAGGACAAGCTACATAAACTAGTAATATCATCAACCATGTGTAGTTAACTAGTGATTATGTTAAGATTGATTGTTTTTTATAAGATAAGTTTAATGCTAGCTAGCACCTTAGCTTGGCTCCTTGCTGCACTCACATAACAGGTAGTCAGCCTGCCACGCAGTCTCCTCGTGGAGTGCAATGTAATCGGCCATGATCGGTGTCCAAAAATGCAGATTACTGATTGTTATGGAAACGGCCCTAATTAATTGGCTATTCTGATTAATCGGTCGACCTCTAAAGGTTTCTGCTAATTTCCACAAAGCTGTATCTAACCTCACAACAATGACCATAACAAAAGCTCCCAGTTATCATTTTATCTACTGATACTTAGATTTGAATTGAATGGAAGACAAAATATAGCATCTATACATTCATATGAATGACATCCATAGAACCCATACTGCACCATAGGCCAAACATTTACTTTTATTTAAATCTAGAAGTGTCCTAAATGAGATTCCACTTCAGTCATTTAAAAAAAAATCTTCTGCCAAAAATAGTGAGCACATTGTTTATCGGGATGAATTGCCTTTATTTGCTCCTGTCAGTGTGATGCACTTTTCTAAATTTAGAACGCAAATGATTACTTGGGTAGAAAATAGCATTTGCTTTCTCCTATCGACACAAATGCCCTGGGGCTCCACTTGCGAGCCATCGAGCTGCATGTCCTCTTTGTTTCATTGAGAATTTTTCCTCTGCTCTGTGAACAGCCAGAGGGGGGAGGGGTAGAGCAACTCAAACACAAAGACTAATTTGTTTGTTAGTAAAGAGAAACTCTAGGCCTCACTTCCTGTTGGAGGCATTAATACAATCAGTGGGAGTCTGGTGGGGAAGAGACAAGAGGAGGGGCAGTGGGGGATATTGTGGTAACGGAGGAGATAGGGATTCTGCCAGACAAGTCTATCTGAGGCCTTACTATCGGTGTGAACCCGTCAGCGATAAAAGGAGAAGGTGAAATGAATTACAAGTATTTTTGGAAGCTATAGTGACAATTACCAAAGACACCACGCTCCCTGAAATAATGAACAGATTGTCTAATACTACAACTAAACCTGTGACACTCCTACACCTGAACATGTCGCGACATCTCTGTTCTGAAACCAACAGAGAGAGAGAGAGGGAGAGAGAAAAGATGGAAATTAAGAAGGTAAGAAAGAAATAACGAATCCCACCTCACTGCTTTCTCACTACCTTGTTAAAGATGTCAGCATGCTTCAGTTCGGCTGGCGCCTAGCCGAACTCAGCTAGGTGAACCGAATGAGTGTGCTTGTATACTCCCTTAAAAGACCTTCACTTGAAAAACAAGAGAAAAGCAGCAATAGTACTGTTTGTCCATTTTGAGACTCCATAGCCAGTATACACTTCCTCAAAAAAGTCAGAATCTAAGATAACTCTGTCATTAATATAGACGTCTTTGCTGAGTACATCTTAGTCGCTCAATTTTACAGTATTTAAAATGTGCATGAAAATGAGCTGAATGACAACTAAGACTTCACTGAATAATCCCTACAGTTGACCAATCACCAATGAAGGAGCGTAGACTTTCAGATCTGTGCATCCTGACAAGCCTGGTCCATTTGCACAAAATATGATTTGTCTTCATACTTGCATAAGAATTCATTTAAACAGACATTATGGGGGAATTAATACAATTCCAGCCCTGACAGCAGTCATTTCTTATTGTTGTGTAATGGCTGTATCTAGCAGTAACCACTGTCCTCACAATGGGATAAGCACACATAGAATAATGTGCTTCTCCCTGTCCCTGTTCACACTGCTGAGTAAACACACATATCTCCAGCGCGTAATGGGATCCAGCGGCTCATGTTCATGATTGATAACCTTGCCCTGACCTTCCATATAAATGTCATCCCACACACAGTCCTACACACACGCGCAAGCATGCCCACACACACAAACACGTGACTCTGTAAAAGAGCCAGTGCATTTTTAGCCTGTAAAAATCCAAGGGTAGTAAACAACTTGACTATTACAATATATCAGCCGTGATCTTTTAACAGACTAAAAATGCACATTTTGCTTTAATTGAACTTTGACCGACAGGTTAAACTGTGCCGCATAAGAGGAGAGGATGTCAGTTCCTATGGGACAGATCAGTATGTTGAGTTCTTTATCAAAGGTTACTGAAACCATTTAACAGTCTAGTATGAGACCATTCTCGGAAAGCGAACAACTGTATATTTTTCAGGTATTCCCACTGTAATCCCCAGCAAGGTTGTTATGGGGAGTAATCTGATGGAGACAAGCTCTGGGGCTGGACTTTATTGAATTGAATCACCCACAAATTCATGTCCATCAGAACACATGATACTTTCCCAAGAAAATGTGCTCAGATATGCAGAAAAATGTGAGCATCTGATGGGCAGTACAAAGGCAGTGGACCTGGTCCCTCCCTCCATCCCAGTACCTCACATCTGCCACCTCAACATCACTTAATCCCCCACATGCTGGAAGTCATCTGACTAGTGATCTGGTGGGCCACTTCCCCTGCATGGTCTTAGACATCAGACCCAAACTGGTAACACAACACTGTCACCCCCTACACATGCACTCCAAACCCTCTCCTCGGTTCCCTCGCAGCATGGCAGAGAACGGGTAAACACACACATACCTGCAGTCTTTTAAATATAGTTTAGAGTGACATTTAATAGGTTTGCACAATCAGTTCCAATACCACGTTTAGTTTAGATAAACAGTTGAGCTATTGAGGTACAGCTTAAACATTATATCCCCACCCCTTTTACAGCATCTACAGCGTATTTAAATGGTTTCATCATATCAAGTATTACAAATCAGTGAGCTGCATATTACCAAAGAGAGGAGGTTCCCCCCCCCCCATTTCAATAATGCAAATGATGAAAGTCCCCATTTCAATATGCATCTGCCCACAGTCTCTTGATCTGCAGCCTGTCACTGATATAGTCTATGCAATCTATTAGAAGAGATAATATTTGCAATCATCTTGCAAATTGTACAATACTCCACGGGCTATTAAAGCCACGGGCCACAGCACATGATGTTGTATGCGGCTGGCCAGAGATTGCATATGCGCAAATTTGAAATAAGTGTTTAATTAAGCATTGTAAACCTCAGCTTGCGGCCTGGAGAAGCCGTAGGACAGCATTTGACTGCACTCTCACAAACTAGCACAGTGACACACTTTCCCATCCCTGCCTGCACAGGGGCATGCCAGTGAGACAGGCTGCCTGCCACGCTGCGCTGTACTGCAGTGCGAGAGCAGAACAGCGCACAAGGCACACACACACACAGGCATGCCCACTGCACTGACTCCCTCATGGGGGTGAGGAACGATATGCCGGCATCACTGCCCCCTTAGCGGATCCAGGACTAGGGGGTGGGTAGAGGCACAGAGCGAGAGACCGAAGAGTCTTACTGCCTCACCCATGAGAGAGAGAGGGTGCATTTAATTTTTTATTTAACCTTTATTTTGACCAAGAGTCATGTTAAGACCAGTCTTCTTCTTTTTTTCTTTTTTTTTTTACAGATGAGCCCTGTATACACAACAATACACATCAATATACACATACAACTAATTAATGTCTGAGTCACTAGTCCCAGTCGCAGTCACAAAGGCCACAGCACCGCAGTCCTCTGTACCCCTCAACCTAAGACAGAGAGGGAACTTGGATGTTAAATGCAGAGAAACATCTACACATCCCCCCTTTCTGTGTAACCTTGGTGACAGCTACTGCCATTCTGCTTTCCAGGAAGAATGGATCCAGTCGTAACTATGCATTAGCAATGCCAGGGAGTCTGCGTTAAACAAGGGGCAGGAGTCACAGGACATGAACAAACAGTGGATGCTGAGTCTAACAATACACACACAGTGAGATCTGTCTTCATTTAAGTCCAATAGTCCCTACAGGTGAGAATAGCATCATTATTCTGAATTGTAATTTTAGCCCTGAATCCCACACAAACCTTTACTTGAGCTCCAACAAGCGGTTAGTGGAGTAAAGTTATGACTCATGCTCGCCAAAAGGAGTACCTCAAATAGTGTGTGTCAAAGTGTGGCTGGGGCTGGGGTTCGATAGGAGCATGTGTCTGCTGCCAGGCCAGGCTGTCCAGAGACCGCCCGTGTGAACAGCAAAGACCAATAAAACAGTTCACAAACTCTCCACTCTTCCAATCAACAAAACCATGTCTGTTTCGCTAGCGGGTGTATTTTTGCACATTCTATTTCCAAACACCAACTTTCTCCTCTCTCTCTCTTCTCTCTCGCTCTCTCTCTCTCTCTCTCTCTCTCCCTTTCTCTCTCTCTCTCTCTCTCTCCCTCTCTCTCTCTCTCCCTCTCTCTCTCTCTCCCTCTCTCTCTCGCTCTCTCTCTCTCTCTCTTTCTCTCTCTCTCGATGTATCATTGAGCCTTGTTTGCTGTATACTTGGAAGCAATGGCATGGAAAGTTTACTGTGGTGGGAGTTAAAAGGGCGCTTAATTACATTTTATTAGCAGGGACAGATTATTAAAATGCACAGGGTAAAAAGTATACAAGCCCTAATGGAGCATGACCATTCATTTGCAATGCCCAGAATAATTGTAAATTCTATACATCAAATATAGTCCTTGATTAAATTTAGCAGATTTTTTAAAACTTCTGAGCAATATCATTCTCATGTACACTACATGACCAAAAGTATGTGAACACCTGCTCATCGAACATCTCATTCCAAATTCATGGGCATTAATAAAGAGATGGTCCCCCCTTTGCTGCTATAACAGCCTCCACTCTTCTGGAAATGCTTTCCATTAGATGTTGGAATATTTCTACGGGGACTTGCTTCCATTCAGCCACAAGAGCATTAGTGAAGTTGGGCACTGATGTTGGGCGATTAGGCCTGGCTCGCAGTTAGCTTTCCTATTCATCTCAAAGGTGTTCGATGAGGTTGAGGTCAGGGCTCTGTACAGGCCAGTCAAGTTCTTCTACACCAAACATAACAAACCATTTCTGTATGAACCTCGCTTTGTGTAAGGGGGAATTGTTATGCTGAAACAGGAAAGGACCTTCCCCAAACTGTTGCCACAAAGTTGGAAGCACAGAATAATCTAGAGTGTCATTGTATGCTGTGGTGTTAAGATTTTCCTTCACTGGAACTAAGGGGACAAGCCCGAACCATGAATAACAACCCCAGACCATTATTCCTCCTGCACCAAATTTTACAGTTAGCACTATGCATTGGGGCAGGTAGCGTTCTCCTTGCTTCCACCAAACCCAGATTTGTCCATTGGACTGCCAGCTGGTGAAGCGTGATTCTTGACTCCAGACAACGCGTTTCCATTGCTCCAGAGTCCAATGGCGGCGAGCTTTACACCACTCCAGCCGACCCTCGGCATTGCACATGGTGATCTTAGGCTTGTGTGCGGCTGCTTGGCCATGGAAACCCATTTCATGAATCTCCCTGATTAACAGTTCTTGGGCTGAAGTTGCTTCCAGAGGCAGTTTGGAACTTGGTGGTGAGTGTTGCAACCGAGGACAGATTATTTTTATCCTCTATGCACTTCAGCACTCTGCGGTCCTGTTTTTGAGCTTGTGTTTGCTACCACTTCGCGGCTGAACCGTTGTTGCTCCTATACATTTCCACTTCACAATAACAGCACTTGAAATTTGACCTTTCCAACTGACTTGTTGGAAAGGTGGCATCCTATGACGGTGCCACGTTAAAAGTCACTGAGCTCTTCAGTAACACCATTCTACTGCCAATGTTTGTCTATGGTAATTGCATAGCTGTGCGCTCGATTTTATACACCTGTCAGCAACGGGTGTGGCTGAAATAGCTGAATCCACTAATTTGAAGGGGTGTCCACATACTTTTGTATATATAGTGTATATTCTGTACACTGTTTATTGTAAAAACAGATGGGCTGGCATCAACAATAATTTAGAGTACAAAAAAAAACGTTTAACCATTAAATTAATGTAAACAAGATTTGTTGCTGAAGTGAAATGGTAAACAACCATGTTTATTATCTCTTGTTTACTGTTGTCTGGGCTGTATTGGTCTGACCTGAAAGTTCTGGGCTTGTTTCCAGCCCCTACACATGATAGTGAGTTATATGTTGAGAAACTCACCACATGGCTTGGAGGTCGGTGTCAGTGGACTGAGAGGTGTCATTAGCATGCTGTGTGTCAAGACACAGTTCAAGAATGAAATATTTTCATGGGCTTCCCTACTGAGGCGGTGGGACCTTGCCGGGCTCAGCAGGGTGATGAGAAATGCCCCACTCTGTGATTCACAGTGGTGAGGACGCTGGCCTGACGACACTGGTCAATAGCTCTCAATTGAGTCCTCCTCCTTTTTTCATGCTAATTGAGGTCGTTCCCTGTCTTCTTTCCATGTGAAAATCATCTCCATTATTCCCATATCCCCTTCCCGTCCTCTCCTCAGTCCTAGCACAGCACACAGCCGTTCTTATCAATGACATCCACAGGGCTACACAAACACACTAGCTAGTAAGTATACGAAATCAACCAGAAATCAATCACATAGATAAAAACCCCTCATAAAGTCTCCAAGTGCAAATGTAATATATGATGAATACCCATAATCACTTATAATGTAAATGCAACCACCAAAGTACTATAGATATAGGCCTCAATCAAAAACAATCAGCACCTGACAAACAAATAAATAACAACTGGCTGACAGTAGCTCATAATAAAGACTGTGTTTAAGTACAATCTCTGTCTAAGTAATTGTTTCACCAATAAACAAATGACACCCCCTTTATTGAGCAATTCCGAAGGTTGGTTTGTGAAGGGTCTTATTAATCTATGGATTTTGCAGGAGACATGGTTCCGTCACTGTTGGGTCCCTTTGCTCCACCACACGATGTTTAGCCTTAGAGATTCCATCCACTAAGCAGCTTAACAGCAGTCAAACTTAAACAACATCAAAGTGAGACGGTACAGTAAATATTCCTCAAGTTATTATCTTTCTATTATGTTTCTATTCTTCTCTCTGCATTGTTGGGAAGGGCCAGTAAGTAAGGGTTTCACTGTTAGTCTACCCCTGTTGTTTATGAAGGAAGTGACAAATGAAATTGTTTTTAATGGTAACAAACGGGCCATACTCTATTCAGAGGGGGAAAAGTCTTCCTAAACTCACTTTTCTCATTCAGATAACACATGACTGGATGAAACATTTGTTGTTCTATTTAGGTCACATACCTTCAACTGTCTTTACAGGTGTACATGAATAAGACTGGAGAATTGTATACTGTGCAAACCTTAACATAGGTCCAACTTCAAGAGAAATATTGACAAAGGAGCTTGCTTCGAAACATCATGACCACTTTATTCACTCTAAAAAAAGACCTGCCCCTTCTTCTCCTGCCACAGTTGTCTTCTCCACCAACTAACACGCCATTGCCTCTTCATAGAGACTACTCAAAACATGATGAAGCACACTATTTACACCAATCAGCACAATTAGGTGATTCTATGACAGGTTACAGGAACTGTTGTGAGAAAGGATTGCAAGATGGATGGGGAATGTAGATCAACAGTCCTCAAAGCAGAGGATGACCAAAACACTGGGAGATCTGAGCTCACTTCCAGTGCACTGTTTTATGTCATGGAAAATAACCTATTTCTTTACAAGCTGCTCAATCCTTCAAAGTCATTGTGCTGCACTTGTGGGAACTACTTACATGTTATTTAAAGATAAGTATTCATTTCTTTAACATAGAACTTGCATGTGGATGAGAAGTATTGTAAATAGAGGGAGGACTGAATAGTAGCTCCGTTGTAAATGTGATTTTCCTGAACAGGTCATCTGCATTTCGTGTGTATTCCACCAATTCCTTGCTTACTCATGGCATAAACAATTGTGTATCCAACGACCTTGTCCCTGTTTCTGAATATCACACCACTTTTAACAGGTCGCACAGACCTGTGGTAAAGAGATTGAGGCCTATACCTTTATTTAAATACATAGAAGTGGGTAAGAAACTAAACTTTACCATTGTATATTTTTAACTAATTCTGGTGAAATAGCCTACTACTTTGATTGGAAATGAGAACTTGTTCTCAACTAGCCTACCTGGTTAAATAAAGGTGAAATAAAAAATAAATAAAATACTAGGTTTCCTCCTGAATGTGACACCAAGTCCAATATACTATTATAATACAATAATAACAATAGTTTTCTGTATTTGTTGTCAGTACATCAAAGGCCAAAAGCGAAGATTAGGCCTATATATGACAGTATTTTCCTCTAGGCTACTATGCTTGTGGATGTGCATGCGCAGCATGAAATTGGTTCGACTCGAAACCGTGCTTTGCCACCACCACTACGAATGCAAAATGGCCACATGGTTGAAGTAGTAACCTTCATCCATGAATTCATCCTCGTTCGTTTGCGGAAAAGCATAATTGTAAAGACTCATTGTTACGGGTGTAATTCACTCATAGCCTACAATATGCTATATGAGCCTAAGATTTATCCAAAATGAAAAACATTATTTGTTTGTAAGCTACTGTGGAAATCTAACAATTCCAATGACTAATGTGATGTGTTTACATTATGCAATGTACCATATGTTCAGCAATTTTCAATAGCTAAGATTTGTTTTAATCATCCATTTGCTTTGGCTATTTACTCCAAATGTGCTTAATCTCTGAACTCATGTGAGCCCGGCTATGAAGCCTACAATAACATGTAGCATGTAGGCCTATGATATGGACTAAAAATGATAGCCTACTGATACTGACTGTAGTCAGACCAACAATACAGCTGTAACTAAGTAACGTTAATAATAACAGATCAAATAGCTACAATCTCAAACGATAAACATTGTAACAGCAGATGTCATTGGCGGCCAAATGTTAAAGCATTGTAACAGCTCGCATGAATGAGGATAAAACCAAAGAAACACGCCAACGAATAGCTACAGTATTATTTTGATTAGGACATCACAATGACACTTACTTTTTCCATTTGCGGACAACAGGCAGATAGCGGAGACAGACAGCATCAGACCCCAAAACAAGGTCGAATTATTCCTCTCTGTCCCAGATCTCATTCCTGATCAATTATTAACCTCACTAAAAAGCAAATAACTTAATTCCAAAAAAGTGGAAAAGGGAGATGATGCCACCAAGATCACAAAAAGTAAAATGCACTGTTTGACAGGTCGATACAAATTCGTGTTTAGAGGATAGGCTACTCTTGTTGCAAGTCTCAGGGTTTTGTGTATAGGGATATTATTAAAAATATATATATATATATATAAGATGAAATAAATTAAAACAATTCGTTATTCTTGCCAAAGACAGAATGATTCAAGGGTGGCTGGCAAAACAGACATCCGTGCCGCTGATTTTACTCGACATATGACAGTAATCCGCATCCTCAGTCTCCATCTCTTGAAACATCAGTAATGGTGTGCACGAGCTTTTATGACTGGCAATCGAACGAGATTCACTTGTAGACCGAAGAGTCTTCCGATCTTCTGTCATTCATTTCCGTCTGAGTGATGGACATTAACAATAGAGTCTAGGGTGGAGGCTGAGATGGGAAATGAATGAAAACGTAACTCTGCTCAATAAACCCTCCCAACAAGACGCAAATCCAAAATATCCGCCAGAACATAAATGGTTTCACCAATCGCACCCCCTTTTTCTCCCCCCTGCGCTTTCTGTCTTCAAGGTTAACGCAGTCAGTCGGCTCCTTTGCAGCTGAAAAAAAATAGTTATGCCACGCGAGAGTAGACTATCGGGCTTCCGTTGGAGTGGAGTATGGTATACTTTCACCAAACTCAAGCTTCCGTTATGTCCTGTGAGCCGTGTATGCTTGATGATGTGTATTTTTTCGTTTTCTCCTACAGCTCCAGTAAGCAGCTATCCTATCACTTGCCCTCGTTCTCGGTCTAGTCCGTAGAATCACTGCTGTAAACAAGAGTCAGGTCCGCTCACATAGAAACACAGCGCTAAGCATAAGGCAAGTAATGGAGAAAAGCTGGAATGGAGTAGGCCTAGCCTCTGACATGGATAAGCAATGTTGAGATCACTTTCCACTTAATTCATTCAAAAAAAATAAAAAATTTAAAAATGACACAAAGGTTTCCAGTAGATTTGTACACTGTTATTTATAGCTCCCTTTATATAGGCTACAGTTAATAGCCTACATCTGTAATAAACAGTAACGCATTGGTTGCATGTGTTTATATAGGCATATGACCAGACTACACTATTATTAATTATTACTGCTTCTGTTATTACCAGTGCAATCATGGGCAAGTGCTAAAACAAACACACAGTTTCAACGAATGTGTTATAAATGTTCATTACATTTATAAACTATCTAAACAAATAATTAAGAGTTTATAATCTACATGTAAACCATTTATAACCATAGCCAACCTTAATGTAAAGTCATGTAAATTAAGCTATTTGGTCTCATTAGTGGAAGCAAATGTAACACGAAAAAGGCATTATTCTGCACATAGGTTTATCTATATATTCCATATTTTATTTTGTGTAGTAGTAAGAAGTGCAATATCTGGAAGGAAATATCGTTCATTTGTTGTTTCCTGGGAATAGAATATTATATCAGTAGCCTAAACGTCATGTGAAATCTAGAAATGTTAGAATCCAGCCCCTCTTGATGTTTGGCTGTATCAAAACAGGCAGGCCTAATCCCTCTTTCCGGGATGAACATTTAGCAAGCACAAAATATTTTTGTTGCTGTTTCACAATCACAGTGCAACATTGTATTGTCTGATGAATGGTTCTTTCTTAGAATGCAAAACAATTTGTTATATTAGATTAGGCCTACTGATATAGATTTACACAGAGAATATAAATAGCCCAGCGCCCTAGCCTATATATTAGTATATTTCCGCAGTGCCTGTTTGATTTAATTTTTGTCGGAATATTTTGGTTGTAGGCTAAATTGATGGGAACGTCTTTTTCAAATGGTTTATCTCAAACCATACCATGTTCCGAATTTTTTATGCGCACATAGGCTACTTTGCCTGTGACACACCATTGCCCAAAGCAAATAGTAAAATCCGCAACAGAGTTTTATTGAAATGCACGGATTGGACTCAATATTAGCCTTCATTCGTCCGTAGCCTGTCTCTGGCTTTTGGGCGGGCCTCAAATAATCAAATAAGTTAAATCGGAATTTTGCATCTTAACGTCTTAACATCTTAACATATTGAATTTTGCTGCATATTTTGTTACTTACAAATTATTTGTTAAAAAAAATTATATAGAATATTTGTTCAACCATGACAAAAGAAATTATGTGGAGAATTATGTTCCATATTTGTAAGTATATCCAAAATCAATTTCATGTTGCCAAAATTAAGAATCAATTATTGATACTTAGTGTAATTTGTGTAAATAGTTGTGACTGCTTTAGATTTCAGTCAAGAATAGCTCTACTATTACAGTTTATACTGTAGGAGTGTTGAGCTCAACAAGACAATTCTGTTTACACTGCCCTGCTCCGAGGGGGCAACTGTCGAGCGAGTTTTGTGCGAGACCTCCGGAGGTAGCGCTAGAGATGTGATAATTTCGCAAGTTTAGACAACAATATTTATTGTCTCTCGAGAATCGATTTCTTTCGAGAACATCTCGAAAATGTCCCTTTGCTGTCGTCAATGTGAAAACAGTCTAAGTATGAAATTGTTAAAACTGAGAAAAGTAGGTAGGCCTATTTATGTTAATCTTACAGTAAAATGAAAAACAAAACAAACTTCTGACAAAATAATCCAAATCTACAGAAGATGGCATTATGGCTTGTTTGCCTCTTTTACAGCATCGTATGTGAAACATGGCATAGTAATGCCAAAAACGCTTTGATGTGTGTGGCCTGTTAATTTTGTCTTTAATCAAGGAATTCTTATGAGAAAGTGTCTGTCATAATAACTTTGACTGACAGTGTGCATTTCATTTATGTTTACCTCAATTTCAAACTCATATTTTATAAACAACTAGACCTAATCAGTGGCATCATGCACCAACTATTTTTTAGAGGGCACTGATGATCACTGTGTATATTTAAATGGATAAAATTAACGATGCCTCTAAACTTAAGGGAAAAGAATAAGGCAAGACACGAGATAGAGAATAAAATACATTTTAACTGGCACTCCTGTACCCCTATACCAGCACCACTGATTTTTCTATCAACTATTGCTCATATAAACATTTGCAAACCATTCCTTTCAATATTGTTTTGCCATCTGTCCCGACCTCTTCTATACAACACTATCAAGAACATATACAAGCACAATTTTGTAACTGGCGCCCTCTGTTGCTACAAAGATAGTATTGATGCATCATTGAGCATTGGACAATGCACCTTTAGACAAGGGCATCAAACTCTTGAGTGTGTTGCTCTGTTACAGCTTCTTCAGAGTGTGCTTTGTCTGACACTCTGTTGTATTGCAAATCTTACTGCAAGCCAATAGACCAAATGGTCAGTCATTCACAAGTGTAGGTTACTCTCGCCTTGTTCTTTTAATCCTAACTGGTACCTGGGAAAAGGTGCATGGAAGCTTTGTAGTGTGGCCCTATCACTTGATTTAGAGAAGGCAGCAATAATATTCTCAAATCAGGTAGAAATGAATCCAAGGTCATTAATTAAAGGTCAAATGCAATAGTTCTTGTTGTAATGGCTGCCATCAAAAATACTTTATCTGCAGCATGTTTGATGGTCAGCAGAACCATTCTATCAGAAAATAAAACTGTCTCAAAGAGATAAATCCTTTCACTGATTTAAATAAATATGACAAAAAAACAAGCAGAGAATTTCTGGCCACCCAGACTGCAGATATGGTGAGTCATCCTTGCATAATTGCACACTGTACTACCAACACAATGTCCCTGGTCTCCAGTGAATGGCCTGCCTGTCCACTTGCATTTGTTAAATCATCATAAACAGTTACTCATAAAGAGTGGTGGCAGGGCCCACCTACCTTGATCGCCACTCGTTTGCTTTCATTCTGCCCTAGCACTCAAGTGGAAATAAGTGTGTTTACCACCAGAGGGTCACACATCCTAATGAGTGGCTGTTTGTTCTTCACAGCACTCACGCAGGAGGAAATTAATTTTAGAAAGTGATGATTGTGTGTGAGACAAAAAGTGATATTCCTAAAATCATAATGTATTTGTGATTCTTAAACACTATGCCTAACTATGTACATTTAGAAGTATAGGTGCATATTTCAAGTCATTTATTGAATATAATGTTTAACAAACTTCATCAAGGGTAAATGTTTACAGAATTGGAATAACCTGAACAACACAACAGAGGCAGACATCCCTCACAGGGATGCGGAGATGGTCATTTGCAATATGATATTCTAATCCTATTGACATATGTCTGAGTTATTTATTGAATTTGTAGCATACACAATTGTGTGTGTGCGTGTGTGTGTGTGTGCGTGTGTGCGTGTGTGCGTTTGTATGTGTGTCACAGGGAAAGCAAAGACAAGGTATAGGTTATGTCTCTGCCACCCTCCACTATAATAGCTCTGCTGCCAAAACACCTTCATTGAGTCCACGATAATGAGAAACCCATAGCAGTGGAAAAACAGATTTACTCACTAGACTGCGGCTTTTCCCTGCAAGTGGAATTCCAGAAATGTATTCTATTTCTCTGTGGGAAGCTTGCGGTTTTGTGTAATGGTGAAAGAGACAGAATAAAGAAAAGGACAGACATGACTGGTGAACCAGACATGACTTAAATTCCATTCTGTGTCATGGGACCACAGGCAAAGGCATGGGAAAAGAATACCTTATCATAACACTTACTGAAGAAATGGCCATCAAAGACACAATTTACATGTATGCAATGTTTTTAGAAATGGACTGAACTATTCAAACTTATAACCAACCTTTAGCCAAGCAATGACATGCAAAACCACATAAAGAGAATGCAAAAGTACATTCAACTCCGGTGGTGATATTTACAATCTGGCTCAGATCCAATGGCTTCCAAATGGGGACCAAAACCTGACTACAATCAAATGTACACATGAAATGCCAGTGGGACACATTTTACCTATCAATGAGGATGCTTGGCTGGCCTGTTGTCGTGCTGCTTGTTCCTCATGGTGTTTAAGACCTGGGGGGTCTGATGCCTTTTTAAACACTGCAAGAAATAATGAACAATGGCTCTTTATAAAATAGGACACCCAGCACAGGACGTGTCCCCATCAATTATGGTGACAAGACCGCACAGCAAGAGCATTAAAGCTACAGTGACCTTCATTGCGGTCTCCTCACAGTTTGATGATGAGCTGCATAATGTGCCCTTATGATTTGTGACTTTAGAGATCAGTTGGGTTGGTTTGGAGTTGCCCATTCCTCAATTTACCACTGTGTCTGATTTGTGCTTAGGAACTAGTGCCAGGTATATTGCCACAAGACTGTAAGCCCCCTGAGATAAAGCCTACAAATTAGCTTCAGGTCTTAGACAAGGTTAGTGCATGGTTCACTAAACCACCTCCACTACACTTAGGGTGATGCTCTGAAGACCTGGTTGTAACATCTATTCAGTCATGGGTTCTAAATCAAATCAAGTTGTATTGGTCACATACACATATTTGGCAGATGTTATTGAGCGTGTAGCGGAATGCTTGTATGCCCATTTAAGGGAAACTGTCGGAGGCAGATATAAAAAACAAGGATATTGAAGGATAAAGGTTTGCTGGTTTTAAACAGGTTAGAGTACAACTCATCAACACAGATAGCTTCTTAGATCTTTCTCTTACACTGAATAGAACTGACACTCCTCAGTTCAGTGCATTCACAGGACAATAATTGTTAATGAGCAAGTTACACAATATTGACTGACCACAAACAGTGACAAATACAACTACAGCATGAAAGAAAGAGAAAACAGTTAGGCTCTGCATTAAAACAAACAGTTCACATTTCAGAAATAGAAATACAGTGCCTTCGGAAAGTATTCTGACCCTTTGACTTCTTCCACATTTTGTTACGTTACAGCCTTTTTCTACAATTTATTAAATATTTTTCCCCCCTCATCAATCCACACACAACACCCCATAATGACAAAGCAAAAAACAGGTTTTTAGAAATGTTTGTAAATGTATATATTTTTTAACAGATGTATACAATTTACATAAGTATTCAGATTCTTTACTCAGTACTTTGTTGAAGCACCTTTGGCAGCGATTACATCCTCAAGTCTTCTTGGGTATGATACTATAAGCACACCTGTATTAAATTGGCACACCTGTATTTGGGGAGATTCTCCCATTCTTCTCTGCAGATCCTGTCAAGCTCTGTCAGGTTGGACGGGGAGCGTTGCTGCACAGCTATTTTCAGGTCTCTCCAGAGATGTTAGATCGAGTTCAAGTCTGGGCTCTTGCTGGGCCACACAAGCACATTCAGAGACTTGTCACAAAGCCACTCCTGCGTTGTCTTGGCTGTGTGCTTAGGGTGGAAAAAGTGAGGGGATCTGAATACTTTCTGAATGCACTGTATGTATGCACTACCGGTCAAAATTTTAGAACACCTACTCATTCAAGGTTTCTTTATTTGACTATTTTCTACCTTGTAGAATAACAGTGAAACATCAACACTTTGAAATAACACATATGGAATCAAATATATTTGAGATTTGAGATTCTTCAAATAGCCATCCGTTGCCTTGATGACAGCTTTGCACACTCTTTGCATTCTCTCTCTGGAATGCTTTTCCAACAGTCTTGAAGGAGTTCCCAAATATGCTGAGCACTTGTTGGCTGCTTTTCCTTCACTCTGCAGTCCAACTCATCCCGAACCATCTCAATTAGGTTGAGGTCGGGGGATTGTGGAGGCCAGGTCATCTGATGCAAAATTCCATCACTCTCCTTATTGGTCAAATAGCCCTTGCACAGCCTGGAGGTGTGTTGGGTCATTGTCCTGTTGAAAAACAAATGATAGTCCCACTAAGCCCAAACCAGATGGGATGGCGTATCACTGCAGAATTATATGGTAGCATGGGTTAAGTGTACCTTAAATAAATCACAGACAGTGTCACCAGAAAAGCCACCCCACACCATAACCCCTCCTCCTCCATGCTTTACGGTGGGAAATACACATGGGAAGATCATCCGTTCACCCACACCGTGTTTCACAAAGACCACGAATGCCACGAAGGCCTCATTCACAGTCTCCTCTGAACAGTTGATGTTGAGATGTGTCTGTTACTTGAACTCTGTGAAGCATTTATTTGGGCTGCAATTTCTGAGGCTGGTAACTCTAATGAACTTATCCTCTGCAGCATAGGTCATTCTGGATCTTCCATTCCTGTTGCGGTCATCATAGCACTTGAGAGGTTTTGCGACTGCACTTGAATTTTTTTTCAAAGGTCTTGAAATGTTCCGTATTTAGTGACCTTCTTTGCTTATTTGAGCTGTTATTGCTATAATATGGACTTGGTCTTTTACCAAATAGAGCTATCTTCTGTGTCCTCCCCTACCTTGTTACAACACAACTGCTTGGCTCAGATGCATTAAGAAGGAAATCAATTCCACAAATTAACTTATAAGGAGGAACACCTGTTAATTGAAATGCATTCCAGGTGACTACCTCGTGAAGCTGGTTGAGAGAATACCAAGAGTGTGCAAAGCTGTCATCAAGGCAAATGGTGACTATTTGAAGAATCTCAAATATAAAATATATATTGATTTGATTAACACTTTTTTGGTTACTACATGGTTCCATATGTGCTATTTCATAGTTGTGACGTCTTCACTATTATTGTACAATGTAGAAAATAGTACAGATAAAGAAAAACCCTTGTAGGAGTTCTAAAACTTTTGACTGGTAGTGGACAGTTGAAGTCGGAAGTTTACATATACCATAGCCAAATATATTTAAACTCAGTTTTTCTCAATTCCTGACATTTAATCCTCGTAAAAATTCCCTTTCTTAGATCAGTTAGGATCACCACTTTATTTTAAGAATGTGAAATGTCAGAATAATAGTAGAGAGAATTATGTATTTCAGCTTTTATGTCTTTCATCACATTCCCAGTGGGTCAGAAGTTTTTTTAAATTGTTTAACTTGGGTAAAACGTTTCGTGTAGCCTTCCACAACCTTTCCACAATAAGTTGGGGGAATTTTGGCCCATTCCTCCTGACAGAGCAGGTGTAACTGAGCCAGGTTTGTAGGCCTCTTTGCTAGCACACACTTTTTCAGTTCTGCCCACACATTTTCTATAGGATTGTGGTCAGGGCTTTGTGATGGCCACTCCAACACCTTGACTTTGATGTCCTTAAGTCATTTTGCCACAACTTTGGAAGTATGCTTGGGGTCATTGTCCATTTGGAAGGCCCCTTTGCGACCAAGCTTTAAGTTCCTGACTGATGTCTTGTGATGTTGCTTCAATATATCCACATAATTTCCCCTCCTCATGATGCCATTTATTTTGTGAAGTGCACCAGTCCCTCCTGCAGCAAAGCACACCCACAACATGATGCTGCCACCCCTGTGCTTCACAGTTAGGATAGTGTTCTTCGGCTTGCAAGCCTCCCGATTTTTCCTCCAAACTTAACAATGGTCATTAAGGCCAAACAGTTCTATTTTTGTTTCACCAGACCAGAGGACATTTCTCCAAAAAATACGATCTTTGTTCCCATGTGCAGTTGCAAACCGTAGTCTGGCTTTTTTATGGTGGTTTTGGAGCAGTGGCTTCTTCCTTGCTGAGTGGCCTTTCAGGTTATGTCGATATCGACTCGTTTTACACTGGATGTAGATACTTTTGTACCTGTTTCCTCCAGTATCTTCACACGGTCCTTTGCTGTTGTTCTGGGATTGATTTGCACTTTTCACACCAAAGTACTTTCATCTCTAGGAGACAGAACACGTCTCCTTCCTGAGTGGTATGATGGCTGCGTGGTCCCATGGTGTTTATACTTGCGTACTATTGTTTGTACAGATGAACGTGGTACCTTCAGGTGTTTGCAAATTGCTCCCAAGGATGAACCAGATGTGTAGAGGGCTACAAAAAAGAATTCTGAGGTCTTGGCTGATTTCTTTTGATTTTCCTATGATGTCAAACAATGAGGCACTGAGTTTGAAGGTAGGCCTTGAAATACATCCACAGTTGCACCTCCAATTGACTCAAATGATGTCAATTAGCCTATCTGAAGCTTCAAAAGCCATGACATAATTTCTGGAATTTTTGAAGCTGTTTGACTGTCCCAGTCAATTTAGTGTATGTAAACTTCTGACCCACTGGAATTGTGATACAGTCAATTATAAGTGAAATAATCTGTCTGTTAACAATTGTTGGAAAAAATTACCTGTGTCATGCACAAAGTAGATGTCCTAACCGACTTGCCAAAACTATAGTTTGTTAACAGGAAATTTGTGGAGTGGTTTAAAAAACTATTTTTAATGACTCCAACCTGTATGTAAAGTGTATGTAAACTTCTGACTTCAACTGTAAATAAGGTATCTGTTTTTTATTTTAAATACATTTTTGCCAAAAAATTCTAAAAAGCTGTTTTTGCTTTGTCATTATGGGATATTGTATGTAGAGTGGTGAGGGAAAATGTTATTTAATCCATTTTAGAATAAGACAGTAACGTAACAACATTTTGAAAAGGTCAAGGGGGTTTGAATACTATATTATTGAATATACTACTAATGTTGTAGTTTAAAGAAGGCCAGTTTTATTGCTTCTTTAATCAGAACAACAGTTTTCAGCTGTACTAACATAATTGCAAAAGGGCTTTCCAATTATCAATTAGCCTTTTAAAATGATAAACTTGGATTAGCTAACACAAGGTGCCATTGGAACACAGGAGTGATGGTTGCTGATAATGGGCCCCTGTTCGCCTATGTAGATATTCCATAACAAATTAGCCGTTTCCAGCTACAATAGTCATTTACAACATTAACAATGTCTACACTATATTTCTGATCAATTTGATGTTATTTCAATGGACAGAAAAATGATTTTCTTTCAAAAACAAGGATATTTCTAAGTGACCCCAAACTTTTGAACAGTAGTGTATATGTATTATATAAATCATGATTTGGTGAGCTATATGTCAAGGACATATCATGTTCAAAGCGTCACTACTCACATTCTGAGACTTTTTTTAGATTGTCCCTGCAAAATAAACTTAATATCACCTATTCAGTTAAGCTAAACAATCCTGAAACACATATTTTACATGGAGTACAAGTAATGATACAGGAAGTCAAAATCACATCAATGTTTAGTCTGGTCTGATGGTGTGGTCATGTGTTGTATAACCAGGAGTCCCGAAGCAGTTGAAAATAATCTGGTTTTATTCCCTATTCTTTATCATTCTAAACTTTTGTGAAAGGTGAAGTGGAAACAATGATCAAAACACCATTTCTCTTTAGGGTTTGAATATCATCTATATGTGACATCTTCCTCTAAATCCTCACCATGTTCACCTCTACAGAGTCCTTTAATATATAAACTAAATGACGACAATGTCCCTCTTCTGGACGAAGTGGTTACAGTAGTCCTCTGTTGCTGTGTGTGTGTGTGTGTGCGTGTGTGTGTGTGTGTGTGTGTGTGTGTGTGTGTGTGTGTGTGTGTGTGTGTGTGTGTGTGTGTGTGTGTGTGTGTGTGTGTGTGTGAGAGAGAGAGAGAGAGAGAGAGAGAGAGAGATCCATTTACAATATTTGAAATGTGTTTTATGTGTATGTTACCTGAATGGGACATCCAGTAGAGTGAACAAGTGTGTGAACTGAGACACCCCCAGACTTGATGGTGCCATCCTCACGGCATACCATGTAGCTCAGTTGATAGAGTGTTGTGCTTGTAACACAAGGATTGTGGGTTTAATTCCAATGGGGGACCAGCAGAAAAATGTATCCACTCCCTACTGTAAGTCACTCCGGATAAGTGTGTCTGCTAAATTACTTACATTTAAAATAAGCAGCCTAGACATTAGTCAACATTGAACTGAACCAAATGAGCAACAATTGTCTTTCTAAACACACAGTCGCTGCTTAACAATAATCCCCCACCCCCTTGCTGGAAATCATAGCTAATGTTCATATGTGATCTGGTGTGATGAATGTAGGTATGTGCCTTATACCTCTATGCTGCACAGCATTCAATCTGTGTGACTCCATGTGTGCCCACACAAACACATAGTCTCTTGGTTTTGTAGCTAGAAGGCTTGCAGAAGGGGTCGTGATATATACAAAACAAAAATATAAACACAACATGTAAAGTGTTTGGTCCCTTGTTTCATGAGCTGAAACAAAAGATAAAAGCTGAAGAACATATCCAGGTATTTTCCGCAGATCCTGGAGTCGTAGGCAAACTCATGGAAAACAGAAAGGAAAACGCTGCACACTGCTGCTCATGCTCCCAGGTGATTTTTATTTATAACAACATTTCTACCATTATGTGCCTGATGAAGACCTAAGAGTCAAAATCCTGATTATAAATAAAATCACCTGGGAGCAAGAGCAGCAGTGTGCAGCGTTGTCCTTTCTGTGTTGGCTGAAATATAAGATCTCAGGAATGTTCCATATACACTGAAAGCTTATTTCTCTTAAACAGCCTGATCTTTACACAGGTGTACTTTGTGCTGAGGACAATGAAAGGCCACTTTAAAATGTGCACTTTTGTTACAGAAGACAATGCCTTAGATGTCTCTAGTTTTGAGGGAGAGTGTTTGTGTGTATGTGTGTGTGGGGGGGGGGGGGGGGGGGCTGATGAGTATTTCTGTCTGGAAAAAACTGTCTGGAAAAACTCTAATGAATTCATTTAAATTGACTAATTTCCTTATATGAACTGTAACTCAGTAAGTCTTTGAAATTGTTGCATGTTGCCTTTATATATTTTTTCAGTATAACTTGCACTTCATTCACATGACTATTCTATACAGCCATCAAGGTCTTTTCTCTCAGTGGTATTAAAGATTTTTAGAACTAACCCAAGATAGACCACAGCCTGTCGTTTCCAATGGGAGCATATTAATCCTAGTGGGCAGAACAAGCAAAGAGGTGGGCAGAGCCAAGCACGAGCTAGTGAGAGCCTATTGACGTGTTCTAGCATGTATTTTTTATTATATATATATATATTTATTTTCACCTTTATATGACCTGGCCAAGATAAAGGAAAGTAGTGCGACACAAACAACAACACAGAGTTACACATGGAATAAACAAGCGTACAGCTAATAACACAATATAAAAAAAGAAAGTCTATATACAGTGTGGAGAACAAGAGCACCTCCTCCCAGCTGCCCACTGCACTGAGGCTAGGTAACACGGTCACCACTAATAAATCCATGATAATCGAACATTTCAATAAGCATTACTCAACGGCTGGCCATGGCTTCCTCCTGGCTACTCCAACCCCGACCAACAGCTCCACCCCCCCGCAGCTACTCGCCCAAGCCTCCCCAGCTTCTCCTTTACCCAAATCCAGATAGCAGATTTTCTGAAAGAGCTGCAAAACCTGGACCTGTACAAATCATCTGGGCTAGACAATCTGGATCCTCTATTTCTGAAACTATCCGCCGCCATTATCGCAACCCCGATTACCAGCCTGTTCAACCTCTCTTTCAAATCGTCTGAGATCCCCAAGGATTGGAAAGCTGCCGCGGTCATCCCCCTCTTCAAAGGGGGAGACACCCTGGACCCAAACTGTTACAGACCTATATCCATCCTGCCCGGCCTATCTAAGGTCTTCGAAAGCCAAGTCAACAAACAGATCACTGACCATCTCGATTCCCACCGTACCTTCTCCGCTGTGCAATCTGGTTTCTGAGCCGGTCACGGGTGCACCTCAGCCACGCTCAAGGTACTAAACGATATCATAACCACCATCGATAAAAGACAGTACTGTGCAGCCATCTTCATCGACCTGGCCAAGGCTTTCGACTCTGTCAATCACCATATTCTTATCGGCAGACTCAGTAGCCTCGATTTTTCTAATGACTGCCTTGCATGATTCACCAACTACTTTGCAGACAGAGTTCAGTGTGTCAAATCGGAGGGCATGTTGTCCGGTCCTCTGGCAGTCTCTATGGGGGTGTCACAGGGTTCAATTCTCGGGCCGACTCTTTTCTCTGTATATATCAATGATGTTGCTCTTGCTGCGGGCGATTCCCTGATCCACCTCTACGCAGACGACACCATTCTGTGTACTTCTGGCCCTTCCTTGGACACTGTGCTCATTAACCTCCAATCGAGCTTCAATGCCATACAACACTCATTCCGTGGCCTCCAACTGCTCTTAAACGCTAGTACAACCAAATGCATGCTTTTCAACCGTTCGCTGCCTGCACCCGCACGCCCGACTAGCATCACCACCCTGGATGATTCCGACCTAGAATATGTGGACATCTATAAGTACCTAGGTGTCTGGCTAGACTGTAATCTCTCCTTCCAGACTCATATCAAACATCTCCAATCTAAAATCAAATCTAGAGTCGGCTTTCTATTTCGCAACAAAGCCTCCTTCACTCACGCCGCCAAACTTACCCTAGTAAAACTGACTATCCTACCGATCCTCGACTTTGGCGATGTCATCTACAAAATAGCTTCCAACACTCTACTCAGCAAACTGGATGCAGTTTATCACAGTGCCATCCGTTTTGTTACTAAAGCACCTTATACCACCCACCACTGCGACCTGTATGCTCTAGTCGGCTGGCCCTCGCTACATATTCGTCGCCAGACCCACTGGCTCCAGGTCATCTACAAGTCCATGCTAGGTAAAGCTCCGCCTAATCTCAGTTCCCTGGTCACGAGGGCAACACCCACCCGTAGCACGTGCTCCAGCAGGTGTATCTCACTGATCATCCCTAAAGCCACACCTCATTTGGCCGCCTTTCCTTCCAGTTCTCTGCTGCCTGTGACTGGAACGAATTGCAAAAATCATTGACGTTGGATAATTTTATCTCCCTCACCAACTTTAAACATCTGCAATCTGAGCAGCTAACCGATCGCTGCAGCTGTACATAGTCCATCGGTAAATAGCCCACCCAATATACCTACCTCATCCCCATACTGTTTTTATTTGTTTACTTTTCTGCTCTTTTGCACACCAGTATCTCTACCTGCACATGACCATCTGATCATTTATCACTCCAGTGTTAATCTGCTAAATTGTAATTATTCGCCTACCTCCTCATGCCTTTTGCACAAAATGTATATAGACTCTTTTTTTTCTTTTCTTTTTTTTCTACTGTTTTATTGACTTGTTAATTGTTTGCTCCATGTGTAACTCTGTGTTGTCTGTTCACACTGCTATGCTTTATCTTGGCCAGGTCGCAGTTGTAGATGAGAACTTGTTCTCAACTAGCCTACCTGGTTAAATAAAGGTGGGAAAAAAAATCTTCAACTAGCTTACAATTGGCTCATTCATCCCCCTCCTCTCCCCTGTAACTACTCCCCAGGTCATAGCTGTAAATGACAATGTGTTCTCAGTCACTTTACCTGGTAAAATAGAGGTAGAATAATGTTTTTTATATGTTTTCTCTATCATTTTAATCGTCTCCGCATAGGAGATTCGATTGACCGCTCTGACTGTTGCCACCTCAATCTCCTTCATCCTTACAGGGCACTCCATGAACTCCGGATCATGATCCCCACCACAATTGCAACACCTTTGTCCTTCTACACACCGTTCTTCAGCCTAATCTGTCCTTCTGCACACACTTGAAACAAGGCCAAATCCTTTACAATACTTCACTCTGGGTGAATGGAAAAAAAAGAAAGAAAGTATGTCTGTGCTGTTATATTTTAATAAAGAGTGACTGCCTACTCATGTGAAGCTTAGTTATGTAAGGTAGGCTACGTTGTAAGAGCTTTTGTCCCCAAACCACTGCAGTGTTCAGACGCTGGGCACCAACCACACCAGGAATTCTCTTCAGGTATTCAACTTGAACAAATTTCGTCACCCCTGAGATGACTCCTTTGACGGGTGCTCTACCCCGAAGTTCAAAACACAAAACTTTTGTTGTTGAGGCCCACTTCAATCTTCCTCTGTTCTTCAGAAATACAATTATAGTTTTTGCCGATTGCTTACACACTGAAAGTGAATGCTTAATCAAAAGCATCAAAACCTTAACTTTTATAACTATGTCGTAATCAAAGGCACCAAAAGTACAAACACATTTTCTGCTTTGCACTTCGTTTGCAATTCTAAACACACTTCTGCAAAACACTACACACTGTTTCTTACATTGGACACATCGTTCAAGAATGAAATCTCTTGCAATCATTGAGAAAACACTTCTATTCAAAATGCAAAACATACCTGAAATTGGCAACACCCACACACACACACACACACACACACACACACACACACACACACACACACACACACACACACACACACACACACACACACACACACACACACACACACACACACATGAAAACACTTCTACAGTAATTGAACACCAATTAGTCTGAGTCTTACCACTACAAATAGACCTCAGGTAAGATCAGACTGGAAAACAGGTATGTCTTCAACTTTCTACACTAGACTGTACCTATGTAATTGTTGCACATCATTCTGCATCACAGTACAATACAATGTAGTCCTACAATATTAGGTCTATGCTCCTCAGTGAACAAAAAAAATAGGTATAGTGCTATGAAGTACATGTAATACAGTTTGATGTTACTGTGTACAGTATGACAGTACAGTATGTAAAAAATAACCTAACCGATGACATCATATTCTTTCATTTTCTACAGAACTGCCAGACGACCTCCTGAGGGTGGAAGGCAACGTCTGTTCACCATGAACAGGAACTGGCCATTGTCAATCTAGTGTTTGCAAACAACACCATCCGCCTACATCAACTATGAGAGCAAATTATCGCAGATCACACAATATTCAATAATATCAACCATGTCAATATGTCGACAATCTGCCGCATCTTGCGTCAACACCAACTTACGATGGAGCAGCTGTCCAGGGTTCCATTTGAGAGGAACAGTGTTAGAGTCAAAGACCCTCACTATGACTATGTGCAAGTAAGTGTCATTGTACTATACTGTAATACAGTAATGGCAGTAGATTTTGTCCTATTGGCACTGCATAGATACATTCAGACAAAGCAGTGTCTGACCTAGGCAGTGAGGGGGTGTTGTCTGTGGAGGCACCTGCCTTGCCTGTAGCTTGTAGTTTTGACTGAATGTGCCTGACCCAACCCCCCACCCCTACCCCCATCCTTGTGTGAAAATGTAGAAATTGTAGTCCTGTGTTTTGAGTTACACCATATTCTCTGTACAGTGTATGCATTTTCTGTTGCAGAGAGTCCTGGACTTTGATGCAGCTGCACAGCCTCATTAGTTTATTTCATTGATGAAGCTGGATTCAATCTAAAACCAGGCATTGGGGCCGAAACGTTATAGAACAAAGAGCTGTTATGAATGTCCCTGGGGAGCGCGGGGGAAATATCCCCTTGTGTGCCGCCATTAGTCTGCAAGGAGTTCTCCATCACCATGCCACCCTCGGTCCCTACAATACTGCACACATAATCATATTTCTGGATGCACTACATAATGCAGTTGTACAGGACGGACCAGAGCAGCCCAGGTTTGTTGTCATCTGGGATAATGTTAGTTAGTGGTTAGAGCGTTGGACTAGTAACCGGAAGGTTGCAAGTTCTAACCCCCGAGCTGACAAGGTACAAATCTGTCGTTCTACCCCTGAACAGGCAGTTAACCCACTGTTCCTAGGCCGTCATTGAAAATAAGAATTTGTTCTTAACTGACTTGCCTAGTTAAATAAAGGTAAACATAAATCAAAAATTAGAACATTAAAAAGGTATACAAAGTACTAAAGACATCAGTGTGTTGCTGCTTTGAAAGAGTCATTCAAATGGTGCATGTGTGTATCATTTTGTGGCAAAAAATGCCATTTTGAAAGGATTTAGGTTTTGATTGTAGAGTTTCATTTTGACATAGAAGTGAGAGGTTTATCTCCAAGTGTTGTGTCTTATTTGGCTTGTGTGTAGAGTTTTTGACACAATGAGCCAAATTCTGCAACAAGTGTGTAAGCAATCGCGAAAAAACTGTAATCAAATAAGACCACTCTTGGTCACTCTGACAGACTTTTGGTCACTCTGCGCAAACATCACCATTTTCAACACCTCAAACGGATTTCCCACATATGCATCCTTACTCAACAAATGCATCCCAACAAGATTCATACACGTATCCTCCACTCCAATGTTAGACAATTTCCTTTTTATTCCAGTTTTCGATACTACTGTTGTCCATTCAAAACATTCGTCTTCACCAACTCTGTTCAACGTGGTGCTTGATTCGAACTCAGCATCCACTTCCGCAATCTTCTCCCCTCCTTCCGGTTTGCCAATTGGAATTGCTCTTGATCCTCCCATTTCGTAAACCCATTGCTCCCCCCCCCCCCACACACTTCTCTCACACTTCTCTCAAAATGCAGCTTCCTATGACTAACTTGAAGTGCCTCTAAAAAACAATGTTTTGATGTAAGTTTTCCCTGTCGCCACAAGGTGGTAGTGTTGCATAACATTCGTCGTCGTCCAGTTCACAGAATTTTCAAGATGGAATCCAATCGGACCTCGCAAACACAAAAGACAGGTAAAAAGAGTAACGTAAGACCATTATGTGGAACAAATGGCTAGAATGTTCAGTAGATTATTATTATACGTTTTTTTATACTCTTAAGATGTTGCTGGCAGTCAAACACGTTATACGGTCGTATTCTAAGCGTCCTGTAAAGTTCAGAGTTCATTTGCAAGCAGTCATTGACGCTAGACAATGTTTCAAGTTACATTTAGACCTTGCTAGAATTAAAGTTTAATGTTATGTTTTACTTTTGCCCAAGGGGAAATCAAGGAAATATATCCCATTGACCTCCCAGATCTAGATTACAGGGAACTGAGTTCAACCTCTGAAAACATATTGACCTCCCTGGCGTCAAACACCTATGAAGGAGAGCGTTGGTTTCTACCCTCAAATGGCTCAAAGGTATGTTTTTTTAATGACGAGTTTCTGGTTACACTCACTCCAAATAAAACATAATGCTTCTGTAGGCTACAGATGAGCATCTCCCCATAATACTTTTTTAAAAAGATGACAGTCAGAGTGCAGTATAACTGCATTACACTGCAAATACTGCATCCAAAATAACAGTTGACTGCACTTTTTAAACTGCAATCTTTTTTGTAAGGGTCTTACAAAAACATCCAATGTTGGTGACAGATCTGTCACCTGCCAAACTGAACCCCTTCATCAGGTGGAGGTGACACATGACAACGTGGGCAGACTCCAGCTGTTCGGTGATGACGATCCACCTTGCACTCTGCTGACTCTGCACATGCCTGCAGATGGAACTCAAGGTTGATACCCTACAGAGAAAGGTTGCCTTTCAGATCCGCTGTGTTTGGTTGATGTTATATAGGCTACCGTATAATGTTACATAGAATGTTATGTTTTCACAGTGGTGGCCCTGAACCTGCAAGGAAAGTGGTGGTCTTTAAATGATGTTTTGAAGACATCCACCAAATCCAGATCTGGTCTTGTGATGGTACGTTCTTTACATTTGCACTTGTGTCCTCCATGGTAAGAGAGTAAAGGGCATCCCTCTAAATATAGGCCTAGACCATGACTTCCCATTACCTTCATTTTGAGAGGGAGTAGGCACACATAAATTAAATATCCACTAAATTAAATATTTTGTACATGGTTATTACATCTAAAGGGTGTATTATTACATGTAATAACATCCAAAGGCCCCTCCATACCTTTTGATATAATTCGATTTAAATTACAAGTCCCACACATACATCCAATTAGGTTTTAAACCAGTGAATGTGGCTTTTGTCAATGTATTTAGGATAAGGCTTAGATGTGTAGGTCATTCACAGGTGCAGTCTGTTATGGAGAGAGTGATACTTTTCCTGCTTAGTCAAATCATTTTTGGAGTTTTGGAGAGGCCTTCAGGGGAAGAGATTTACTTCTCACCTCACCCAATGAGGGAATTTGGCAAAATTCTATGGCATAATGGGGAGGCAGTTGGATTCTACACCATCAAAAAGAAAGGTAAGGCATTGTGTTAGTTTCTTATTTTCTGCCAGTTGACAAAAATAGTGTCTTACAAAAATATTCTCATCTGCACTCAATTTATATTTAGAACAGGGAGGGCTGCTAGGTCAACACAGTGCATTGCAACAAAATAGTAAGGCTGCACAGGCAGAAAATCAACCCCCCCCCAAAATATAAAAAAAATATGTATGCGCTCGGTTTAGACAATAGGCTCTGTATTTGTATGTGTAAATGTTGAATTTGGGTGAGTCAGAATTAAAGGAGTGTCACATTCAATCATCCCATTCCTGTTTTCAAGTAAATAATTTATAAAAGCTAAACAGTGCAGGGAGGAATTTATTTTCTTTTGGGGGTTGCATATGTTTTTGATCATTTGGTCAAAGCAACATCATGTATTATTGGCTCTTTCAGGAAGTCTGTGTGATGGATTCACTCGTCGAAGCTATCAGCTTTCTGTCCTTGACACTGTGTTTGTGAGGACTCAGTGGAGGAGGAGTGGTCTGGCACTGCAGATCCTGGCAGACTTCTGTAAATCCCTCCCCAACGAGGAAGTGATCGGAATCAGCTGTCCCATATCCCCAAGCATGATTAAAGGTGGGTCAGTCAGTATTAGAAATTCAAAGGTTAATTACGTCCATGCTGGTTGTAACTGTTGTAGTCATCCATGTAAAGATTGCTGAATTTATATAAGGACAAAGTCAGATAATATGAGGTGCTTCCAGTCAATTTGGAGATGGCACACGCTATCACTTGGTTGGACACACAACAATTTATGGTGTGTTATGAAGGACTGTTTACCTAGTCAGAGATCTATGAGCCAGGAGAGGGTGGGGTGGGGTAGGGTAGGGCTTCACACTAGCTGTACTTTATCTTCCAGGATATGATTTACTGAATCATAATGTATGTAGCCTAATCTTTAGACATAGACCAACACTTTTAGATGACACTACATTTGAAATAATGCTAGCCACCTTGTCTTCTTAAAAAATAATTGGGCAACACTTTCAGATAAAATGTAACCGCGATACCCATACTATACTGTATGTCTGGACTCCAAAACGTTAATAAGATAATGAGGTGTTTAAAATGAGATATTTGCAGCAGGAATGTTCAAGAAATGTACCTTTTAAACATTATAACGTCATGTTTATGAGCACAATTTACAGCGAAACAACGGAATGTTACTAAAGTAATTATGCCTTATTGGACAATTCAGGACAACATCAAAGTTGCCCCATTTAAGTCAAGTCTCAATTCCAGTGACCATCCATTGTAGATCTCCAACATCCCCTCCAGTCATTTACTGAAATGTACATGGTATGTCTCCACCTCTCTCTCCAGTGTGCAGCAAGTATCTGCAGATGCACCAGGACCAAAGGGACCGGCTCTATGAGGTGGAAGCTCCTGGGGGCTGGGGCCAGAGACGGAACATATGGCTCAACATACAGCTCAACCGAAGCACAAACAGTGAGGCCTTCCCTAGGTTTGGATCAGGGTGAACCAATGCAAAGGTTGTGTGATAATGAGAGACAGACATATCACTGTAAACATCATAACATGGTCTGTGAATTGTAAGACAAGAAAGCACATTTTGAAAGCACTTCACTTGTAAATAGGGTTCATGTTTGATTATACGATGTCAGGATTTTAGAGCTGTTTCATTTAAATGCTATTTTCATACATTTTAAATGTGAGTACATCTTTGTAAAGTGGGATTGTCTTTGTAGGCTCAAGTGAGGAGCAATGTCCAACAACATTGAACAAGGAGAAACTATAAATAATCATATCATCAGGTGAGGTCATTTTATTTTCTATTTCATTATGGTTACAGAGTAGTAGTTAGGAGGGACTGTTTATGACCTTGTTTTAGCTTTGGTCTCAACCTCAAGTGTCTTTTAGAATCCATCACAACAAATGTAGCAACCACTGGATATTGTAACTAAGACAATTTATAATATGTAGGAGGAAAATAAGCGAACGTATCCATGGGTTAGGGAAATCAATGTGTAATCAAATATATTACATCAGATTTAGCCTTCTCACATTGTCTGAGGAATGTATATTTATAACTGTACTATCTGCCTCTTGCCTGACCCTTCCCTCAAGATGTCTCTTGATTATTGGTTTTCTGATGGTTTGGCTGTGATGCCAAACAGAAGTAAAATAGAGAAGCTACCGGCAGACGAGGCTGAGGGGAGTGCTAATTCCAAACAGGCTGGGACATTAAATTAAACCTCAGACCACAGATGGATCATGGTCCTCAGAAGACTTCAAGTTATGTTTTTTTTATGTCATTTGTAACAGGACATAGAATGGCATTTGTGTCAGTTGTTATTTTGAGCAACTATAAGGTGCTGACTAAGGCTATAAATAATGGATGTTCAAAATGTTTACAATTTTGGGACCTAAACTGCCAATAATGATCTGCTTAATAAAGTGATATCATCACGGTGGTTACATGGGTGTCTGTTGCAATGTGTTTACTGCTTTGTAATCATTCTCTCCTTCCATCTTAGACTATAATTGGGTGTTAAAGTAACTGCCCAGTGAAAATCTCTCTTTTAAAAGTTCATATTCTGTTAACTACTATCCAAATAATGTTGTTGACTCGCCCTATACTCGTATTGGTGGCCAAAGCATAAATTGGAGGAAAACCACTTTAAAACCCCCACCTCAAACTTGGATCTCAAACAGACCATTTAAAAAATGCTTGCTATTTCCTCATAGAAAATTATGTCATCTCCCTGAGGAGGGAGGATGAGCTGGCAAATCAGCGGCCTAAAGGAGAGGGAGCTAGCCAATCAGCGGACTACTTGCATTCATATTTTTAATGACTGGTATACGCCCCCACCCCATTCTGTTGTTGGGGTTCCAACACAGAAAATCTGATTTTTAACATACTTAATACATTTGTTTTTGGAAGAAAAACTATTTCACTCATATTGTATTTATAAGTCATATTTATTAGAAATCTGGAAACACTGGGAAGTTACTTTAAACGTATGGGGTTTGGCAGGGCAACATTAATATACACACAGGTAAACATTTTTAAAAATAGGATACATGAGAAATAAAGAAAAATACACGGGGCACATGCAGAATGCTTAGCAGAACAACTCTATACCTACTGCGTAAGAAAGTATTAGTGGTGAAGAGTCCTGGACCTAGGAGAGGTAGTAGGCTGCTGCCCATCAGATGAGCTATGGGAGGACGGACTCATTGTAAATGGAAAGGTATCAAACATATGGAAACCACGTTTGACTCCGTTCCATTAATTCCATTTTAGCCATTACAATAAGCCCTTCCTCCTATAGCTCATCCAACCAGCCTCCTCTCCTGCCCATTCACATCATCGTAGACTGTTATGGGTCAGCCTATTGGAATCAGAGCCAATGTTCCAATACCAAACAGTATAATTTAATTTCAGTATCAAACATTTATACTCCTGTTTTTTCTGATCTGATTGATGTTTTACTCCGTGCTGTTGGTCGTCAATTCCAGTGGTATGCCATTTCGGGACACACCGACTTTCAAAACGAGCACAACGACACTTTTTCCTCATTTGACGTAGAATCAGGAAGTCACGGGATAGTTTTGCTTCGGTTTTTCGAGTATCAAAACGGTGTGGTTGTTGCTTTCTCTAGAGTAAAACATGAGCCGAATTTATAACAATACGTCCTTGCAGAATAAACCTGTTCATAATGAAAAGATTGAGCACGCGTGGGCCCCCTCCTCATATCAGAGGTATGATGCCGTGATCTAGATCAAAGCTATTACGCTGCCTGCAGAGAATCTGTAATTCTGCATAAAGATAAACTATAATATTGCATAGAGCTACAATATAATACTACTTAAATATGCCTAATGTTTTATTAAATTCAGTAGATGGCTCTGTGAGTGTGTGTGTGTGTGAGAGAGAGAGAGAGAGAGCTAGAGAGCGAATGAAGAACTCGTGCATATAGGCTAAACTACAGTCCTGAAAAATGGTAAACTGGAGCCTACAATCCTTTTCTCCCACAGTGGTCTAGGTGTCATATTAGAGGGAAAGTTGGTTGATGTCTCACGCCATGTTATCACTGACGTCAACAATCAGAAGGTAAACTGACATCATAGAATAACCTCTTCAATAAAATATGATTAGGCTATTTGATTGTTATTAGGCTATTTTATTTATATTTTATTGATATTGTATTTATATTATATCATATCAGTGATGACCACATGAGGAACTAGGCCTACTTGGTTTTCTAGGACTCCTAATTTAAACAATCTAGATTGCCACATGTTGTGCTGTATTGGCAGGACCGTTTCTATGTCCTATACATCAAACCTAGTCGAATCCACCAAAGGAAATTTGATGCTAAAGGAATGGAAATTGAACCAAACTTCAGTGATACCAAAAAGGTCAACACTGGTTATCTCATGTCATCATTCAGTGAGTATTCTTATCCACTTCGTACAATATTGTGAATAGGCCTACAGTCGAAGGTCAGATGATTCACAGACGATACCTTTTGGTAACACCTTACATTTACTCATCAAAGCTTGTTCAAGGACTCTAAAAAATTATGTAAAAACATTCATTTACCACCATACTATATTCTTTGTAAAAACAACTCTAGTGGTGCTATCTGAACTGGTGTGTTTGTTTGTTTCTACTGTGCAGAGGTGGAGGCTAAAGGAGAGACTGATTGCCTCACTGAGGTCCAGCTGGAAAACCTAGTGACCAAGGAGGATCTGGTGAAAGTGACAGGGAAACACTGTCTAAGTGGGACCTATGCTTTCTGGTACCCAGAGGGAGAGATGAGCAAGACTGAACTAGAAACAGGCCAGGACATTCGACTGAAAACCAAAGGCGATGGCCCATTTATTTGTAAGTTTGATGTTCAGCAATCCCTTGAAAATGTGCCTAAACCGAAGTTCCACTCCTAGTTTGATTGTAGCTCTAGACAGGATGAGCATTATGTACTTAGTTTTGGTCTGCTCTTTCAGTTTCCTTGGCCAAAGTCGATGGAGGCACAGTGACCAAATGCAATTTTGCCGGAGACAAAGAAGCAGGAGCATCGTGGACAGACAAAATAATGTCCAACAAGTCCGATGCCAGCAGTGCAACGAAGTCTGAAGGCCATGGCGAGGGAGCAGATGAGGAGGAATGGGTAAGAGGAGTGGGAGATTCCTGAGGCACAATTTTTTTCCCCTTGCTAATTTTTGAAGAACATGTCAAAAATGATCTGCAGTCTAATTAAATTATCTACATACATTATAGCATTTTCTCTGTACTGTATATCTTTTATGACACCATATTTCAATTTTGAAACCCCTATCACTGTGTTTCTATTTTTAGGATGAATGAGATGAATGGAATTGCACAGTAAAACCTCCTTATTCCTGTGATGGTTTGTACTTCATTTTTTATTCAGCACTCCTTTTGTAATATAGAGTTCTCTACAAGTTGACAAATAACCTTGTAATAAAACTAATATGTCAATTTATCTGATGGAGTTGTTCTAATCATGTGTGTCATCCAAAATGTAAACCATCAATTGGATAAGAGTGGTCATGCAAGGGCAGATTTATAACTTTTATTAGTAGAGTAGCCATTGTCTGCTAATCAGATTATTAGTGTGTGCAAATGTATGAAGTTGCCAAATAGATGTAGGCTACAGTAGGTGATTTTAAATAATGCATTCTCAAAAAAAAAGATTCAAAACTGTTTGGGTTACCAGCATGAATGAATACACTACATGTAACAAATAAACTAAATGTCTGAGCCCTTTACTAACAAATAATGCACTTAGATACAATTATGTACATATTTATTGTTGAATATTCCTCACGCCTCCAAACATGATAGCCCAAACATTTACATTGATTTAAAAAAGGAAAATGGCAAGATGCAATATGCAATACTTTGGTACATAATACTTTAACAAATACATAAAGACATATTATTGCGTGTTGTTTGATAGTCTTAACAGAATAATTGTAGTTGTCAATGAACCTGAGAAAGTACTTTCTCTGGATTTGACTTTGTCAGTGTAAACAATATTGGAAAGTCTCAAAAATACATGGTGGATTTGTTACTTGTTGAAATAAAACAGAATTTCCTGTTGAATTAAAAGTGACGTAATTCCTTTCAAACATTGAAATATACATATTTATTTTAGAATAATATTGCATGTTGATTATATGGAACCTGTTTTCATATGTAATTAGAATGAAATAAAATCAGTTTTTCATCCCATCAGCTCAGTTCAGCTGCTCTCACTTGATTCTTTTCTAAACCACTCCAGAACAGTCTGCTTGTTTTCCTTCACCCATTTAATGTTGGCCTGGGTTCTCTCAATGGCTTGCTCTAGGGCCCTGCTCGCAGAACCCAATTCCTCTTCATTATAGTCGCTCTGGAACTGCCTCAGCTGCACAATAACAATCAGGAAAAAGTTAGAATTAGGGCAGAAACCAGTAATTAGAGCGATTACTCAAAATTCAACTCCCACCAGCTGAACCTAGTCTCTCATCCCCAGACATTACAACTGAATCACTACATTCTATTTAGTCATCGAGGCAAAGGAGGAGAGGTTTGTGACTCATATTGTTGTAGGCCTGCCTGTTACCAATAGGGAGAAGCTCACCTCTTGGAGCTCAAAGTCCGTGGAAAATCTCTGCGTCACTCCCTCAATCAGGCGGCCAAATGACATGATCCCTCCTCCGTACCTGAGGAAGAGGGCGGAGGGCAGAGGTGAGATGAGCATGTTTGCTCAGCAAGCAGTTTGATAGAAGCCAATTTAGATAACTGCCTGGCAACTCCAAACAAATGGATGATAAATTGTAGCTGAGGTGATTTCCTCTGATTGCCCAAGGAGACCTTAGTACCAGACATGGTTGATCGGTCTACGCCTTCCTTATTGGTATATTGCTTGAGGTTTATTTAGGTGATTTTTATGAGACACCATACAACAAAAATCTAAGCTGTATAATTGCTAGTAGATCATGGGTCCATTATTTCAGTTGGAAAGGAACTTGGTTCTCTGGCTTGTTTGTCATGACATTAACCCTATGTACAGTACTTAACAGAAACAAACATACTCCAAGCTGATGTAGTTCCAGTGGGCGCGGACAAAATTCCAGGCTATTGCTTGCCCTGCCACATTCCTGGCTATGTAGTTGATGGTAGAAATGGCATCCATTTTTCTTATCTTGTCAGGGTTCAAAGTGTACTCAAGGTATCTGCAAGATAAGAAGGAAATGTCTGTTAAATGGTTGCACAGTAACTAAAGTTAATGTCCCAGAAGAGGGTGGTACAGAGGGAAACAATCTAACCTGTTCAGGAGCCAGATCTTCCTGGTGCATGAGAGGGCAAATCTTAATTTGTCTTTCTCCGATGCTGTGGTGGCATTCTGGAACTTGCCCCAAGCAAATTCCCATTCCTTCTCTCCCCCAGCAGCTATACCTTGGCAGTAGATGGTGGCCTTCAGGTTGGGTTGTATGCTGTGACAGAGGGGATAATTGCAGAGAAACAATATCTGTTCATTAAAGTTAAAAGGATCAATACACTCAATATATCAAGAATAGCATATAACGTTCTGGTATTCTGCTACTGAATCAATATCACGCATATTATAGGTTATAAATGTGTTATGTTTTATGAATGATATTACTACCCCATTCAACTGTGGAATACAGAGCTAAGTGCATCTGGCTATGTTGGTTTGATGAAACTCAATTCCTTACGGACTGCTGGTTTTGTTTGTCATCCAGTTGTCAAAGAGCTTTTTTGCCATTTTTTGGCAGTCTTCAATGTCGTTGCTGCATGCGACTGAGATGGCGTTAATCTGGTTGTACCTGCGAACAAATAATAACATGTTAATAACATACGTACAGAGAGGAAATATCAGATGATTATGGGAGAAGAAAACAATCTCACTGTTCAGAAGGATCCTCGGGGACTGTAGTGAAATTTTTAAAATGTTGATAAAGGCCACCAACTTGCTTTCGCATGTATGCCTGGGAATAGCATAGGAAAAATACTATTACACTCTTATTTGTCACTCAACTGTGTAGTAATACAGTTTCCTATGATAACAGGGTGCTTTAATGTACAGTATCTGTATTTGAGTACTGACCTGCATTGGGCCATAGACCTCGGAGCGATCAAACATGAGAATGAAATAGTCCAGGTTTCTCAGTGCTGATTCCCATGGTATGTACTCTGTGTCATTCCGGAGGTACTTGGTAGTTCTCAGAGCCAGTGTCACATTAATATGTTTGGCCCTAGATAAACATTTAATATATCATTACAGTTGAAGTCGGAAGTTTACATACACTTAGGTTGGAGTCATTAAAACTCATTTTTCAACCACTCCACAAATTTTTTGTTAACAAACTATAGTTTTGGCAAGTCGGTTAGGACATCTACTTTGTGCACGACACAAGTAATTTTCCAAAAATAGTTAACAGACAGATTATTTCACTTATAATTCACTGTATCACAATTCCAGTGGGTCAGAAGTTTACATACACTAAGTTGACCGTGCATTTAAACAGCTTGGAAAATTCCAGAAAATGATGTTATGGCTTTAGAAACTTCTGACAGGCTAATTGACATCATTTGAGTCAATTGGAGGTGCACCTGGGGATGAATTTCAAGGCCTACCTTCAAAGTCATTGCCTCTTTGCTTGACATTATGGAAAAATCAAAAGAAATCATCCCAAAAAATTGTAGACCTCCACAAGTCTGGTTCATCCTTGGGAGAAATTTCCAAATGCCTGAAGGTACCACGTTCATCTGTACAAACAATAGTACGCAAGTATAAACACCATGGGACCACGCAGCCGTCATACCACTCAGGAAGGAGACGCATTCTGTCTCCTAGAGATGAACGTACTTTGGTGAGAAAAGTGCAAATCAATCCCACAACAACACCAAAGGACCTTGTGAAGATGCTGGAGGAACCAGGTACAAAAGTATCTTTATCCACAGTAAATCGAGTCCGATATCGACATAACCTGAAAGGCCGCTCAGCAAGGAAGAAGCCACTGCTCAAAAACCACCATAAAAAAGACAGACTACGGTTTGCAACTGCAAATGGGGACAAAGATAGTACTTTTTGGAGAAAGGTCCTCTGGTCTGATGAAACAAAAGTAGAACTGTTTGGCCATAATGACCATCATTATGTTTGGAGGATAAAGGGGAAGGCTTGCAAGCCGAAGAACACCATCCCAACCGTGAAGCACGCATCATGTTGTGGGGGTGATTTGCTGCAGGAGGGACTGGTGCACTTCACAAAATAGATGGCATCATGAGGAGGGAGGAAAATTATGTGGATATATTGTAGCAACATCTCAAGACATCAGTCAGGAAGTTAAAGCTTGGTCACAAATGGGTCTTCCAAATGGACAATGACCCCAAGCATACTTCCAAAGTTGTGGCAAATGGCTTAAGGACAACAAAGTCAAGGTATTGGAGTGGCCATCACAAAGCCTTGACCTAAATCCCATAGAAAATATGTGGGCAGAACTGAAAAAGTGTGTGCGAGCAAGGAGGCCTACAAATCTGACTCAGTTAAACCAGCTCTGTCAGGAGGAATGGGCCAAAATTCACCCAACTTATTGTAGAAAGCTTGTTGAAGGATAATTGAGTGTATATAAACTTCTGACCCACTGGGAATGTGATGAAAGAAATAAAAGCTGAAATAAATCATTCTCTCTACTATTATTCTGACATTTCACATTCTTAAAATAAAGTGGTGATCCTAACTGACCTAAGACAGGGAATTTTTACTATGATTAAATGTCAGGAATTGTGAAAAGCTTCTGACTTCAACTGTAAGAAGACCTTAGCAGTCAAAAGAGGATATTAATTGCATCATGAAAGCAGGATTTCCATAAGATTTCAAACCATGAAAATGCAATCCCTATAATGTATAAGACATGTGTACCAGAATATACATTTTGAAGGAAAACCATGAACTTATCAGTCTTAGATGAGACTACCTTGCCAGGTTGAATGCATCATCAATAAGCTGTCCCCGGTTGATGAGTGGAATTTCCTGTGAATAAATCAAATGAATTCTAATTATTAAAGTAAACTACACAAGGGAGCTAGCATATTATCTTATTTGACTTATTAAGGGTCATGCTCCATGGTCTGTGACAAGGGGTTTCAAATAGCTGATGCATGCCAGGTGTCCGGCATTCTTCAATGTACTCACAAGAATGTACATACAAAAACCTTGTCCAGCACATTCTCTCCAAATATTTCTTACCATAACAAAATATCACCTAGTCTCCTTAGAAAATGCTACATTGTTTATTCTGTCAAGGACAGTTCATGATTGTACACAAGTGCAGCCTTCTAAGCACCTGCAATAATGTGCTGTTTTGTGTCTGACTAGGACTGTATGAACAATACTGTTCCACACAAATGAGGAAGACTTACATGAATATTAGTTTCCAGCTGAGAGAGCAGTCTATCCCAATTTGCTGGATCGTAGTTGACTCTGAAATATCCCATACAGTTTATGTTGGCAAGCACCCACTTGCCATCATCAGACTTGAACGCTGACTTCCGCTCTGTTGAGCAAATACAGAACATGATCATGATTTGACCATGTTTTTTTCAGAGTTCCCAGTTGTTTTGAAAGCACCATAAATCTAGAGAATGCCAGACTTTGATGACAAAAATTGGCCATGAAGGACTGCCAGACCACCTTCCTGTTCAAGTGAGCATAGTACTACAATGTGAGTACAAAAATGTATTGTATGCTGCGACATAAATTATGTAATATGTCAGGGAGATATGTATACGGTAACTAAAAAAAGCTATACTACGTGTATGCTGTGTAGTAGGATGTTAGTAGCCCATGTGCCTCACCCTAATAATTTGGTCTATTTACCCCTCTTAATTTCACCTACTGTTCTGACTTGGTAGTGCACATGTAGCCTATAACCTGTTTAGAGAAATGCAATCATCGAATATTGTAAGAGCTTTCATTGTCTGCTTATATGCCCCCTTTATTTATCCAACAGTTCTGACTTGGTGTACAGGGAGAGCACTGTAAGAACGGCTCATGTTCTGAATTCTGTCTCTGTACATTTCAAAAGTGCTAAACAAATAGTTATATTAACTACGTCAGTCCTAGCTCGCTCATTAATGTCTTAATCGAAATTACGGATGACCTCTTATCCGCTTCTCATCCCCTTGCGCCATAGTTTGTACAGCTCAATTGTCATTAGAAACCACATTTGTTTAACCAAGTCAGCCATATCAGCTATTTTTTTTAAAGGCAGTAAATGATGCTGAATGAACTGTTTCGCTGCCAGACAAGGCTCTGCTGATAGCCAGGTGTAGCAGTGGTAAGATGTTGGGACTGCTGTTGGGACAGCTTTATGTAGGCCCTAGCAGTCTGTGGGCACCGTTTGTCACCATTATAGTGCAATTAATGTATTGTTTAGGGCTTTTCTGGCATGCATCCAACTTAATTATTTTTTTCCCCCACCAAGATGTACATTCGTGGCCAAATGTTTTGACAATGACACAAATATTAATTTTCACAAAGTCTGCTGCCTCAGTTTGTATAAATGGCAATTTGAATATACTCCAGAATGTTATAAAGAGTGATCAGATGAATTGCAATTAATTGCATCACCAGTACAGAGCTTGTTCAGTAATAGCAGCGGGCAGGTGTGAGTGCATCTGCATGCACAGTGAGGTGAAGACTTTTGGAGGATGGCCTGGTGTCAAGAAGGGCAGCAAAGAAGCCACTTCTCTCCAGGAAAAACATCAGGGACAGACTGATATTCTGCAAAAGGTACAGGGACTGCTGAGGACTGGGGTAAAGTCATTTTCTCTGATGAATCCCCTTTCCGATTGTTTGGGGCATCCGGAAAAAAGCTTGTCCAGAGAAGACAAGGTGAGCGCTACCATCAGTCCTGTGTCATTCCAACAGTAAAGCATCCTGAGAACATTCATGTGTGGGGTTGCTTCTCAGCCAAGGGAGTGGGCTCACTCACAACTTTGCCTAAGAACACAGCCATGAATAAAGAATTGTACCAACACATCCTCCGAGAGCAACTTCTCTCAACCATCCAGGAAAAGTTTGGTGACGAACAATGCCTTTTTCCAGCATGATGGAGCACTTTGCCATAAGGCAAAAGTGATAACTAAGTGGCTCGGGGAACAAAACATTGATATTTTGGGTCCATGGCCAGGAAACTCCCCAGACCTTAATCCTATTGAGAACTTGTGTTCAATCCTCAGGAGGCAGGTGGACAAACAAAAACCCACAAATTCTGACAAACTCCAAGCATTGATTATGCAAGAATGGGCTGCCATCAGTCAGGATGTGGCCCAGAAGTTAATTGGCAGCATGCCAGGGCGGATTGCAGAGGTCTTGAAAAAGAAGGGTCAACACTGCAAGTATTGACTCTTTTCATCAACTTCATGTAATTGTCAATAAAAGCCTTTGACACTTATGAAATGCTTGAAATTATAATTCAGTATTCCATAGCAACGTGTGACAAAAATATCTAAAGACACTGAAGCAACAAACTTTGTGAAAATTTATATTTGTGTCATTCTCAAAACTTTTGGCCACGATTGTACATGCTAAAATCGCTACTGGCCCTTACTAATAGTTATCCCATACTTCCCTACTAGCTGCGCAGGTGACATTTATTGGGATGAATCTTGTCCTGGACGCAGAGCTAAACGATTTCCACTAGATTGGCCAGTGGCAAAGTAAAAATTGTCTTTATATACAAAAAATTTATGAAAACAAAAATTGGATTTTTGGTCTTTATTCAAGATCAGTGTTAGGCATAATGTTATCCGCGTGGTTAGGTTTCAAATCAGATTGTATGACTGTGCCAGCTATTGACTACCCTGCAGACCTTCCTCCAGTACATGAGTCATCCCAACAAATGCCAACCTGTATTAGCGCATCAAAGAAATTCGGTCCGTGTTATAACAGAATCCTTGGGATGTCCCACCAACCAGGTTCCAATAGGCGACAAGATATTAATGTATCATGACAGGAGTGTGGATATTTGAACTCACTGTTCGAGACCGAGTCAAGACCGAGTTAAAAACCAAGACAAGACCGAGACACTCAATATGTGGTCTCGAGACCGGACTCGAGACCCACAACACTGGTATACAGAAGGATATTTTCCATGTTCAGTATCTATAATAATGGAGAATTATTGCACATAACATAGCTCATCCGATCAGATCTCTCAATTACCCTGGGGAAAAGGTTATTCATTAGGTGATACTAAGACATACATAAACAATTGTACATAGTGTACCTAAGTTAATTCAATGTAATATTCCTTACCTTTAGGAACAGCCAGTACTTGTGTAGGTAGTGCTGTGGGAGCTAAACCTTCCTTCATCACTTTGATTGGGACATGCCATGTATAACTAATGAAAGAGATAAATTCATTTAAAAAATCAATGGCATACTATTACGACCTACAGCCATTGATATTTACATATGTGAATAAAATGCTTCAATGTAGGCCTAATTCATTACAATGTAATCCAATTTAAAGGATAATAATATAGTAACGTCTTATTTGAAATATACTGAGAACAGCGTCATAATATTGTCATAACTGAATGTTAAGGCAGTGTCATTTTGCATGTATTAGAAACAGTTATGACAGGTGTTTGGACATATGTTGATTTAAAAAAAAATTAAGATACCATTTTTCAAGTTACGCAACATAAACTAAGCATCTAATTCTACATGGAGGAGATGGTCGTTGGTTCAGGAAACCTCTTCCATTTGTTTTCTCTCTCTGTGGTGTTTCTTGGCCTTACTTGTAGTCAGATGGTTGAATTAGGAGGAAATGTTCTTGAGAAACGTCCCCAGTGGTGGTGTTGATGGTGATGACTGGGTAGCCCATTTGCATTGTCCAAGTTGCCATGAATTCAGCAACTTTAATGTGTCTGCCGTCGTTGTCCACCGCCTAGAAAGTTATTGTCATTAGCATTTTAGACCATGTATTCATACCGCTAAAGTATTCTATACTTTTTACGTGCTTGAAAGCACAGAAATACATATAAATGAGTTTTGTGTTAATAGGCCTGGTAAAACTACTGTATCATCTTTTACCTTCTGTAAATATTCCCACAGGTCCGTGTGTACAACATTACTATACTGGAAAGCCTGAAGGTATTTCTGAAACAATTTGAAACAATATTATTTACACACACTCTTAAGAATTGGATACAAAAATATAATTGATTATTGATCCACAAATGGTTCCCATTAGTTTTGATACATCCATATGCAAAATTGCAAAAACCAAATATACCACATAGATGTTCCACACACTGACAATAAGTCATTCTACACCTTTAATGGACAGAGACATATTCTGACTTACTTTTAGACCATCCATAAACACCTTATCCTTCAGATAATCTGAAAGCATTCTCAGCACAGCTGCCCCCTGAAGAGTGGAAAGATATATTCATATTCATAGAGTACATGAACTCATTGTGTCACTATATAGAACATTCCTGTACAATGTAAAAAAAAAAGAATTGTTGATATTGTCTCTCTTCCCCCATTGGGCTTGGTCGCATCCAGACCTTGCTGTAGGTGATGGAATCAAAAAGCTCAGTGATGTCACTAGGAGTTTGAACATCGTCCTCATTAGAGCTTAGAGGATGGGATGAGGCCAACGAATCCACTTGAAATACAGTCTGGATGTCATTTAGAACAATCAGATCTTTCTGGAAAAACAAAACATTTGAAACCTCTTCAGTGTGACCACAATTTGCAATCTTATGCAATAGATGCAGAACAAATATACTGAGAATGGGAAGTCATATTATTAAATGTTGATGGGGACATACTATGTTCCATTTTGGCTCAATGTGATCCACTCCCATATAGGATATATATGTTGCAAATCCCTCATTCAGCCACAGGTCATTCCACCATTTCATTGTCACCAGGTTTCCAAACCACTGAACAAAAATATATAAGTGGTGTTACAGTAAATGCCACTACATTACAATATCATGTTTTAATGAATTGTAGTTAACTTTACATTATACATCTTTTACTACATTTTGACATACAGTAATTATGAGTTTTCATACCTGATGGGCAAGCTCATGTGCAATAACTGTAGCAATCCACTCTTTGTTTGATGTGGAAGACACCCCTTCCTCATATAGCAGAGCTGTCTCACGATATGTTACCAAGCCCCAATTCTCCATGGCACCTGCACTGAAGTCTGGTAGAGCAATCTGATCTAAAGTAGATATGAAAGAGGTTATTTTATATTGCAATAGTTGTACATAACCGTATGCTGTTTGAATACATTTCAGCTGATGATTTAATTGAATTTCACAAAATGATCAATGTTCTTCTTACAATATTTTAGACAGGTAATTTATGGAGTAAAGAATTCAATTGATTAGATGGATTTGATCAAAATGAATTGTTGAATAGTGCTTATTTTAAATTGTTATGGTGCAATAGTGCACATACCTAGCTTGCTCAAAGGATAAATCATGCCAAATACTTCTTTACTCTCATAGAACGCCAGTATATTTCCAGTGATATCTGCAGCATATTTTGCATGTCCAGCTTTTATGGCCTCCGGTCTAGCATATGTCTTTAACAAACCGAACAGAGAATAAAAAAGTGAGTTTTAGTATCATATCAATATGATATGGTGAGTAAACACATCTCTACCATGAAAATCAACAGTGTAGTCTAAGCTGAATACATATAAATAGTATGATGGTTTGCCTGAAATCTAGCTGGAATTGCCATTCATTTTTCATTTACTACAGTATCAACTTTCTTTGACATGGCCATTGAAATACAAACCTTTTCACATGGTCCTTGTTATACCTATGTTACAAAATACAAGTCATTTTGTTGATATCATATAATACATACCTTAATTTCAACTCTTTCATGTTTAGAAACTATGGAATCAAAATCAGATACTGTGAAAGCTAAGAGGTATGTTGACATTTTCTTAGTCGTTTGAAAGCGAGTGACTTCCCAGTTCTCTCCATCGATATCCACAAGGGTTGTACCTAAAAGTAATGTAAAAAATACGTATTGATTACTGTGAAAGTAAGAAAGAAAATAGCTTTTTTTTTTACACAATCTACAGCAAATAGCTTACTCAATGTAAGCAAAAAGAATAGGAACAGTATATGCATGCATTAGCCTCATAATTTGTGAGCTACAGTAGGTGACACATTTTCATGGGAATATCAATCAGTATTCTAAAACGCACATTTTCCCACCAGTGGCGTTTCCACCAAATGGACTTGTTGCGGATAAAAGATACTCAGTGATGACATAGCACACACAAGCTGTACTTTTCCGCTTTAGTTTTCATGTGCCGAATAAAAATCTAAAGTTCAATGTGTCTCCAACGCATTTAAAAAAAGTCTAACGATAGCGTTATTTATGTCACAAAAACTGTTGTGTTAGATAGCAAATGTGCCTACTCTGGAACGTGCGCTCGAGCCAAAAGCTCGCGGATACGGTGCGGGTAGGCTGTGCTGGTAGGCTAGTCTACATGATGAGATTATTATGGATAAGAGCAAAACGTTTTTATTTGTCAAATGGTAGTCGATCAATATGTTACCAGAATTAGAAAGGAGCATCAATATCACTGTGCACCAATATCACTGTGCACTTTCACCACCCTGTGAAGTTCATAAGTTATTTCATCTGTAGCGTAATAAACTGTGGAGTCGTAGTGGGAGGACCACACAAGGTATCATTGCATGACTCCCAAGTTTACTTCGACATGATGGTTATTATATCAACATTTGCGTATAATAGCTTTCCACCACTATTTCTCGCATAATACATTTTAACGACACAAAAATATCCCATCTTGTCGAACGTATTTAGTTTTGTCAACATTTGTAAAGTTTACAGAAAACTGTGCTGTTTCCATCAGGCCTGTCGTGGGATTTTTTATCTGATAAGTACTTTACTCGCATAAAAAAGGTTGGATGGAAACCTTGTTATAGTTTACAAAGTCATGCATATAAAATTATTAATTTATTGAGAAGTCATAAGTGTATGTCTATATTATTGAATATACAGTATAGCCTACACCTTTTGGCCTTGTATGACAATAGAATGAAATGTGCTTCTCACCTGTGGCTTTCTCATTTGCTAGTGCGTGCGTGCCAAACCTATGGATGATAGTGACTTTAAATTCAGCCTTCATGGCTGGCTCATCGAAACAAGGAAATACTTTCCTGGCATCTGTTGGCTGCATTTGGCTAGTAGCAATGAATCTGTGTGGAAAGTATTTGTTGAAAAATAGGATAAATATTACAACTAGAATTGAACAACAGCAATACAATACAGAAAATAGTTGCTTGTTAGTACATTTTGATTCGATTCGCGTTTCAGTTATTAAAGTATACAAGCTTCCAATGTCTACAGTATGAACTGTCTACAGTATGAACTGTGACACATGACATTTATCGTGATACAGTACTGTAATTGTAAAGCCATGAGGAAGTAACAATTTGTGTCAAATGACTGTCCTGATCTATTCAAGGAATGAGAAGCAAAGCTGTTGCTGAAGTGAACAGAGGAAAAATGTGCAACATTCTCTCAGGGGGTCTTTTTACGGAGCATATACTGTAAATACGAGCCAGGACCAACAACTGCTGGGTGATTTGATATGTCAAGAAATAAGGAAATATATTCCCATTTCTAGGGACATTTTGTATTACCTTAGAAAACATGACACCTTCACACACAATAATATGTGATCGTTACCATGCTGTAAATCAGTGACCTGCTAGTTTACAGACTAGCCATGTTTTTTTGAGAAACGAGAGTACAATAGAATACAAATCATGAGAAACTTTGTGTCCGCTCTCTGTTCAAGCACTGTGATCTGTAAACTAGCAGGTCGCTGATTTACAGCATGGTAATGATCACATATTAATGTGTGTCAAGGTGTAATGACCAAGTGGTTTCAGAACCATTAATACATTGAGGAAGCACTGCATATTAAGAGTAAGCTACTGCCTTACCTAACCTGTCAGGACTTAAGAGACAGAAACAGAATAATCTTTCATACTATAGACTCCTAGATGTAACCATAGAACAGCCTTCGCCAAAAGAGGTCTGGATCTAATGACACAGTGGGTCAAAAGGTCTACATTTTACAGGGTCAGGAGTTAAGTGTGCTTCTCTTATAAATCAGTCGCTGGACAACTATTACCTGTAAATTGCCCATGTGATCATGCCTTTATCATACTGAAAGCTCTATCTAACCAGAGCACTGTTTAGGGTGGCGGTTGGCGATCAATCCAGTTATGTAATATAATTGATGTAAACATATATTAATCAGATTTGTACAAGTCTTACCTTTCGTCAAGGTCGACAACAGTTTCATTCCCGACCAACCTGTAAATGGGTTTTCATATAAGAGTCAAATTTATTTTCCATCTCACAGCATTCTTTTCATATTTGTCTGACAACAAATAATTGATATTTTTCATTTTTCAGCAGTTATCAAAGAAACACTTACGTAGTGTCATCCTCTGTGCTTGGTTCTTTTTTGTATGAACTCATGTAAAAACCAGCCAGATCATCAAGGAGCTCTCCCTCAAATGCAGTAAAGAGACTGTAGTTCCCATCTTCCTCCAAAACACCTTCCAGTCGAATCTCTAAGAAGTTGCTTTCATTATTATACAGTATGGTGTTCTTAACGTTGATGGTCTTTTTATTGTCAAGATCTTTCACTGTTACATCAGTCACATTCTGTTTACTGTGAAGGAAGATAGTTTTGGTTTTCTCCACACATCTAAAATACACAGTGGAGTTTCCAGTGAAGATGAGAGATTGGTTGGTAGCGTTGTTTATAAGGGTGTAGAGGCGAGGCTGAAGGACGAGTTCATATCTCTCTGGAATGAGGTTTCCAGGGAGTCTCAGGTTGGGTGGTGGTCCAGTTGGATACAGAATAGTGGCATTAGGTGTTGGTGGTGGTGTAGGATTCATCTTGATTCTTTCGGTCTCATACACAATCATCATTGTAATTATTCCTCCAATAGATGAGACGGTCATTACCACTGTGGCTATGGCCAGAACCTTTGAGATATATATTCCTATGGCCATGTCCAGTCCTTCTGGAAGAGCCTCCCGCCTCCTGTTGTGTTGGTAAAGCTTGAAACTCAGAACTGAACTTGAAACAGAACTGAGCTGCTTTTAATTGGCTCTGTCTCCATCTGACCTCCCATAAACATGCACACGGCTATGGGCATGTGCTAACCAGTTATTGCTCATAGATTAAGCATTAACTTGCCATTGCAAGCAAAGAGTAATACTGAAGGAGGTCGATGTTCATTTAAATGAAATCAGTCAGATTGTTCTTCCACACATCTGGCATTGGTTCTCCTCTCATACCACCAATCCTGTGTTAGGTGAACCTCAAAAGGGACCGCTTTGTCTCCCAACCATCCCAAGCCTCTCAATAAGTGCTGGGTACAAAAAGTGATACTTTATAACGTGTAAGCTCCTCTCAAAAGAAAAATTGCATTTAAGAGCAAGAAAAAAAGCATGTTGATCCTCACGGTTCTAAGTAATGATAGAACCAGCTGTGTGGGACAGCAGCACGAGCTGCAGCCCTCTAAGTCCTCAAGAGTTCCCTACCAGTCTTCCAAACAACGTCGGAGTGTACTGGTGGATCTGTGTCCCACCAGCACTGGATTACTATGTATTCAGGGAAAATTAGGAGCATGTGTTTGCGCAAGGAGGGTGAGTTATGGGGGAAGGGATTTTAGCATATTATTATTTGGAATACCCCTCCCCTTCACCACAAATTCTTTACCTCAAGAGAAAAAAAATTGAAGAAAACAAAACATTATGGGAAATTAGGTCTGTGACAAATAGAACTACGCTGTAGGAAATCTATTTGCTTGGTAAACCAAGATTCTACAAAAATAGACGCATAGGCCTACTGTAAATAAAGTTTATAGATTGAAGTACCTGTAGATGTTTTTATGATAGCAAATCAAAGAAAGAGACTATTTAGAATATTGTTGATATAAACTACTTTGTATCAATACTTGAGATTGTTTTCCTCCTTTACCTGACCAAATAAATCCAAGCATGACAATACCTTGCCAGACATTATGGTACGTGTTTACAATGGTTTCCAGTAGTAATTAATTTGTATCTAGTCATGGTAGAAAGTTGAATGTGCTTGATTCAGATAATTGAAACAACTTCCTTCTTTTTTTACAAGTTCATGATCATTGCATAGAATAAAACAAAGAAAGTGAAAAGGTTCCCAAGTTTACCGTTAATATATTCTTTGCATTCTGCATTTTAAAAGTTCAAATACTGTATTTGGACACCCCCTTATTCAGTGTTGTCTTACTGTGAACAAGGTGTCTTATGTTAAGCTGTGAGAAACATTGCCATTAGGTATTTTATTTCCCATGACAGGAAAGGCTCACTTTCAACTAACCAACCCTACACTAGTTAATGGTCCTCCTTTAAGTAAAATATCCCTAGGCACATATGCAATCACACATACGGTAAATTATATTCCCTCCGCCCCCTTAAATTACAAACAATAGAGCAGCAAACACAGTACATGGGTCCTTTAATGGATCCATATTCTAATATCACAGCAAAGGAGTTTTATATCATCAATGGTAAAAAGGAAATGTCAGCATACAACTCAATGACTTGTTGGAATGTCATTAGCCCTCAGTAAATAGGCTTGACAACATTTCTGGTTACAACCTGATTAACGAGAGCACAGGCATTACTCATTGGCCTTAGATTCTGTTTTACAAGTGCAGTTGGAAATACAGGCAAATTGCACCTTTTAAGAGAAATCTTTAAGGGTAAAATGAAAACATTAAGGATAAGGTCGTCTCATGGTTAAGGGAGGCACTGCAGCATCACTAATTCCATTCTTGAAATAATTCATATTTGTATGTACTGTACTCTACACGTTACCTAAAAAAACAAATACTTGACAACATACAACATAGCATTGAATAGTCCCCACGATATGCAACTGTTCAGGGAAGTCAGGAACCAATATACGCAGTCAGTCAGGAAAGCCAAGGCTAGCTTTTTCAAGCATAAATTTGCATCCTGTAGCTCTAACTCCAAAACGTTTTGGGACACTGTAAATTCCATGGAGAACAAGAGCACCTCCTCCCAGCTGCCCACTGCACTGAGGCTAGGTAACACGGTCACCACTGATAAATCCATGGTAATCGAACATTTCAATAAGCATTACTCAACGGCTGGCCATGCCTTCCTCCTGGCTATTCCAACCCCGGCCAACAGCTCCACCCCCCCGCAGCTACTCGCCCAAGCCTCCCCAGCTTCTCCTTCACCCATATCCAGACACCAGATGTTCTGAAAGAGCTGCAAAACCTGGACCAGTACAAATCAGCTGGGCTAGACAATCTGGACCCTCTTTCTAAAACTATCCGCCGCCATTGTTTCAACCCCTATTACCAGCCTGTTTAACCTTTCTTTCGTATCATCCAAGATCCCTAAAGATTGGAAAGCTCCCGCAGTCATACCCCTCTTCAAAGGGGGTGACACCCTAGACCCAAACTGTTACAGACCTATATCCATCCTGCCCTGCCTATTTAAAGTCTTCGAAAGCCAAGTTAATAAACAGATCACTGACCATTTCGAATCCCACCGTACCTTCTCCGCTGTGCAATCCGGCTTCTGAGCCGGTCGTGGGTGCACCTCAGCCACGCTCAAGGTACTAAACAATATCATAACCGCCATCGATAAAAGACAGTACTGTGCAACCGTCTTCATCGACCTAGCCAAGGCTTTTGACTCTGTCAATCACGGTATTCTTATCGGCAGACTCAATAGCCTTGGTTTTTCTAATGACTGCCTCGCCTGGTTCACCAACTACTTTGCAGACAGAGTTCAGTGTGTCAAATCGGAGAGCATGCTGTCCGGACCTCTGGCAGTCTCTATGGGGGTACCACAGGGTTCAATTCTCGGGCCGACTCTTTTCTCTGTATATCAATGATGTCGCTCTTGCTGCGGGCGATTCCCTGATCCACCTCTACGCAGACCATTCTGTATACTTCTGGCCCTTCCTTGGACACTGTGCTCATTAACCTCCAAACAAGCTTCAATGCCATACAACACTCCTTCCGTGGCCTCCAACTGCTCTTAAACACTAGTAAAACCAAATGCATGCTTTTCAACCGTTCGCTGCCCGCACCCGCCCGCCCGACTAGCATCACCACCCTGGACGGTTCCGACCTAGAATATGTGGACTACTATAAATACCTAGGTGTCTGGCTAGACTGTAATCTCTCCTTCCAGACTCGTATTAAACATCTCCAATCCAAAGTCAAATCTAGAGTCGGCTTTCTATTTCGCAACAAAGCCTCCTTCACTCACACAGCCAAACTTACCCTAGTAAAACTGACTATCCTACCGATCCTCGACTTCGGAGATGTCATCTACAAAATAGCTTCCAACACTCTACTCAGCAAACTGGATGCAGTCTATCACGGTGCCATCCGTTTTCTTACCAAATCACCTTATACCACCCACCACTGCGACCTGTATGCTCTAGTCGGCTGGCCCTTGCTACATATTCGTCGTCAGACCCACTGGCTCCAGGTCATCTATAAGTCTATGCTAGGTAAAGTTCTGCCTTATCTCAGTTCACTGGTCACGATAACAACTCCCACCCTTAGCACACGTTCCAGCAGGTATATCTCACTGATCATCCCCAAAGCCAACACCTCATTTGGCCGCCTTTCCTTCCAGTTCTCTGCTGCCAGTGACTGGAACAAATTGCTAAAATCGCTGAAGTTGGAGACTTTTATTTCCCTCACCAACTTTAAACATCAACTATCTGAGCAGCTAACCGATCACTGCAGCTGTAAATAGCCCACCCAATCTACCTACCTCATCCCATACTGTTTTAATTTGATTTACTTTTCTGCTCTTTTGCACACAGTATCTCTACTTGCACATCATCATCTGCTCATTTATCACTCCAGTGTTAATCTACTAAATTGTAATTATTCGCTCCTATGGCCTATTTATTGCCTACCTCCTCATGCCTTTTGCACACACTGTATATAGACATTCTTTTCTCTACTGTGTCATTGACTTGTTTGTGTTATTGGCTTGTTTATAGTTTACTCCATGTGTAACTCTGTGTTGTTGTCTGTGTCACACTGCTTTGCTTTATCTTGGCCAGGTCGCAGTTGCAAATGAGAACTTGTTCTCAACTAGCCTACCTGGTTAAATAAAGGTGAAATAAAATACACAGAGTATACAAAACATTAACGACACCTGTTCCTTCCTTGACATAGAATGAGCAGGTGAATCCAGGTGAAAGCCATGATCCCTTATTGAGGTCACTTGTTAAATGTACTTCAATCAATGTAGATGGAAGGGGAGGAGACAGGTTAAATAAGGATTTTAAATAAGGATCAACAATCAAATGCACAATAATTTTGTGCAATGGAATGGTGAGGGAATGAGCTAAAATGTTCCAGCTAACATTGGATTGGAGCCTGAGCATTTCGTTTACCAGAGCCAACTGTCCAGGTGTTGGAGGCAATAACAGGACTGCTGGAGGATAGATGATAGTTCTCTGGAACTCTGCCCTCTCCAATCAGGAAGCAGTCGCTCATTGTTGAGGGCCTGTAGCTTGGTGGTCCCCTCTCTTAGTACCTGGTACAGACGCCACCTGCTCTGTATCCTAAGCCTGGTTTGACGTAAAGTAATGCCACGGGCAATATTTTTGGCCCTTAGCTCCCGTAATGCTGGCAGATTAAGACTGGACAAGACTAGACCACGACTAGGTGATACATCCAGGAACTGGATGCAATGTCAGGGACTTAAGGTTGGGCAATGACTTGGTCAGGATCTGCAAAGTGCTTGGGCTCCTCCCTTTGAAGACCCAAAAGTACTTGAGTTCAAGGACACGGAGGTGCTGGAACTGAGTGAGGAGTGACACTGATGTCTCAGACCAGTCAAAATGCAGGCGCATCTAGGTGATCCGAAGGCAGCTGTGGTACAGTTTGCCCAGTAGTACCTGAAAGTTAGTGAACTGGTCAATCGTGATCTTGGTAATGTTGTTGTGGTGGGAAATGGAGCCAACCCGCAGGTCCAGTGGCTCCAGTAGTGTGAATGTCTAGTTCAATTCCAGTTGGCGGAGATCCCTGCAGTGGCCATTTTTTTTAGAAGGTCAGAGAGAAGCTCCCCCCACTTGTTGCACTGGTCCCCCAGGTCAAAGCTGGCTTTTAGGGTGAGTAGGCTTGCACCACAGGATATGAGGTGGTGGGTGTAGTGGTGAAACCATGCCTTCCAAAGCTCAAAACTCTCTGTTGGACACCAGCAGTCCTTCCTGTCCAAGGTTGAGCACTCCATGGTGAGAAAAGTCTGCCACTCTCCAAAGCTTCCCTGATCGCACAAGGCAACTCCAACTGAAGCATACAAGCGCAGAATTGCACTTGTCAACCTCAGGAAGGAAAGCACAGGGAGCTGGCATTCCACCGGCAGAAGATTGAAAGGGAAGAAGTCGTCCCCTGCTTTGGTCATTCTTCTTCTACTGACAGGGACAAGCTTCTTCCTTGGGGACATGGTGTTCACTGGTGGAGGTCAAAATCCCCACAAGTCTGATATAGCTAGCTATGCAAAAAATATTCTGGTCTGGTTCTTCTCAGAGCTAAGAAAGAGAATCAAATGTTTGTCAGCAATCATCTATATTATACTAACTATTGTAACTACAACGTTAGTCTTAACTTAACAATTCAAATAAAATGTTATTTGTCACATCCACATGGTTAGCTGATGTTAATGCAAGTGTAGCGAAATGCTTGTGCTTCTAGTTCCGACAGTGCAGAAATATCTAACAATTCCCCAACAACTACCTAATACATACAAATCTAAACGGGGTGAATGAGAATATGTAAGTATATTGAAGAGCGATGGCCGAGCGGCATAGGCAAGGTGCACTAGATGGTATAAAATACAGTATATACATGTGACATAAGTAATGTAAGATATGTAGACATGATTAAAGTGGCATTATTTAGAGTGGCATTGTGTAGAGTGACTAGTGAACCATTTATTAAAGTGTCCAGTGATTGGGTCTCAATGTAGGCAGCAACCTCTCTGAGTTAGTGATTGATGTTTATCAGTCAGATGGCCTTGAGATAGAAGCTGTTTTTCAATCTCTAGGTCCCAGCTTTGATGCACCTGTACTGACCTCGCCTTCTGGATGTTAGCGGTGTGAACAGGCAGTGGCTCGGGTGGTTGATGTCCTTGATGATCTGTAGAAGTGTCTGGTTACTGTGTTCATGAAATATAAGTCCTATTCCAGCGTTTGCGAAATAGTACAACCTAGCTAACCAGCAGCACGAGAGATTGTATAAAAGTAGTAAGTTAGCTAGCTAGCTTGAGAAAAACACCAACATAAATGCCTGAGGTTGTCATCAATGTGGCAATGAAAGAATGGAACAAATAAGTTTTTACCTCCTCGAAATCTAACGTTATATAGCTAGCTAACAACTGGTGTTTTGTACCGCATGTTTACTAGCGTTATTTAATCATGTAACTTAGCTAGCCAGCTTGAAATGGTATGCAAAAAGAGACTTAGCTAACGTTTAAGAGCAACCTTGGTAGTTTTTCTTGGTAGCTAGTTAATTATATTAAATGACATAGGGTGCCGATATCAAATGTCTAATTATAAGACCAATTGGATAACAGTCAAACACAGTAGTTAGCTGATGGAAAACTGTGGATGAGTTGGGTCAGGGTTAAAAGGGATACCAATTTTGTAAAAGTTATGTCATAGTCCCGTTCACTACAACGAGACTTCGTCTCACACAGCGTCGAGTTCTACAGCAGACTGGACTTGATTTCCATTCGCACTTGCTGGCTAGCGGAACCACTGGGGAAAAGCTAGCTACAATTGGGCAATAAATATCATTCTACTGAGCATTACATGATGTAAATACAAACATGAATTTTGCTATCAGCTAGTAATGTTGCCCTCGTAGAACTTAAGAGGACAACTGCTAGAGATCCGTGTATGGAGGTTCTGAGTAGTGCTGTTTTTGTTCACAATTATTGCACCCACGTGGTGTCCCAGCTCTACGAGTTATTTATTTTCATATACTAACTGGCCACCAGACTACAGAAACTATAGCAATGGAACTGAAGTAATGGAATAGCAATAAGTATAATGTTAGCAACGTGACTTTTTAATTTAATTAGGCAAGTCAGTTAAGAACAAATTATTATTACAATGATTGACCTAGCGGGGAAGAGTAGGTTAACTGCATTATAGCGGAACAACAGATTTTTACCTTGTCATTTCAGGGATTCAATCCAGCAACCTTTCGGTTACTGGCCCAACGCTCTAACCACTAGGCTACCTGCTTCCACGAGATAGAAAAAAAGCTAATAAAGTCATTGGCTGCTTAGTTTCATTTTTATTTTCCCCCCTTTAAAAACGACAAATAACTGGAAGTCTTTAAAAGAGTGGAACCCTCACTCTCCTAATATAAAGTCGTACCCTATCCACCCCTATTCTCTTCCCTCCCCTCTTTTGACTCACCACTCCTCTCCCCTAAATGTTCTTGCCTTTCTCTCTCCTGTTAAGTAGCAAATTGTGTGAGGATGGATATGTTAGAACTACCCCCTATGCACTTATGGAGATTTTTGCATAGGTGTAAGTATTATGATAATGGTTGATACAACCCTAACCCTTGTTTGATTGGTTAGTGTGTAGTCCTAGATGTGTTTTATCTGCTATATGTAGAGTGGTGTTTTGTATGTTTGGATGTGTTATGTATATTTAGATGTGTGTGTGTGTGTGTTAACTCCCACTGAAGTTCATTTTTTATATATTATCCTTACCTTGTTTTACCTTGTTCTCAGCCTCTTGGTTTTGTGCTTTTCTCCACCGCCTCCTGTTCTGAGACAAACCATACCGGGGCGGCAGCGTAGCCTAGTGGTTAGAGCGTTGGACTTGTAACCGGAAGGTTGCAAGTGCAAACCCCCGAGCTGACAAGGTACAAATCTGTCGTTCTGCCCCTGAACAGGCAGTTAACCCACTGTTCCTAGGCTGTCATTGAAAATAAGAATTTGTTCTTAACTGACTTGCCTAGTTAAATAAAGGTTAAAAAAATACAATAGGATTTTGAGAGAGTTTTCTTTGTCAAAGGCCATATTGTAGAATGGAAATTTTAAATGTACCATAGAACAATCATAGAAAACAATCTTTATTTTGATAGTATTCTGGAATAATCTCATTGTCTAGAGTATGGGCTGGTTTCCCAGACTCAGATTACACCTAGTCCTGGACAAAAAAGCATGCTCAATATAAATTCAATATAAAATAGTTTGTGCCCAGGACTGGGTTTAGGGGAGGAGAGGACAGAAGAGGGTGAGATGGAATACTCAGTATTTAGCTTAGGTACAAACATGCTAGGGAGTGTGGGGAGGGGCTATGGGTAGGCATGCCCAGGGTCCTCAGCCACAGTCCAGGTAGGCACAGTCCAGACACTTCCGGGAGTTATTAGATGTAGAAAAGGACAAAAGAAGGGGGTTAGTGGGAGCATGCTTAGGTACCACAGATAAAGACAGTACAGTACACCAGATGAGACAAGCTGACCATGGCCCCATGGCAAATAAAAAACTGAGTACAAAAAGCCAGGGACTCAGCGCATGTAATAGAGTCAGTGGTATGGAATCCCAGTTGAGAGTCAATCAAGTAGAGACAGCAAGGATGGTTCATCAGTCCAGTACCTTCGGACCTGATGCCTCTCTGTTTGGTTCTCAGCATTAATGAATTAGGGAACTAGCGTCTTGTCCAGGGGGTATAGGCTACTTGTACCTCAAGCTGCCTTACAAGACAGAAACAGGAAATAGGCTTCTGCCCATATGGGTCATTCATGCTCAGACAAGGATTATTTGACCAAGGCTTAGCTACAAGTTACTTACTTTAACTTACAAGACTGAAACTAAGTATGATTCTCTCAACATAAAAGAGGAGCGCTGTATCAATCTGTTTTCTTAGATATTGGGGGAACAAGGAGTCCTGCATCTTGTGGTTATCTTCTGTTTTCCCTTTCTAACACATACCCTTCTCAAACTCTACCTTCCTAACCGACATCGCCTCCTCCCAATATCAGTCAATCATAATCACCTTTATTGTGCATCTTTATAAACATTAGCCAATTTACCATTTCTGCTTCCCTCTTCTTATCACTCGCATGTTTATCCTCGCCCTGGTGGCAGGCGTAGGTTTTCCTCCCGACCACCAGGAAGGGGGTTCCGTGATGGGGAACATATTTTAGTTCCCAATGCAAGTTTTTTCATGATACGAGATCTGAGAAGTTAAACAAATGACACAAGTTAGAATGGCAGTTAATCTCTATAGTCAGTTTGATGGATAATCTAACATCAATTAATGTTAATAAACACACGTCTCTCTACTCTCATCTACAAGACCCTGCTGGGTAAAGTCCCCCCTTATCTCAGCTCGCTGGTCACCTATTTATTTTGCTCCTTTGCACCCCATTATTTTTATTTCTACTTTGCACATTCTTCTACTGCAAATCTACCATTCCAGTGTTTTACTTGCTATATTGTATTTACTTTGCCACCATGGCCTTTTTTTGCCTTTACCTCCCTTATCTCATATGCTCACATCGTATATAGACTTATTTCTACTGTATTATTATTGACTGTTTGTTTTACTCCATGTGTAACTCTGTGTTGTTGTATGTGTCGAACTGCTTTGCTTTATCTTGGCCAGGTCGCAATTGTAAATGAGAACTTGTTCTCAACTTGCCTACCTGGTTAAATAAAGGTGAAATAAATAAATAAAATAAATCTAACTAACGTTACTAGTCAACGGAGTTTGCTATCTAGTTTACTAGTTTACTTTCGCTCCTTGATTAAATTCGAACTCACTCTTCTGTGCAGACGGTTTATCATTTTTGTTTACAACAAATGTGGTCCTTGTCTCCTGTTTATAATGGTTCAGATTGTCTTCTTGTAGACAAGTAAAATACTATACCTGATGCAACTCGATTGGCACAAACGGGACTGTTACATCACTTTTACAAAATCGTATCCATTCAAGCAGTGACCGGTGATGCGGTGTTATTGTTGACAACGTCATCAAATCGCGCGCCAAGGTTCTCTCAAATGTTCATGTGTTTCAAGTTTGAGTAAGCAGTGCGCAGGCTACTTCAATTTATAAAGCGTCGGCTACTGTGGTGTTATTATTATTATAATTTTTTACAATTTAGTTAGCTAATACAACAGTTACTAAACTTCATGTACTCATGGATTAATCTATGAAACTGCCGTAACATCAAACACTGCCTGTACTGTATGTCCAGACATCTTTATTCCCATCTTCCCCTGACCGCCATCTTGAAATGTAAATGTTTGTTTCCTCTGATTGACGTTTTAACTAAAGGTAGCAATTTATATTTGTTCAGATCTTGTCGTGCATGATGGATCATAGAGTAGTACAAACGCTGGAATAACAAAGTGAGTATTTTGGATAGTGTGTCTCATCAGCGACACTTTTTTTAACGGAGATTTCATGGCCTTTGTTTCGGTGGAATAACGTTAGCTAGCTAGCTGTGGCATTGTTCGTTGTGATGTCTTGGCCCAAGCTTTAGCATTCGCTAGCTTTCATGTATATAGCTAACGTTAGCTAAGTGGGAAGCATATATTTTCAAAAGCAGAGTAAGTACTAATAACTACATGTTGCCAGCATGAAGCCCCAGCTAACTTGGTAACTAGAACGCGCATAGCATCTGCATCAGTCCTGAGGCATGTGGTGTTAGCATGCTAACGTTAGCCTAGATTTTTAATTCGACTGGGATCTTGCACTAGCTAGTTGAGTTGATTGTTGTGCCACGTTACACTGGCTAGGACGACCCGATGTGTGCAGGTGTAAAGTTGCCTGTCGAGAAAGAAGAAATTAATCAATATGAAATATGATATGGAAACTCGTGAAAGTTGACATGCAACCACAAGGTGTCAGCCTTTGATAAACCATTAGCTACCATCTGTTCAGTATCTTTGTTAGGCCCCACTTTCTGCTTAGTTGATGCGCTTGCAGTTTCTCCTTCAGGAGTAACTCGATAACTCAAGGGGCTTACAGTTAAGCATTTCACTGTACTGTTTACAGCTGCTGTATCCTGCGTATGTGACCATAACATGTGAAACTTGTCTTAGGTTTTCAACTGATGGTATGGAGCAGGGGTTCCCATACGTTTTCACTCAGGCCTCCCTTCCTGAATTGGGGAACATCCCGCACCCCTCTTGTGCGCATCACGTCTATTTCTATGGGCATAAACTCTGTTCATGACTGATTGCTCACGCCCCTCTTGTTGGCGGAGAGCAAATGTTGCAGGTTTAAAGCTTATTCCCTGCAATTCTACACATGTCATGTAGTGCAGGTAATTTTTTTCTGTCTTAAAGCACATTTTCTTTCTCCATGTGTAATGTGTATTTATGAGATATTTGAGTGACTCCAACATTACAACAAAATATATGGGCTAAAAACCTAGCTAAAAATCGTTAGCTGGCTAGTCGATCAGGTCATTTCTGACTAGTTCTCTAAGGTATGCAATGACTGACATGACAAGAGGAAAATTACAACTTGTACATCCTACTATTTCAACTATACCCCCCCCCCCCCACACACACACATAAGGTGAAACTTTGACATTTGGAAGTGCATCATCAGTTTTCCCCTTGTCATGTCAGTCATTGCATACCGTAGAGCTATTTATAACTTGACAGAAACATAAGCAGCCCCTATTTGGTCTTTGAAGTTCATTGCCATCAAGTCTTTACTCTCAAACCATGTTGTTTCTTTGTCTAGGTCCAGAATGCATAGTACTCGATCCCTGTCAGTATCAAGGTAAGATTCAACCACCCTGGCCTCCTAACCTCCCCTCATCCTCACTGCAGATCTTCAAGCACAGACTAGGGTAAATGCTGCTGGATCTGGTGTAATGAGGTAGATGGGGGAATCCAAGAACATGGTGTTGAATGGCAGGCGGCATTGCAGCAGATTCTCCAGTGATCGATCCATAACCTCGGCCAGGTCCCTGCGACAGAGCAAGGGCTCCTTAAGAAGTAGGAGATGTAGTCAACGTAAGTGCTGTTCTCTGGCAATGCTCACCATAAATGACCCCTTTTAGCTTCATTAATAAATTACACTGGACTATTGGCAGATTTTTTTGAATTGTAAATTTTTGGGGGGAGGGGGGGGGCTCAATCATTTATTTTTCAAATTTTTCACCTCAGGTGTCATCAGTTCTACCCTTGAGGCAGAGAGACGTCATACCCCGTCGTCGGGTATGACTCCAAAGGAACTCTGTGAGAATGATGACTTGACTACAAGTCTTATTCTGGACCCCTACCTCGGCTTCCAGACCCATAAGATGAATAGCAGGTTTGTCTCTTTCTGGCTCACAATTGTCCACATTTGTTATAATATCTTGTGCATAAGTCAGCAGCCAAAGTTTCACAACATCTGGGGAGGCGGTTTACTCGTATGCCTCAGACAAATTTGCCTATCACGATAGGCTATGACTCGATGCACCAGCTGCATAACATTTGTATTGAGAATGGTTTGGAAAGTGGTTAAAAATGGACTGATGGTGTGCTTAGGTTTCGACCCATCAAGGACCGACAAGGACATTTGAAGGAGGTGCTAGAGTGCTTTAAAAAACATGATAACCTCGAGAAGGCCTTCCATGCCTTGACTGCTGGGGACTGGTCAAGACCCCACTTTCACCACAAGACGAAGGCTCAGGGCAAACTCTTCAAAGAGCATGTAAGTTATCTAGAAATATCTGTTGCGCAAAAAGCATGAACCATCATCGAAACAAAAATATGTGGAAACTATTATTTTGTGTGTGTTTTGGCAGGTTTTTGTTTACCTACGAATGTTTGCAACTAACAGTGGGTTTGAAATACTTCCCTGCAATCGTTATTCCTCTGAGCAGAATGGAGCCAAAATTGTAGCAACAAAAGAGTGGTAAGGATATAATAATTTTAGTAGGATACATTTTGTTTAAAGAAAATGTTGCACTGTGTATATAGTCATTTTACAATCTCAAATATCCCTCATTCATATTTTCCCAAGGAAAACTAATGATAAGATGGAATACCTGGTGGGCTGCATTGCTGAGCTATCACAGCATGAGGAAAGCATTTTACTGCGACATGGTGAAAATGACTTCAGTGTGATGTACTCCACCCGCAAGAATTGTGCTCAACTGTGGCTGGGACCTGCAGCCTTCATCAACCATGGTATACATCCCCATCCACTTGACAATAACTGTCTGCCTCATTCAACACACTTATGATAGAATTCAAATACCTATATTAAGAGACTAAACATATGTTTGTTTTCCAGATTGCAGGCCAAATTGCAAGGCAAGTAATACCAATGCCTGCAAATCAAAAGTATTGTGTGAAATGAAGTGAATTGTACAAATGGCTAACAAATGTTTATGTATGTGTTATTACAGTTTGTTTCCACTGGGCGAGATACAGCATGTGTCAAGGTTCTGAGGGATATTGAACCTGGGGAAGAAATCTCCTGTTACTATGGAGATGGCTTCTTTGGGGAAAATAATGAACTCTGTGAATGTTACACCTGTGAAAGGTATAATTTATTGATTTAATATCAAACTTGTAGTTACTTTATATGTATAATAATGAGTCCTACATTGGCTAGGATTTTGCTATTTCACATCTTCGGGTCCCTTCAGGCGCAGTGCTGGTGCTTTCAAACCGAAGACTGGGCAGTCTACGGCCACTCCTATTATCAACAGCATGTATGGCCTGAGAGAGACAGACAAAAGGCTCCATCGACTTAAGAAATTAGAAGACAGCAAATGCTCTGACAGTCAGTTGGACGGCTCTAATATGGATCCAGACTCTCAGGAAAATCGTGACACACATTCATGTAAGTGCACCTTTGAGGTTGAGCAGGGATTGGCATTAAGGGTGGCATATTGTCTAGGCTAGGGCGAGTGAACTGAACCAGTCATGCAAGTTGAGCCTTCTCTGTGGTTGCCCAATTGAGCAGGTGATTTCAACAATAAAACTGAAAACAACCAAAATGCAAAGAATTCCAGTGGCCTTAAACTGAGCTTTTGGTTTCTCCCCATTGTTTAAGTGGAAGATGGACCATTTTTGGCTTTTATGGCAGTTAGGCAAGTTGTGTTTACTCTGTGGTTGCCCCAGGAAATTCAGGACATGGTTACTGATAACCAAAATACGATGATTTCTAATGGTGATCTTTCTGGTTCCTCCGCTATGTGTAGGAGAAAGGCAGGCTATATATGATATTTCTGCATGTAAAAAGCTCATTTACATTTTCAGGCAAGTGATCATAATCTTCAGGCAACTAAAACATATTCCAGAGTCCTGACTTCCCCGATGGGCAAGTGATTTTCAGACCTTAGGGTCAATCCCTGGGTTGAGGATGTATAGCTGCTATTGGTCAATTATAAGATTTACTGGACACACATACTTGCATTAAGAACTATAACATGCTACATAATAATATTCTAATACATTGCAATTTTGCAATGATTGTCATCAGGTTTAGTAATGTTTGTCCAACTTTCTGATGACTGTTCTGCTGTTATTTCTTATTCTTATTTTTAGCAGTAGGGAGGACAGCCTGCTCCAGTGTGACCAGGCTCAGTGACGCACAAGCCCTAAGCAGGCAAACTCTGTCCAAAATGCCTATGCCTACCTCATCATTCAATCAAAGACACTCAAAGAACTCCAACGTGCAAGAGAGACGAAACTCAAAGTCCGTAAAGCCTTTGCACAAGCTAGGAAGAAGGTGTCAGGTAACTGCTCACAGGTTCCCCATTGAGGTGGAAGCTATGGGTTTGTGCCTTAAGGACCCCACAGAATTAGTCAGTAACAGGGTCTCGCGAAAGAGTGCGATGGATAAGCAAGGACCCAAGCAAGTGGTGGGAACAAGGGGTTGTCTTGTGCACTACACTGTGAAGGAACACATTCAGAACCCAATGAAAGATGGTAGTAGGTGCCCTGATGGTTTAGCTTGCACTCACAGAACTCGCAGTTCAACCAGAGCATCAGTTGGCACACAGGGGTCTGACAACATTAAACTTCAACCAAACTGTGGTGTGGTTAGTAAGACCAATCCTACAGACCTCAGAGAGTATGTCACAGATGGTCACTGGATAATCAGCCCAAGCCTGGATATCAAGTGTCCAAGTGAGACCTGTCCCAGACAGAGGCAAGTGATAAATCAGGAGCAGCAGCACTCTTTCAGACCAGCATCCCTTCTCCAGGAGGAGGTTCCAGGCCTGCACCATGCAGCCCGTACCCCAGACATAGCTGTATGCAGGAAAGAGTTGCAATGCCTGCCTGATGGTCGTGAGTACTACAACAATCTGTCTAAGGGAGACAAGCTTCTCCACCTTGGCAAGGGGAAGAAGAAACAGCAGATTACGCGCTATGATTCCCAGCTGATCCTAGCCAACAACAGCTCAGGCATTCCCAAATTAACCCTGCGGAGACGAAGGGACAGCGGCAGCAGTAGGATTGAGCCTGGTGAGTCTGACCCTGTCAAGTCCTCCAGCTCCACAAAGACCAGCATGAAATTTGGGAAGAGCCATCACCATGCAAAGACCAAGAGGAGCTCTTATGCAGCCAGATGGAGTAATGGGACTTTCAGTCCTGTGGACCACATCCATTCCTCCAAACATGGCCTCAGTCCTGTGGAACACATCCGCTCCTCCAAACATGGCCTCAGTCCTGTGGAACACATCCGCTCCTCCAAACATGGCTTCAGTCCTGTGGAACACATCCATTCCTCCAAACATGGCCTCAGTCCTGTGGAACACATCCGCTCCTCCAAACATGGCTTCAGTCCTGTGGACCACATCCATTCCTCCAAACATGGCCTCAGTCCTGTGGAACACATCCGCTCCTCCAAACATGGCTTCAGTCCTGTGGACCACATCCATTCCTCCAAACATGGCCTCAGTCCTGTGGAACACATCCGCTCCTCCAAACATGGCTTCAGTCCTGTGGAACACATCCATTCCTCCAAACATGGCCTTAGTCCTGTGGAACACATCCGTTCCTCCAAACATGGCCTCAGTCCTGTGGAACACATCCATTCCTCCAAACATGGCCTCAGTCCTGTGGAACACATTCGCTCTTCCAAACTGAAGATTCACCTGCAGCATGAGTGGGACAGCAGGAGGCTCAGCCAGTATTGCCATGGTAGTGGGCCCTTCACAGGTATAGTAGAGAGGGAGGCAGGGGAGGTCTTTGGGCCCACAGTAGCAACATTTGGAATGCACCATGACACAGAGGAAGACTCGTCCTCTTCAGAAGAAGAGGATGAAGATGCATCTGACCATGAAGAGTTTGACGATGATTTTATTCCACTTCCACCAACAAAACGCCTCCGCCTCATTGTTGGTAAAGACTCTATAGATATTGATATCGCATCAAGGAGACGTGAAAATCAGTCACGAACAGTCAATCCATGAGCTCTATGGGTCTTCATTTGTTATGTCAATAAAAGTACAATCACATGCTGTTGTAAAATGTTAACTATTTTTGTACATGGTGGAACTTGGTTCGTTATTCATATTGTAGAATGTGTACATTTTACATGGCATACAATGTGTAAGCAATTATTTTTATATCTTCAGCTTTATTTTGTACAATTGTTAATTATATTTAAAGCATTTTCTAGTTTGTGTTGGTAAACATGCTAAATGTTGCTCCACTGACATCGCAAGAATGGAACCTTTTGGGAACACACTGCAAACAAAATGTGCTTTTGTCAACATGGCAGTGCATACATGCATATAAAATAACATGCATTTTATATATTGTTTTGAGAGCTTTTAAAAGGAACAGAATTCTTGTTTCTTGCTGGAGGTATGTGAAAATGTTTGACTTCCAGTGATTCCTGGGAGCTGGTCTCTGATGTTTTAGTCCCATTGTAATCACTCATTCCTTAATCAAAATGTGTTGGTGCTTGCATAATGATTCTATTTGTTAACTTTTTAGTTTGTGCAGATGTGGTTATTTTGGATGTTATTTTATTTTTTGATCACATTTTTATTTTTCTATTCATTTCACTCAATTCTCGAACTGTATAATTTCTCAGTCTTTATTTAGCAATCACAAATTCAGAACTTACTTGGTCTGGCTTAGGTGGTGTAGATATTGAAACACTTTTCTCACTTTGTTATTTTGTTCACCATTTGATCATCAGTTCACCTGAATTACTTTGTCTGCTGTGTCTGAATGGTGTGGTGCATGTCTCAACTTTTTAAATTGCTCTTTATATACTGGACCAGTCAAGTTTGGACACACCTACTCATTCCAGGGTTTTTCTTTATTTTATTTTTAGCGGCTCAAATAAATGCTTCACAGAGTTCAAGTAACAGACACATCTCAACATCAACTGTTCAGAGGAGACTGCATGAATCAGGCTTTCATGGTCGAATTGCTGCAAAGAAACCATTACTAAAGAACACCAATAATAAGATGGGACTTGCTTGGACCAAGAAACATGAGAAATGGACATTAAACCGGTGGAAGTCTTTCCTTTGGTCTGATGTGTCCAAATTTGAGATTTTAATTCCAACCGCTGTGTCTTTGTGAGACGCAGAGTTTGTGAAGGGATGATCTCGGCATGTGTGGTTCCCACCGTGAAGCATGGAGGAAGAGGTGTGATGGCGTGGGGGTTCTTTGCTGGGGACACTGTCAGTGATTTATTTAGAGTTCAAGGCACACTTAATCAGCATGGCTACTACAGCATTCTGCAATGATACGCCATCCCATCTGGTTTGCGCTTAGTAGGACTATAATTTGATTTTCAACAGGACAATGAGCCAACACACCTCCAGGCTGTGTCAGCATATGTGGGAACTCCAAGACTTTTGGAAAATCATTCTACGTGAAGCTGGTTGAGGGAATGCCAATCATGTGCGAAGCTGTCATCAAGGCAAAGGGTGGCTACTTTGTAGAATCTCATTTTGAATGAACACTTTTTGTTGTTACTACATAGTTCCATGTGTGTTATTTCCTAGTTTTGACGTCTTCACTATTATTCTACAATGTAGAAAATAGTTCAAATAAAGAAAAACCCTTGAATGAGTAGGTGTGTCCAAACTTTTGACTGGTACTGTATATTTTTATACTAGGTTGATTTAAAGTATGTTGTACAACTTTGGACCAGTCACTAATACTGTGTTCTGTCATATGTAGGCTACTGTCTGTAGTCTTGATTAAGCTACCTTTTTGAGTTGCTTGCATAATGTTGAGAATTACAGCTGAATTTGATAAAACATGGCTGTGTTTTCTATAACTTTGATTTTCTTAACATTCATCTACTTTGGAAAAGAAAAACAATAGCAAACTTGTGCTTATTTCTGGTGAATGTAGTTTATTATGCAAATCACAAAATCTTGTTATTTTACAGTTTGAGTACTCAAATTAAAGTTTTCTTCCAAATGTAATGTCTTCATGACTTGATGCACTTCCCTGCTCTTTAAGGAGACATGGTCAAATCGAGGAACTTTCTGGAACTTTAGTTTCCATTCTTAATTGCTGCCCCCACAAAGATCATGTGAATTCCCTGAAATATAGGATATGTTTTATTTATTTAACCTTTATTTGGCCAGGTAAGACCCATTGAGGTTACAAACCTATTTTGCAAGGATGACCTGGCAAGAAGGCCAAACAGATTTGGCTGCCCTACATTATTTGTAAACTGTAGGGGGTGTCTTCAAATAATATGTAGTATTTTTTAATGAGAGTTGATACTTGAGAATGGGTAATGGGACAAATAGCATTTGAAGTCTACACTACTCCTTGGGTACACAGACTTGACCTCAGCTTTTGCCATATTAATTTACCCTTTTGTGCACACAGATCAGCACAAACATTACATAGTCACAACATTTGTAGGAAATGCATTGTGAAAATATGAAATTCCCAGAAGTCTCCCGTTGAGGTGTAAACTGTTTTATAGAAAGTCTTGTTGAATTAGATCTTGAATAACAAAAGCATAATTCATAGCATGGCATAAAGTCAGTTGTCTGCCCACCACTCTGGCAAACAGAACAATTGTTTTTCACGGATAAAAGCAATAGCAAGAGGACAATGGTTTGCTATCTTTCATTTGCGAAATAACTACAAGGAGGCTTTCATTGTGCATGGGAAATGGTGCTGGGTTGGCTTTGTTTGCTCGTGAAAGGACGTGCCCGTGCCAACCAATGAGGGGAGAGAATGAGTGCGGTAGTATGACGTGTAGATGTAAATCCCCTCGATTTCAGCCTATTGCCTGACTCAACCAGCAAGTGTGTGTCTTCAGTCTTCATTCCTTGCCACGGAACGAACCTGTTTATTCTGCTGTCTGAATAAAACGGACGCGTGTTATTGTTTTGCTGGGGATTAAATACACATTGCTTGAAATCAAATCGTATATTTTTCTTCCTCAACGCAAGACTGCGTAATTATAAATTTACTTTAATCTAATTAATTCATAACTGTACGCTATTTAGTATTCATTTTAAGACAAAATGAAGACAAAATTTATCAACGGGGTGTCATCATCCCCTTCCATGGCATTGGGTTTGTTGGTCACTGAAAACGCACTTGAGGTCCAGCCAGACACTGAGGATGAATGCAAGGAAATCATCCGGCCGGATGAGCCTGACCAGGACACGAAGCGCAAGGCGTATTTATGGTGCAAAGATTTTCTCCACGGTGCGTGGAAAACGGTGACAGAAGAGGATTTTCAAATCAGCATAATAAGGTAGATATGTTCTTTGAGGACATTCACCATTATTTATCACTATTTATTTGTCATATAGCCTACTACACAGATAAACAGTTGCTGCGTTTGCAACTGCATATAGGCCACATTTTCTCGCCCTATAATTTAAATGAATGGTCATGATGGGGTTAATAAGCAGAGAATTTGATACTGGGTTACACCTAATGTTATTTCAAATTAAAATGGTAGCTTTGCCTATATGGGATTGTATTGTGTGTGTTTGTTTTCAAAGCATCACTTCTTATTTATGGACTTTCTATCCTAGAATAAACCCGTAATTTAGGTCGCCACAGCCATTGGTCTAATGTGTACACGCTGGAGATAGGGAAATGTGAGGCTTTTATGAGCTTCATTTGTTTTTTTGTGACGTTGTGACAGGGGTGGCCTCAGCAACAAGCTCTTCCTCTGCGCCCTACCCGACATCCAAACCAGTGTAGGTGATGAACCCCGCAACGTCCTCTTGCGTCTGTATGGAGCTATTCTACAGGTGTGTATGACAACAGACAATTCAATGTTGAGTGAGTCAGTCACATCTTACCTTTTTTCTCTTCAGTTTAATTACAAACGTCCTGGTTCTGAATCTGAAAATGTAATCAATGTTCTTTAGGCTAAATGCATAGCCTACCCAAAAGGTCCACTCTTGGACCCTTGAAAGTACAATTTGATTTACTCAGATTTTCTGGTCATGCTTTAGAATATAATAGAATGTGATAATATAAAAGTTTAGGAAAAGACATAGCTTACATGTATTCCCTGAGAGGTTCTGAACAGGCTGAAGGGGTCTTTGCTTTGCTGCTGGAATTTGGGGTTGGACAGAAGGGAAAGGAGATATATCTTCTTCCTCAAACATCTTTGAAAGGTCCTTTGGGGCAAATACCCACATGATGGCATGGTCTATGGTGGCTCAAGCTGTGTGTGTGTGTGTGTGTGTGTTTCTGTTGTTGTGGTGTGATGTACCACCATGGCTGTACATGCGTATGTTTTTTGCCGTAGGCCTTCCAAAAGGAGCGTGCCTTGAGCACACTTGTTTCCAGGTGATTCCACCATACCATACACGGTACAGTATGCGATCCCTGAAGTCTCAGTATTGTCCTCAACAAAGTTCACCCACATTGTTATGGAAGTCAGCTTGTGAATTGATGCACTTGTGAAGATATGGGGGGAATGTTTTGTTTTTTTACCTCTCCTATCCTTTTATTTTCATATTGTAAGTAAGTTGTTAAATACCATAGTGATACAAAGGAGAACTCCAGGTGTAAATCAATAGGAGCTCACCTGACAGCAATTAATATGTAAGGTGTTGCGCTGTATTTAAACATTTTAAAAACTTTATTTAACTAGACAAGTCAGTTAAGAACTAATTCTTATTTTCAATGACGGCCTAGGAACAGTAACTGCCTGTTCTGGGGCAGAACGACAGATTTGTGCTTTGTCAGCTCTGGGATTTGAACTTGCAACCTTTTGGTTACTAGGTCCAACGCCCCTTGATGATAATGATAATAATGTCCAACAGCCCATGATGATAATGATAACAACCAGTGATATATTTTAGTTTGGTGTGTGCATCATGAGCTACAGCCAAAGGACACAGGATGATATCATTCCTGATGATGTGTCAGTAGGTCCACACTACATTACTCATAGGTCACATGATGGTAGGCTAGTTAGGGCAACCCCAAGTTAACCTCCTGACTAAATGTAGATGACCAGAAAATCCAGGTCAAGATTCAGTCAAGCTGACAAAGAACTGGATGTTCATGTAGTTGGATGGGGATGACAAAAGCAACTGCTCTGCTCTAAAACAGTTCAGTGATAAATGATTGAAGTAACACTATGAAATAGAAAATAAAAGAGATGCCACATTTCTAGTAAGAAGTAATACACGATTTGGAACTGGAGGACCCATTAATTAAACCTTTACAATAAGCCAGGAGATGTAAAGCACCCACAACTATTGTAAGAATCGAATAGAATGGAATATTAATATCCATTCATTATAGACTCAAGTAGTTTGAGTTTTTTAAATTGATAATACATGTGGTAAAGAGATCAATTGAACTTGACCAAAACAATGAAAATGCCATGGAAACGCATGGGGGAAAGAGCCCCGAATCTCCTCATTGCCCCCCAGCAAAATTAGCCAACATTTAGGCTATTATTTATGTCTATTTCACACTATGTTGAATAGTATAATGCTTGTATGGATTTCAACCCCAATACATGTTAATGTCAACTTCATTGCAGTTAAAAATGACTGACTACCGCCACCGAATTATGTATACTAGCTATGCTACCAGCTTATACGAAAGGGAGTTAGCATTTAGCAGTCACTTCTTCTAAACCAGCAAAGAGACCACTTCTAAATGTTATGCTGCAAAACCAGACAAATATCCAAATCGGACTTTAGTTCCCACATTGTGGGCCTGTTATACATCAATAATGACAGATTTGCCGAATATCCACTTTGTTAGATCAGATTTGTTGAATGCGCGCCAATCCGGCGTATGAGTGGTTACATGGTTACATGCACACAATAATGTGATTATTGTGGATAGTCAGATTAATATCATAGTTCGATTAAACCGTTTACATGCTTTGCAAAAGAACGATTTCCCTAATAATCCTGTTTACATGGTCACGTGAAATCAGGCAACCTGGTGGCACTCGGATAAATGCAGAACATTGGCAATCAAAATCAACCTTCTTCCACAGCGACAGTTATTTTTGGGAAGAATATTTGATTCTGAGTTCGGACATGTAAAGTGTATATGTGAAAACGATTTCTAAGACGCACGTATACATTCAGTTGTTCTGAACTACAGAGGGAGGCTCGCTCAGCTGGAGCTAGCACATGCACAGATCAAATACACTGCTGTCTCATCAAATACCTCATTTAATTAATAACTCAGAAATTCATTGAGTAACCGAGTTTCCTCAGAGGAGAAAATATTAAAAGTGCTAGTTCATAGATAGGACAACAATGTCAATATCTGCATTTTATGCCAAAGCATACAGTCAGTGCCAGCTGCCTTGATCAGGAGATAATAGATGCCTTTCAGAGAGAGCGAGAGCTTGTTTCTGTTTCCGCAACTTTACTTTCTCAACAAGGAGGTTGTTAAAGGCACTGAGAGTTTTCCTATTGCCTCTTTGGCCGTCAGACTTGGGGACTATACTGTACTCTGTCATTGTCTCTTTGTGAGAATGCTATGTAGCATGATGTGTCTTTTGAGAAAATACATGTACTCATGGTTAGTTTCTTGCTTTTTCTTTCATTGATAGATGTCCTGTAATAAGGGGGAGCCCAGACAGTCAAACAAAGAAAATCTCTTTCAAGTAAGTAACTAATGGCAAAGGTGATTTACCCAGACTATTAGTTAGATTTGCTATCTGATTGTGAAAATGACCCCACAGCATGTGTCATTGTTCTGGCCTCGATACTATGTTTTTGTATACATTTTCTGGAGTTTGTGATCAAATTAGTCTGTATAGTTTAGCATCAAAGGTTTTAGTAATTACCAATGGACTTAGTGATCACTTTGAAAAATGTCAATCCCAGTCCTTTCTCCCAACTGGATGGTGTAAAATGGTGTAAAAAAATAGCACTGTTGAGTCATCTCTTTGGATTGAGGTGACCTCTGTTAGTCAGTTGATGATAGCAAGATAAAAAGAGGGTAAACATTAATATTCATGATGTCATGGCGTAAATCTGCAATTACTATCTTTTGCATGAGAGTCACAGAGTTTGATCCCATAGAGGCTAATCCTAGCTTGGCTAGACAGTCTGTCCCCTCGTAAACCTCACCGCTCCTTAGCCTTCATTTGCATGTTTATGGCCTTTTCCCTATATTGTCTTGAAACAAGTTCAAATTGACAACAAGATTGGCAATTAGGTTTTCAAAATACAGTTTGAGAACAACGTGGCATACTTCACTATAGACTCTCACCTTTATATGATGACTAATTCCAGTAATAGTGAACACACCACTCATAACCAATGTTCCCTCAACATTTTTTCAGCACTGAGCAAATGTGAGATCTGCGGAGGGCAAATTTGAACGTTGTGAAAATTCTGTGCAACATCCAGTGCGTGTTTACTGTGAACACTGAGGCTGTACCCACTTTAAGTTACAGTTTTAACAGTGGCCAAGCAGGCTACTGTGGCTATTTGATCATAATGTAGGCCCAAACCATTATTACAGAGTGTCAGACAAATGATGCTACCCTCTGCCTATTGGCTACTTAGCTTATTCAAGCCTGTGTGGACATACAACACTGCCCCTTTAAGACAAAAAAAGCTCTTTAACTGACTTGCTTTTCAAAGATGGCTAGAAATGTAGCAATCACTCCCCTATAGCTGACTACAAATGATCTATAACTGGACTAATAACTCACTAACTACCAAAGGATATTAACAAAATGTGCACAAGTGGGTACATGCACCTCTCTTTAATCCCAAAACAAGCTTATCTACTCAGGACCGCTCATGCTGTAAATAGTCCAGTTCAAAGTAAATGTCATAGGACCATATATGGCAATGGTCTATTTGCACATAGACCTACTGCAGCTCTGATTGGTTATGCCGCACCGGTCTGTGTAGATAGTATGGGTAGTTACAGAATTCTACAAAATCTCTTGCATAGTTAGTTTTGCATACTAAGTCTTGCATACTAAGTCTTGCATAGTTCGTTTAGTTTCGGTATGTTACATTGAAAGTGGCGAATATTGCGTTGATTCGATCACAATTTCCACAATAAAGGGAAACGTTGATATTGTTAACTAACGGGGAAAACTCTAGAAAGTCGAGTGAGGTTCAATCTTGTGCTTCTCTAGGTGGTCTGATATTTATTCTGCTTGAGCACAGTAATGAGGGAACATTGCTCATAACTGGAGCTTCAACTGGAAAATCCCCACAGCTGCTGTGCCATGGTCATGTGACCGTAGCCATGGTACACAGGGGGTAGAGGGAGGGGAAGTGATATTCAGGGGATGGTACTGTGACATTGAACCTACTGTTGATGTGTTTTTAGCAGAACTTTCAAATTAGCATTGAAACTATTCATGCTTCATTTATATTACAGAAGGTGAGAGAAGGTGAGAGTGAAACTAAGGAGTTCATTCACACATTTGTCAACAATGATTTTTTTTAAGGTGGTGGAATATGATCAATCTTATTTTCAGTCAATAGAGGTACTCATTACCCATGGCTATGGTTACTACTGATTGAGTTCATTATTGCTATCTGTCTTGTTATCCACATGCACAGATATCCAGGTCAGAGCTACAGGGAAACAAATCTAAGGCTAGAAAAGTGACATGATTTTCCAAATACATTATTTTGTCAACATTATGAAACATGGACCTCAGTGGTGTTTTTGAGGAAGTGTGATTTCCTTCCATTTCTCAGGATAGTAGTGTTAACATTAGGACAGGCCACAGTGGACTATGGCATCCTGCTAAAAGGGACACTTCATTGTTTCCCTTCCTGTTTCACAGAATAAATGTAATCAAGTTTTTCAATTTACAAATCATATATTGAGTTGCAACAAAGGAAGTGATAGCCATTCAAAAATTCACTTTTTCTTTATTTCAATAATGAGGAAGGTTGGCGGAATGGAATGATGAACAATTTCACAACAATGTCAACAGACCAGTAGATAGCATTGCTGATTATTAACCTGAAAAGTAGGCTACTTAGCCAGTTTAATTTGACAACCTGTTAGGTTGCTGTTGACCAGTAGGTCATAGAAATAGGTCATAGAAAGTTAAATAAAAGTAATTGGAAAACTGAGGCTGGCTGCTGACCCACTTTTAGAGGGACTTTCTGGACATAGAAATGCACTGAACACATAGACCTACATACAGGCTGCAAGGCCACGATGTGTGTCAGGATGATCATGATAACAGAGATAATACGTTGAGCAGATTTGCATTTGTCATTTATCAGCACTACAGAGCCCATCTGTAAATGTGTCAATGTATATGAATACTTTGCAGAGTTTGGCTTAGTTTTTATTTTATTTAGGTCTGCCAAACCAAGGGTCATTATGGTTTCATATACGTATATTGTCTATGGTTGATGGGTCTCACCCCTTTTAAGGCAAGACATCCACACAGTGGATATACTGTCCCTAAAGATGATCACAATATCTCTCTTTTGACTAGAGGGAAAGATATCTTAGATGAGGACTAAAGAATACCCCCATGTTGTCATTGATTATTGACTAATAATGTTTTTCCCATGTCTATAGTCATATGAGGTCGGTCCACAGTGCATACAACAGGTCATAAGCAATGCACTACTATGATCTGTTTTCCTCCTATCTGGTTTCCGACAGGAAGCGCCAAGCCACTTTGAAGTGCACCACTTAGCACATTCCTTGGCCAACTGTCAGAGTCCACAGGTCACTGCCAGCTCATAGCAGGTTACACTAGACCTAGATAAGGGCACCATTTGGATTGCACCCAGTGCTATGGGTTATTATTAGAGTTACTACTGTACAGTGTAACATTGGAAATAGTTATTAGTAATATTTTTGAATGTACTTTCATTAATAACTACACAGTAACAAGGACCCTGTATTTAGAAGTGCTAACATAGATGTATTTGTTAGTTAACATATTTTTTTGTGGGCCTATCTTTTGAATGCTAGCTATATCAAAGCTCTGGCCTCAGATAATTGCTCCTGCAACCATTTTTCCTCCCCAGTAGAAAAGCCCAGGTGTCTTCTTCGGTTAAGCAGCCACAATTACCGATTGATGCTGTTGGCAGGCTCTGCCTCTCTCAGTACAATTGGCCCCTTGTTTTATCATTCTCATCATTCTCCCGTCTGGTCCAAATCTGCTTTTAAACCTACCACCATGACGGATAAAAATACCTGCCAATTCACTGACAGAGTTGGGAATGTAATTTGTTTAATTGAGGTAGCCATTTTACAGTTAACATGCCTCAAAGATCTGGATCTGTGTATAGTTGATTTATCAATTGTGAATGCTAGATCCCTGGAAAAAAAAATACTCCCATCTCTTCCAGACAGCCGCAAGGTCATGTGCTCATCATCAGCTTTCTCTGTCTAAGCTGTTCCTCCTTTAATCCTATGGAATTGAATGAGTTTCTGTCCAACTGACGGTGGTAGTTGCGGACAGTTTCAGCTAACAATGGACCACAGTTTGGCTGCAGTCATCCAGCTCATCCTATTAATTGTCCTCACATCCGGTTGCCATGAAAGCATTAACCAATGACAGTCATTTAACCTCATCATTTCTAAGGACGGGGTTGATTGTGCAAGGCAGCAGTGACTGAAAATCACAAGGTTTAATAGGAGAAGTCAACAACCACAACGTTCTCTCATTCAGCTATCTGTTTGTGTGCATGCTAATTCCTCTTCTCTGTGTCTGCAGGGTGCTGAGGCCATGGTGCTGGAGAGTGTGATGTTTGCCATTCTGGCTGAGCGGGAGCTTGGGCCCAAACTCTTTGGCATCTTCCCTCAGGGCAGACTGGAGCAGTTTGTCCCAGTAAGTTACTCTATGTGGAGTGATAATCATTGAAAAAAATCATTAATGACTATGTGATTGCATGCTTGCTTGTGTGCATGCGTGCGTATAGGTGTCTGGATGCATGTATGTGTGTTTTGTTCAATGATGTGTGTTTAATTGATAGAAAAGGGAATACATGAACCATGCTAAATCTATTCCCTACTTAAAGTGGCAAAAATAGCTTGAAGTTCTGTAATTTAACATTTTGTGCTAGCGAGAGTATTATTGGTCAATTTAATACACGCCCACGTTGCCCAGGCATTCTCCCATAGCGAGAGTTCTCTTGCTAAATTCAACCCACGCCTGGGCTAGACAGTTTGAATTTAAATCGGTATAGACCATCAGAATAGTCATGTTCTATCTGAATCACGGGTTTTGCTTGTATGATGTACAGGTAACTGCCTAAATAAAATAAACACAAACCTGCGCCCGCACACACACCCTGTAAATCCCCTATGCTCATTTGAGAGTCACTGAGATTTCTTCTTCTAGCCATGGTAGAGAAAATAATGGGCAACTGGGCATTTTATACATGACCCTAAGCATGATGGGATGTTAATTGTTTAATTAACTCAGTGACCACACCTGTGTAGAAGCACCTGCTTTCTACATACTTTGTATCCCTCATTTACTCAAGTGGGAAATGATTTACTTTGACTATCCATAACGTTTATTCTCCATAGCAAATGGATTTGGATTCTCCAAATCCATAGCATATCTATAGCTCACGCATGTCATGCTATGCAAGAGCTCATATTTAGGTATCTTAATAGATGCATCATTACAATGACAGTGTAGTCATCATTATCGCTGTTCTCAAAGTGTGCTTCTGCCATAACAGTGTTAGTGAATATACCAAAAGGCCAAGCTACGTTTAGAAAATTATGAGGATATACAGTACTAGTCAAAGTTTGGACACACCTACTCATTCCAGGGTTTTTATTTACAGTGTAGAATAATAGTGAAGACATCAAAACTATGAAATAAAACATATGGAATCATGTAGTAACCCAAAAAAAAGTGTTAAACAAAATTCAAGACCTTTGAAAGTTTCTTCAAGTGCAGTCACAAAAACCATCAAGCGCTATGATGAAACTGCCTCTCATGAGGACCGCCACAGGAAAGGAAGACCCAGAGTTATCTCTGCTGTGAAGGGTAAGTTCATTTGCGTTACCAGCCTCAGATATTGCAGCCCAAATAAATACTTCAGAGTTCAAGTAACAGACTCATCTCAACATCAACTGTTCATAGGAGAATGCGTGAATCAGGCCTTCATTGTCAAATTGCTGCAAAGAAACCACTACTAAAGGACACCAATAAGAAGAGACTTGCTTGGGCCAATAAACACAAGCAATGGACATTAGACCGGTGGAAATCTGTCCCTTGGTCTGATGAGTCCAAATTTGAGATTTTTGTTTCCAACCGCTGTGTCTTTGTGAGACACAGAGTATGTGAACGGATGATCTCCGCATGTGTGGTTCCTACTGTGAAGCATGGAGGAAGAGGTGTGATGGTGCATTGCTGGTGACACTGTCTGTGATTTATTTAGAATTCAAGGCACACTTTACCAGCATGGCTACCACCATATTCTGTAGCCATGCGCCATCCCATCTGGTTTGCGCTTAGTGGGACTATAATTGGATTTTCAACAGGACAATGACCCAAAACACACCTTCAGGCTGTGTAAGGACTATTTGACCAAGGAGACTGATGGAGTGCTGCATCAGATGACCTGGCCTCCACAATCCCCCGACCTCAACCCAATTGAGATGGTTTGGGATGAGTTGGACCGCAGAGTGAAGGGAAAGCAGCCAACAAGTGCTCTGCATATGTGGGAACTCCTTCAGGACTCTTGGAAAAGCATTCCAGGTGAAGCTGGTTGAGATAATGCCAAGAGTGTGCAAAGCTGTCATCAAGGCAAAGGTTGGCTACTTGGGAAGAAGTTTTGATTCGTTTTGATTTGTTTAACACTTTTTTGGTTACTACATGATTCCATCTGTGTTATTTCATAGTGTTCATGTCTTAACTATTATTCTACAACTTAGAAAATAGTCAAAAATAAAGAAAAACCCTTGAATGAGTAGGTGTGTCCAAACCTTTGACTGGTAATGTATAGCCTGTGACCTACCTTCTTCCTCTTCTCACTGAGGTCAATGGTGCATGAAGATCCACACAGGGTTAATGAAATGGCCTGTATATTATTAATCATTTTGGAGAATAGCAGTAAAAATGAAACATTTGAGTTATTCACTAGTACTCAGAGACCAAGAATGCAGAGAGGTCAAGCGTGTGGCCTTTAAACATCTTCCTCTTTGATAAGATCTTAAACTGTCAGGTTGACAGTGAGCAAATTAGAGGGCCTAAGGGCATTGGAACTGGTTATACCCTCCATTCACTGTCAGCAGTCTATTGGTAATGGTGTTTCTGTTTATTGTTGCACATAAAGCTGTCAGCGTGAAAGGAAAGAAGACAACCTGTATTCAGCTAAGACTTGTAGACCTTACTTCCTTGACCTCTTTGTGTTAATAGAGTCGTAAACTGGACACGGATGAGCTGAGCATGCCTAGCATATCTGCTGAAATAGCTGAGAAGATGGCCAAGTTCCATGGTATGAGGATGCCTTTCAACAAGGAGCCCAAATGGCTGTTTGGAACTATTGACAAGTGAGTTGGTATCTTATTAGAAACTGTAAACCCTCGTTGCCTAACTTGACCTCACTGAACACTCCAAACAAACATTAGCTGTCACACATATCTCCTCTTACAAAATGGTTAGCTAGTTTGCTTTTGTTGGTTGATTCTCTAGTCACCTGGTTTGAGGATAACAGAGACAAATGATGTTTTCCTATGGCATTTGTAGAGTAAAACTACACATCAATAACAGTCTTGGTCAAAACAAATAGCCCCCTATGATGTGTTTTATGAATGTCTTCTTTGCTTACACTTAAGGCATTTAAGTTGTTAAAGGGATTCGCTTATCAGAGTTACCTTCGTCGTGGTCTGAGGATAGTTTCAGGTAAATCACAAGGGAAAGGTTGCTTGTCAGCAAAATAATGTGTGATTTGTACGAGTGCTGTGCATCGCTGTGATAAAATAGTGATATCCGTCTTATCTATAAACTCTACAACGGCGTGTATCCCAGTGTTCCCATACATACAGTACCCTGACTGTCCTGATGTTTTCCCCCATCCACAGGTACCTGAACCAGGTGATGAGACTCACCTTCACCAGGGAGTCCCACATGCTCAAGTTTGCCCGTCTGATGAGCTGTAACCTGCCCCAGGAGATGGAGAATCTCAAGTAAGGCCCACATCACATCCACCCTGGTCCCTGCATAACGTACACAACAGTATTTAGACTTTGCACACATGAACAGACATGATTACATGTATATGCAGTAATTCAGTTATGTACTAGTCATATGGTGTTTTCCACTAAATTGGTGTGGAATCCAGTTAACAACAATAAACCAATAATTATATTAAAATATGGTTGAAATATGTTCTGGCATTTTGCATCCTGTTTTGGGGGTAAACAGTGAATTAGTAGACTTATATCTCCTGCTTTTTACCTGCTTAAATATGGTTTGTTTGTCTCTGTAGGTCTTTGCTGGACTCCAGTCATTCCCCTGTGGTTTTCTGCCACAATGACTGTCAAGAAGGTAAGGGGTCTGAAGGATTCTGCATGCTTCGGTTTGGCTGGCACCTTGCCGAACCCGGCTAGGCGAACCGAACGAGTGTGCTTGCATACTCCCTTAAAAGACTGTCGCTTGAAAAACAAGGAAAAAGCGACAATAGTACTGTTTGTCCATATTGAGACTCTGTAGCCAGTATACACTTCCTGAAAATAGTCAGAAGGAATCTAAGATAACTCAAGAAATCTGTCATACATTTGTACATTTTTGCAGAGGAGATCTTAGTCACAGAATTTTACATCTGAATAAGATGTTTGAAGTATTTCTCAGGTGAAAAAAATGTATATGAAAACAAGTTGTCTATCGTTGAATGGCAACGAACACCTCATTGAAGAATCCCTACTGTTGACCAATGACTGACGAAGGGGTGTAGATTTTCAGCTTGCCTCGAGATAAAATGTTGTGTGGCCAAAAGCCTAAAAAAACCTGGCCAAAGACCAAAACCAACAAAATGTTGTCATAATATATGCACTAACTGTTCTGATCTGTTTCGGATGGGAAGTATGTACACAGGAGTGTGTACACTGGCATAGCACACACACCCACAGGGGGGCCAACCCTATGACAGGAAATTAGCTTTAAAGCTGGTGAATTTTCTCTCAGCCTCATGGCAAAATGTGTAAAATAGCATGACATTAGCTATAAAACTGCACATTTTTCTCTATGCCCCATGTTTTTGAGGGGGTTTGCCCTTGCTCCAACCTTACGGAGACCCTGTGAAACTCTGCTAGGCCACTGTTAGGCATAGTATTGCAGTTTGTATAAAGCTAGTGAAGAAAATCTTTGAAATCCCTTGCTAATGTGTTTTACTGTGTGTATGTGTGTGTGGTGTAATAATTATTCGCTCATCCTTTAGGAAATATCCTTCTCCTCAGTGGTTGTGAAGGCACTGACAGACAGAAGCTCATGCTGATTGACTTTGAATACAGCAGCTACAACTACAGGTGTGTTCATGCTCAGGGCACTAGTTAGTGTATACTGTAATCATCTCCTTTCCAACCGATTCAACTACTTTGGTCACAAATTGTAGTGAATGTACAACATTTTGGGTGTCTAAGAGCCAGTAAACATTGACCACACCTTACGATGTGGGAGGGCTGTGTCTATCCAAGGTGACACTGTCTCGGCAGATGGTAAATCATACCCCCCATGGCCGATCCATTGTGACATTCTTTCACCCTTCTGAGTGTGTCTGAATCTCTGGAATCAAGCAGACTGGGCTGGTGGAGCAGAGCAGGACAACCTGTTCAATCTAATCATCCAGCTAGCTTTATGCACAGAATCTAACAGTGGATTCCCAAAGCTCCCCTGACTGTTCTCCAACCATATTCCTTCACAGCTTCTGCCTCATGAAATATTCATAGGAACTCTAATGTAATGTCTGCTGCAACACAGCTATTGATGGAAGGAATTTACTCTGGTATTTTGTATTTGTCATGGTTTAAAGACAAGAATGTAGCCACAGATTCATTTAAAATCTCCACTATTTCAGCAGCAAGCTGTCGTCATCCGAGTTATATTTCAGAATCTAACTAAGCCATCCAGAACTTCCACACAATCTCTTACTGTATGTTTTCCTGTACCACAGCCTTTTTTGTAAAACATGGAATGCTTGAGTGCCCTATTTCTCAGAAAGGACCTTCACTGTTATTGGCCTTGGCTCACAGCCAAGTTAGTTCCGTCAAAACAGCCCACCCCCGCTGTCCTGACCCTCAGGCTCCCTCGTAGTCATTGTACGTCACCACATGTGCGCGTCACTCTCAAGACAGATCAGGTTTCACTTTCTCCAAGCTTTGATATTTCCATCCTGACTTTTACATAAGTCCTTTGTATTGGTGTAGCCTTGACGGACCAGATGGGACTCAATCCCTCCCAAACCAAAAGGAGAAACCAATGTTCTCTATGGTAGGGTAGGACAGGGCACCATTAGGAAGCTTGTAACAGTTTTGACTTGAGGTTATTGTTTATAGGGGTGCCAGGTAGGTTGTGCCTACCAGAGAAAACATTGGTTTCTCCTTTTGGTTTGGAAGGGAATGAGTCCCATCTGGTCCGTCAAGTCTACACCAATACAACAGACTTATGTAAAAGTCAGGATGGAAATAAAACTTTCCATAAACCCTTAAAACATGGGAAAGAACTTCAAAAACAAATGTATTTTGCGTGGGTTGTATTACCAACATAAATGATTACACACATAATAATATTTCACCTTTATTTAACCAGGTAGGCTAGTTGAGAACAAGTTCTCATTTACAATTGCGACCTGGCCAAGATAAAGCAAAGCAGTTCGACACAGAGTTACACATGGAGTAAAACAAACATACAGTCAATAATACAGTATAAACAAGTCTATATACGATGTGAGCAAATGAGGTGAGATAAAAACGGCCATGGTGGCAAAGTAAATAAAATATAGCAAGTAAAACACTGGAATGGTAGATTTGCAGTGGAAGAATGTGCAAAGTAGAGATAAAAATAATGGGGTGCAAAGGAGCAAACTAAATAAAATACAGTAGGGAAAGAGGTAGTTGTTTGGGCTAAATTATAGGTGGGCTATGTACAGGTGCAGTAATCTGCTCTGACAATTGGTGCTTAAAGCTAGTGAGGGAGATACGTTTTTTTTAAATAACACAATGAGTTCTGGTTCCTCCAGAAATGTCCTGTACCTCGGGCCTAAAAAAAAAATATATATATTTTTTTTTAAAGTCCAGCCCGGTAAAGGAGTTCAGGGAAGTCAAGTGACCTTTGTCACGTAATGTTTGTCAGTTCATTCAAGTGTAGCGTAAACCCAGTATTAACCATACAATCAATATAACAATTATTTTACCACAGATCTTTAAAGTGTATCAACTCTTACTAAGTCCTCAACTACAACGAACTACATAAATCATCACAGTACAGTACAAAACAAATGAAATACCGTGTACAAAAAGGTTGTAGTCGGTCAGTCAGACAATCCAATCCGCTGAGCGGTGTAGTCCACGGACGCAAAGAGTGGATCCGATCCTGGGTAAAACTCTTATTAGGCTACAAAACACACGGAATAGAGCAGCTTCGGAACTGAGGGTTGACCACATCCTCATTCACGTCGTCTCCATCACAACCCCACTTTTGCTCAGCTGATGCTGGTTATTTAATTGGGAATTAAAGGGAAAGCGCCCTATTGGAAGGAGAAGCACTATTTAATTGGGAATTAAAGGGAAAGCGCCCTATTGGAAGGAGAAGCACTATTTAATTGGGAATTAAAGGGAAAGCGCCCTATTGGAAGGAGAAGCACTATTTAATTGGGAATTAAAGGGAAAGCGCCCTATTGGAAGGAGAAGCACTATTTAATTGGGAATTGAAGGGGAAGCGCCCTATTGGAAGAAGAAGCACTAAGACGGTTCAGAAAATTCAGGGCCGTCACAAGCTGTGTTCATACCAAAAAAAATTGTTATGTCACATGGACTTCTGTACACAATGAGAACAGTCCTAGGAGGCTCATGTCAAACTCACATCTTGTTTGTTTTCCCACTGTTTTCTTCCCAGTTGGTTTGCTTAGCAGCAGGTGTGGCTCGCTTGAAAGGGTTTGAACTGTACAGGTTTTCAGCACCAACCCATAATGCCGCAGCCAGGGGTAGAGAAATGTTGGGAAAGAGTTTATCCTCCAAGTTGTTCCTCTTGTCTGGTTTCCACAGCAGCAGCTGTGATTCCCTTCACAAAGAGCTACCCATTTTCGTTCCCTTTGTGAGAAATCATCTCATATTTCTCTTCCTTTGCTATGGTAACAGTTTACTGCAGCCCTAGTTTTCATTTGGGCATACAAGGAAAAGAGCCCAAACAATCATAATCCTCAATCCATGTTGCAATGCAATGTACATTGGAAGAATGTTCAGTTCTCCAACATTGAAAATACGCTTATCAAATATCAGGTGTAACTGACAGGACTGCTGACCTGGCAAATGTGATATCATTGTTAATGATTTTTCTCTCAATATTTTGTGTTTTCAGGGGATTTGACATAGGAAACCACTTCTGTGAATGGATGTATGACTATACAAATGACAAGTTCCCATTTTTCCATGTCAACTCAAATAATTATCCCACTAAAGCCCAACAGGTGAGTAAGGATGACAGTATGAAGACTTTTTGTCCTCTGAATCTGAATGAGTGGCTCTCTAGGCAAAATACAGCCAATAACATTGTGATGTTCCTCTTTTCAGCTACATTTCATTGGAAGCTACCTGTCAGAGACTGAGCAGGGATTTGAGAATCACAGCGCTGAAGACCAGATGAAACTCAAAGAGGAGCTGTTTGTGGAAGCCAACAGGTGAGCCAAGGCGTTTTGCTGGAATGTGAATGAGGGATGAATTTGCTCACGTGTCTCTGACACACCATATGAGTCATCATGACACATGAGGACAAGTTGACTTACTGTTTTTTTTACAACTCTGAGGACACCTGTGGTTTAGTACTTAGAATGGCCTCCTGTTGACAGAGCAGCAGTAAATCATAATAATAATGAACCCCTCAGACTGGGCCTCTTGGTTACTGTAAAATGCTCCCTCGGAAATAAAACTCTGCAATCAGTCCTGTAGTGATGAAATAGCACATTTCCATGTGGCAGTTGCTATGGACCAAAGGTTTTCTCAGTTCACCCATATATATGTTTAATGGACCATACTGCCATTGTGCTCGTCCACAGTTTTATTGAAACATTTGTCTGTTGGTAATTACACAGGTTTGCTCTGGCTTCGCACTTCTTCTGGGGTCTGTGGTCGATGATCCAGGCGAGAATCTCCACCATTGAGTTTGGGTACATGGTGAGTGTCCATCATCTGGTTGCCATGCCTTTGTTTTACACATTTATATGTGTGATATAAAAAAACACAGCAATTCTCCCTCAAACAAAATAAATTAGAAGTGCATGTTGGATAAGACAGGAAATAGAAGCATACACTTTATACCCAGACAATCAGAAAGCACTGTCAGTGTGTTCCTTGCTATGTTTGGTGTCATAGACTACTCTGAACTATACACAAATATTTTCCATGGTCAACCTGGTAAAGATTATCTCTGTTATATTTCCTTTCTTTGCTGAAATATGTATAACTGACACACATACTGTGCGAGGCGTATTTTCATTTTGATTCCTTTTCTCTCTCTCTCTTTATCCACTGTCTGAAATCCATTCTGTGCAAATGTTCCAATATTTTTCTTTCCTTTGTCTGCCCACAGGAGTATGCCATGGCCAGGTTTGATGCATACTTTGAGCAGAAACGGAGCTTGGGGGTCTAAGCGAGGGACCACATACTGTAACAAGGAGGTGGAGGATGAATGGATTAACAGCGCTTAATTGAAAATAATGCAGACAGGCAATCAGGGTGTAGGACCATGCTTTAATGGCGAACCTGTGCTTTGGGAATGAAATGCTCGCTATAGTTGGTATCGCATGGACCAAAGTGAAACCATGAATATTGGGTTTGGTGCCCCATGCATCGCTGCTCAGTGTTTGCACAATACTACGCTCCTTTATAACACACGCTCACAGGGTCAAGATTGTTCTTGGCCTGTCTTTTCTTCAAAGAACATCAGGAAGATTAAGACAGGGATAAAAATCTTCATTCTGAACAGAGGTGTAAGTTACATCCGCAGGAAGTCCATTCCTGTTTGGAAATGTTCTGGCGTAGCTCAAAAGAACAGAAGTCTCAATGAGCCTTAAAAATCCTTGCTTATTGAAAACCCAGTAATCTCTTATCTGTGATCCAACGGCAATAGTACATTTTCTGTGACATAAGAGCAAGGTTCGAAACATACTTCAAATAACTAAACTCTCAGTTTCAATTGATTGCATCCATGCTATACATGTCAGTTTTCCTTCATTCTTTATCAAAAATAATTCCTCTAAGATGACTTGCATATGGAAATATTTGGAGCCACCTATTAGATGGGTGCATCTCTGGCTAACAGCATTCCTCACCTGCAGTACTGTAAATATAATCTGATAAATGTGACCTGAAACACAGTGTACTCTTCGAAAAAAGGGTTCTTCAAAGGGTTCTCCTATGCGGACAGCTGAAAACCCCTTTTAAGGTTCTAGAAAGCACCTTTTGTTCTAAGAGTGTAGTAATGGTGACCTCACTACCCTACTCTGTACTTACAATAGCTGGGGATTGTGTAGAGTAAGAGTATCAGCTCTGAATAGGTCATTGAAATGGTATTGGTATTCAAACAGATATATTCATTATGAAAATGCAGGTCCTTCTACACCTGCATTGCTTTCTGTTTGGGGTTTTAGGCTGGGTTTCTGTACAGCACCTGGTGACATTAGCTAATGTAAGAAGGGCTTTATAAATACATTTGATTGATTGATTGAATATATCACAGATAGTACATTGGATAAGTAAGGAAATGGCAAACAGGAACGCTCTCAGCTTTAACTCAAACAGACAAACAATAGAGATGCTTACTGTGCTATTCAGCTGGAGTAAACAGTTGCAGATGAAGTTGTGAGAAGAACTGTAAATAAGTTGTAAAAAAATCCTCATGTAGAGGTCTTTAATATGTATAATGATATATTTAGAATGTGTTTGGGGACTGGAAATATTTACTTAACTTTTTTTTGTGAAAAATTCATAACCAAACTGTGATAATTAGTGCTGTTTTAATATGAATTTATATTCTGTATTTCATCATTCTATTTGTTTTATGTAAACATGTTTATTTACTCTGGTTAATATAATATTGAAACAAATATGAGCCTTCACTTTGAAATTACATTGTTGCATAGGCTACAATGTCAGTGGCACTTCAATCTCATTCACCAGACACTTCTTCCCAATGCTCATACGCTATTAGCCTGGGAGCCTGATGAGTGGCACTTTCCTGACCAGTTGCATTTTTAAGGATAACGTTTTAATTGTTTTCCTTAAATGGAATATGTATTTTTCTTAATAAGAAAGTTGTCTCTTTCCTTGTTGAAACACATCTCACTCCTGTTTTCTCAACACCTGCTATATCATTATTGTGTGATCAACTACATTCCATTTTCAGGTATATGTTGTGTATATTTGTATGTACATTACACCTCTCTTTCATGCTATATTATTAGTTTGAGATAATAAAATAAGAATTGATCCAAATGTATTCAAATGGAATTGGAATTGACAGTGTCACATACAGTTTTCTGAGTATATCCTTGCTGTATTTCATGTTTTGCCATTCAATACAGAGATCAAATAACATGTGATTGATTATCAAAACATGAGGGAAGAAGGAGCTCCTCTACATTACACTGAATATTGTTGATTATGAATATTGTAATCTTATGGATAATTGAACTGAATGTCCAATTTGTATATGCTGTGAAAGGATCCCAACTACTCTATTTTGTGAGTGCAAACGTTTAGCCTGGCTTACCTATAAAGATAGCTATGCAGAAATACACTAAAATAAGAAAATATGTACCATATAAATTCTTCCCTTGTAAATAGCAAGGGTCAAGTCATTTGAAAATGTACCACTATGGCAAGTTCATTATATACATTTACTGTACCTTCTACTGCTTTGCACAAGTACTACAATAAAGATAAAGAAATAAAACGTGTATTCTTGCAAATCAGTCTGTATAACTGAGGGGGAAATATGATTCACTGTGACATTGTACCATAGATTTGCGCCAATCACATTGTTTAATCTCTGTCAAAAAAAGACAAAGATGGAGAGATAACATTAGAAATACTGTAGTTCCTATCATAACTGTTGTTCTGCGTTGTGTGTGGCCAACACCATCATGGTCAATGATGTATGTTAATAAGTAGACAAAGTGCTGGATCAATGATAAGTGTATGAACAATTAGAGTTCCATTGGATGACTGGATAAGATGACTCAGAATGGGCTGACAGTCACATGTTATGTAATTCCTCGAAACCTTGCCTTCCTTCTACAAAAGCAGTTGTACATTCACTTCCAATGACACATCTTTCATCTTGTTGCGTTCATCAGTTTATGGCATATGCCACGTTGTCCTCGGCGATTATGTAACTACTGTGTTTTTATGTCACCACCTCCTCTCCACTTCTTTGGCTTTTTTGCACATTGATCTCTCTGAGGTGACAAATGGGGTTAAAGGTATTATATTCTCCAGGACACAGAGGTTTGACTAATGACACTGATAAAGACCTTGATCTATGTTCAACCAGTTCAAATTAACGTTACAAAGGAAACATTTCACAGAGCTGCCAGAATATTGGTGGGAGAATGGCTCTAATCTTCAGCTGGGAGCAGAATAAAAAAAAACATTTGCTCCAGGTGGTCCTTGTTGTTTTAAAATACAACCCCTGCCTGTTGACCTTCGCTAACATGCCAGCACCACATCTGATCTGGCCTTGTCTTTTCTTGTTGACCCCATCATGGTGTGACTACTGGCCACATGCAGGGATGAGCACAGAATCACATTCCTCAGCTAAAAACATGTTTGTGTTATCATTTAAATGGGTGTAGTTTCACGATAGACACAGGGTCTCTAGAAACTTCAAAGAAAGGCAGAGCCTATTACTTTACGTGTAAACAGATGAAAATTCATACTCCTGGCCTGAGGAATTGCAGTCTATTTATCAATACATATTTACTCCAATCTATATTTCATCAAGTTTATCTGATGTACTTTACAGAGTGTACAGTTGGAGGGACGTTACCGATGAGTTTCTTTGTGTTACATCTGGTGCTCTTCAAATGACTTTTTCTCTGTCTTTTCTGCCAGGCTAATTGGACATGTATCTCTGGCCAATTGTAAGTTCTTCTATACAGTTGGAGGGACGTCTGAAGGGCAAGTGCTGTGCTGCAGTATCAGAAAATACTAATCAGGGAGAATACAAGGCACAGAAGTGAGCCAGAGACCTGTCCTTGACAAAGACAGCTTTTATTGTGGTGGAGATGGTTCTATGGCTCGTATCTAACTCTGCCTCAAAGATGGTAATGTGTGGGATTTGGAAAGTGTTCAACAGGGAGGATAAACAAGAGATAAGACAGAACAACGCAGTGAGAATAAGGGACTGGTGTGTGATGTGTAGCCCTTAGAATAACTGGTCTGTCTGAGGTATGTCTGCCAGGGGCTTCCTGATGGACCGGCCCCAGGTGTTGAGGGTAGGCAACAACTCATCCACCACGCTGACCCTCTACACACAGCTGCACCATTGAGAGCATCTTGACTGGCTGCATCACTGCTTGGTATGGCAACTGCTTGGCATCCGACCATAAGGCGCTACAGAGGGTAGTGAATACTGCTCAGTACAATGGGGCCGAGCTCCCTGCCATCCAGGACCTCTATACCAAACAGTATCAGAGGAAGTCCCCCCCCCCCCCAAAATGATGCTGTTCTGCTCTTGAGCAAGGCAGTTAACTCCCAACAACAACTGCTCCCTGGGTGCTGATGACGTGGATGTCATTTAAGGTAGCCATCTGCAATGCTCTGATTCAGAGCGGTTGAGTTAAATGCAGAAGACAGGTTTCGGGTGAATTCATTTGAGCAATTGACTAGGTACCTCCCTTTACAAGCACACACATGCATGCTGACACCACATATGCTACTGTCTATTAACGATCCTGTTTCCAAGTCACTTTACTCGTACCTATATGTACTGTACATAGCTACCTCATACCCCTGCACATCGACTCTGTACTGGTCCTACCTGTAAACAGCCATGTTATCTTTTACTGATTATTTGTATTAGTTATTCACTGTGTATGTATTCCTTGTGTCACTATTTCTATTTATTTCTTTATTTTATGATCTTCTCTTTAACTCTGCATTGTTGAAAATTACCCGTAAGGAAGAATTTCAAATGTAGTTCCATCTGTTGTCAACAAAGCATTGATTAGGGCTTGGTAAAGTCTAGAAGTTTCTCCCTTCTGCCAGGGAGAACCTCTCCCCAAGGGACAATGTGGGAGAAGCAGAATGGAATGAGTCCATTTTTCAGTGGGGAGGGCTGACAGGCAGAAGGCCACAACACCAACTTCACACAACTCCAATCATGCCACACTAAAAGTAGATATTTGAGTATATTTTTGTTGTCTCTCAACATAGTAACGCTTATACCCCACCTCTGTTGAATCTTATGTTTGTTATTTTATCTTCAATTGAAACGTTGTCCCAAAACTAAGAATGGATGATACTACATGCTAAAATCAAACAGTTTAACTCCAAAACTCAGGAAGAAAATGTAGTTCCACCCAGCCTTTTTCTGTGTATCCCTGATGTAACTCAACAACAAGGCCCCTCCAGAGGGGGGATATAAGAGACAATTGACATTCAGTAAGAACATGTACTGTCTGTATATCAAGTGTAAACCATATGGAATGTACATGCTTCTCTCAGACATATGGTTATGTTATGAAATCATCAGTGGTGCCTGACAGATATCCTCAAGAGTCCTGTAAATCTGGAGTCCTGTAAAGTCCCCGTATATCATGTTCTGCTGTAGCTTGCAGTAGCTCAGAAATAACACTGCATTGTTTTTGTTTCCAACCACGACACTCCACACTCACGTTTCAAAGCCAAGCTTTAAAATAAACATATACCATCTCTGACTATTAGCCTGTGCACTGGAGGAAAAATATATTCTTCAACTTTAAATTACATCCCGTCATGACATTTATTTATCATTGTTTTTATTGGTTTTTTTGTGTTATTCTACACTGACCAAAAATATAAATGTAACATGCAACAATTTCCAAGATTTTACTGAGTTACAGATCATATAAGGAAATCAGTCCATTGAAATACATTCATTAGGCCTTAATCTATGGATTTCACATGACTGGGAATACAGATATGCAAAAAGAAGGTAGGGGAGTTAACCAGAAAACCAGCCACCATTTGCCTCACGCAGAACCACTTGCCTCTCCTTTGCATACATTTGATCAGGCTGTTGATTGTGGCCTGTGGAATGTTGTTCCACTCTTCTTCAATGGTTGTGCGAAGTTGCTGGATATTGTCGGGAACTGGAACACGTTGTCGTACAAGTCGATCCAGAGCATCCCAAACATTCCCAATGGGTGACACGTCTGGTGAGTAGGCAGACCAGATTCCAGAATTTGTGTACAGATCCTTGTGACATGGAGCAGTGCATTATCATGCTGAAACATGAGATTATGGCGGCTGATGAATGGCATGACAATCGGCCTCCATTGCCACCATGGGCACTCTGTTCACAACGTAGACATTAGCAAACCGCTCACCCACACAACGCCATACATGTTTACTGCCATCTGCCCGGTACAGTTGAAACCGGGATTCATCCGTGAAGAGCACACTTCCCCAGCGTACCAGTGGCCATCGAGGGTGAGCATTTGCCCACTGAAGTTGATTACGACTCTGAACTGCAGTCAGGTCAAGACCCTGGTGAGGACGACGAGCACGCAGATGAGATTCCCTGAGACGGTTTCGGACAGTTTGAGCAGAAATTCTTCGGTTGTCCAAAAACCCACAGTTTAATCAAGAAAATGGCACCGGAGGGGATGGCTGCCATTTTACATGCTCCTAACCAATTGTGCTTTTCAGTGTGTTTTTTCTAGTTGTTTGTGACTTTTTTATTACATAGTGTTTCTGCCACCACCTCTTATGACCGAAAATAGCTTCTGGACATCATAACAGTGCTTACTCAACTCGGACTGGACAAAGATTTTTCTTTAATGAATCGAAGGCGAAAGATTTACATCTCCTCCCAGACCAGGCACAAATCCCCATCATTCGCATGAAGAGGAGATGCAGATACAGGGGTGAGAACTGCATGCTTGGTGAGAACTTGTTGGGGAGTGATAATTCACCTTTACCATCTGTCCGATTGGCGAACGTGCAAAAACTGGAGAATAAACTGGATGAGCTGTAGACCACACTATTTACCATGAGAGTTTTTAGCTATAATTTTCATAGCTGTTTATTTACCACCACAAACCAATGCAGGTACGAAGACCAAACTCAATGAGGCCATAAGCAAACAAGGAAATGATCAACCAGAAGCGGCGTTCCTAGTGGCCGGGGACTTTAATGCAGGAAAACTTAAGTCCGTTTTACCTCTTTTCAACCAGCATGTCCCATGTGATATGCAGCTGTTCAGGGAAGCTAGAAATCATTATACACAGGCAGTTAGAAAAGCTAAGGCTAGCTTTTTCAAGCAGAAATTTGCTTCCTGCAACACTAACTCAAAAAAGTTCTGGGACACTGTAAAGTCCATGGAGAATAAGAACACCTCCTCCCAGCTGCCCACTGCACTGAAGATAGGAAACACTGTCACCACTGATAAATCCACCATAATTGAGAATTTCAATAAGCATTTTTCTACGGCTGGCCATGCTTTCCACCTGGCAACTCCTACCCCGGACAACAGCACTGCACCCCCAACAGCAACTCGCCCAAGCCTTCCCCATTTCTCCTTCTCCCAAATCCATTCAGCTGATGTTCTGAAAGAGCTGCAAAATCTGGACCCCTACAAATCAGCCGGGCTAGACAATCTGGACCCTTTCTTTCTAAAATTATCTGCCGAAATTGTTGCCACCCCTATTACTAGCCTGTTCAACCTCTCTTTCGTGTCGTCTGAGATTCCCAAAGATTGGAAAGCAGCTGCGGTCATCCCCCTCTTCAAAGGGGGGGACACTCTTGACCCAAACTGCTACAGACCTATATCTATCCTACCGTGCCTTTCTAAGGTCTTCGAAAGCCAAGTCAACAAACAGATTACCGACCATTTCGAATCTCACCATACCTTCTCTGCTATGCAATCTGGTTTCAGAGCTGGTCATGGGTGCACCTCAGCCACGCTCAAGGTCCTAAACGATATCTTAACCGCCATCGATAAGAAACATTACTGTGCAGCCGTATTCATTGATCTGGCCAAGGCTTTCGACTCTGTCAATCACCATATCCTCATCGGCAGACTCGACAGCCTTGGTTTCTCAAATGATTGCCTCGCCTGGTTCACCAACTACTTCTCTGATAGAGTTCAGTGTGTCAAATCGGAGGGTCTGCTGTCCGGACCTCTGGCAGTCTCTATGGGGGTGCCACAGGGTTCAATTCTTGGACCGACTCTCTTCTCTGTATACATCAATGAGGTCGCTCTTGCTGCTGGTGAGTCCCTGATCCACCTCTACGCAGACGACACCATTCTGTATACTTCCGGCCCTTCTTTGGACACTGTGTTAACAACCCTCCAGGCAAGCTTCAATGCCATACAACTCTCCTTCCGTGGCCTCCAATTGCTCTTAAATACAAGTAAAACTAAATGCATGCTCTTCAACCGATCGCTACCTGCACCTACCCGCCTGTCCAACATCACTACTCTGGACGGCTCTGACTTAGAATACGTGGACAACTACAAATACTTAGGTGTCTGGTTAGACTGTAAACTCTCCTTCCAGACCCATATCAAACATCTCCAATCCAAAGTTAAATCTAGAATTGGCTTCCTATTTCGCAACAAAGCATCCTTCACTCATGCTGCCAAACATACCCTTGTAAAACTGACCATCCTACCAATCCTCGACTTTGGCGATGTCATTTACAAAATAGCCTCCAATACCCTACTCAACAAATTGGATGCAGTCTATCACAGTGCAATCCGTTTTATCACCAAAGCCCCATATACTACCCACCATTGCGACCTGTACGCTCTCGTTGGCTGGCCCTCGCTTCATACTCGTCGCCAAACCCACTGGCTCCATGTCATCTACAAGACCCTGCTAGGTAAAGTCCCCCCTTATCTCAGCTCGCTGGTCACCATAGCATCTCCCACCTGTAGCACACGCTCCAGCAGGTATATCTCTCTAGTCACCCCCAAAACCAATTCTTTCTTTGGCCGCCTCTCCTTCCAGTTCTCTGCTGCCAATGACTGGAACGAACTACAAAAATCTCTGAAACTGGAAACACTTATCTCCCTCACTAGCTTTAAGCACCAACTGTCAGAGCAGCTCACAGACTACTGCACCTGTACATAGCCCACCTATAATTTAGCCCAAACTACCTCTTTCCCAACTGTATTTAATTTTTATTTATTTATTTATTTTGCTCCTTTGCACCCCATTATTTTTTTATTTCTACTTTGCACATTCTTCCATTGCAAAACTACCATTCCAGTATTTTACTTGCTATATTGTATTTACTTTGCCATCATGGCCTTTTTTGCCTTTACCTCCCTTCTCACCTCATTTGCTCACATTGTATATAGACTTGTTTATACTGCATTATTGACTGTATGTTTGTTTTTACTCCATGTGTAACTCTGTGTCGTTTTATCTGTCGAACTGCTTTGCTTTATCTTGGCCAGGTCGCAATTGTAAATGAGAACTTGTTCTCAACTTGCCTACCTGGTTAAATAAAGGTAAAATAAATAAATAAATAAAATAAAAAATGTGCAACCAGAGAGAAAAAAAACTCTAGACCACCTTTACTCCACACACAGAGATGCGTGGAAAGCTCGCCCTCAATTTGGCAAATCTGACCATGATGCTATCCTCCTGATTCCTGTTTACAAGCAAAAACTCAAGCAGGAAGTACCAGCGACTCGCTCAATACAGAAGTGGTTAGATTACATGGATGCTAAACTACAGGACTGTTTTGCTAGCACAGACTAGAATACGTTCTGAGATTCATACAATGGCATTGAGGAGTATATTACATCATTCACCGGCTTCATCAATATGTGCATTGACCACGTCCCCACAGTGACCGTACTTACATATTCCAACTAGAAGCCATGGATTACAGGCAACATCCGAACTGAGCTAAAGGCTAGAGCTGTTGCATTCATGGACTGGGACACTAATCCGGACGCTTATAAGAAATCCCGCTATGCCCTTCGATGAACCATTAAACAGGCAATGAATGTGTCAACACAGGACTAAGCCTAAATCCACTGGATCTGACAACTATTATGGATTACAAAGGGAAACCCAGCCGCGAGCTGCCTAGTGACGTGAGCCCACCAGACGAGATAAATGCCTTCAATGCTCGCTTTGAGGCAAGCAACACTGAACCATGCATGAGAGCACCAGCTGTTCCAGACAATGGTGTGATCACGCTCTCCGCAGCCGATGTGAGTAAGACCATTTAAAAAAGGTAATTCACAAGGCAGCAGGGCCAGACAGATTACCAGGATGCGTTTTCAGAGCATGTGCTGATCAACTGGCAAGAGCCTTCACTGACATTTTCAACCTCTTCCTGACCGAGTCTGTAATACCTACATGTCACTGTGCCCAAAAAAAGGCAAGATAAACTGCCTAAATGACTACCGCCCGTAGCACTCATGTCTGTAGCCATGAAGTGCTTTGAAAGGCTGGTCATGGCTCACACCAACACCATCTTTGCAGAAACCCTACAATTTGCATACCACCCCAACAGATCCACAGATGACGCAATCTCTATTGCACTCCACACGGCCCTTTCCCACCTGGACAAAACACGTACGCGAGAATGCTGTTCTTTGAATACAGCTCAGCGTTCAACACCATAGTGCCCTCAAAGCTCATCACTAAGCTAAGGACCCTGGGACTAAACACCTCCCTTTGCAACTGGATCCGAGACTTCCTGATGGGCTGTCCCCAGGTGGTAAATGTAGCCAACAACACATCTGCCAAGCTGATTCTCAATACGAGGGCCTTTCAGGGGTGCATGCTTTGTCCCCCTGTACTCCCTGTTCACCCACAACTGCGTGTCCACGCACAACTCCAACACCGTCATTAAGTTTGCAGATGACATGACGGTGATAGGCCTGATCACCGATAACGATGAGACAGCCTATAGGGAGGATGTCAGAGACCTGGCATTGTGGTGCTAGGACAACAACCTCTGCCTCAACATGAGCAAGACAAATGAGCTGATCATGGACTACTGGAAAAGGAGGGCTGAGCACACCCCCATTCACACCAACAGGGCTATAGTGGAGTAGGCCAAGAGATTGAAGTTTCTTGGTGTCCACATCACCAACAAACTATCATGGTCCAAACGTACCAAGGCAGTCGTGAAGAGGGCACGACAATGCCTTTCGGAGAACGAAAATATTTGACATGGGTCCTCAGATCCTCAAAAAGTTCTACAGCTGCGCTATCGAGAGTATCCTATACTGGTTGCCATCACGTCTTGGTATGGCGACTGGTTGCCATCACGTCTTGGTATGGCAACTGCTCTGCATCCGACCGCAAGGTGCTACAGAGGGTGCATACGGCCCAGTACATCACTGGGGCTGAGCTCCCTGCCATTCTGGACCTCTATACCAGGCAGTGTCAGAGGAACATACCCCCAAGCCATAAGACTGCTGAACATTAATCAAATGTTATATTTGCATATTGACCCCCTTTTTTACGCTGCTGCTCTTCACTGTTTATTATCTATGCATAGTCACTTTACCCCAGCCTACACGTACATATTACCTCAATTACCTCAACTAACCTTTACCCCACACATTGACTCAGTCCATGACCCCTTGTATATAGCCTCGTTATTGTTATTTTTTACGGTAAAATACCTATTGTATTTGGCACATGTTACAAATAACATTTGATTTGATTTGATCAACTGTCTGGGTGACTGGTCTCAGATGATCCCGCAGGTGAAGAAGCTGGATGTTGAGGTCTTGGGCTGGTGTGGTTACATGTCATCTGCGGTTGTGAGGCCGGTTGGAGGTACTGCCAAATTTGGTTGGACATAGTGCCAAATTCTCTAAAACGACATTGGAGGAAGCTTATGGTAGAGAAATTAGCCTTAAATTCTCTGGCAACATCTCTGGTGGACATTCCTGCAGTCATCATGCCAAATGCGTGCTCCCTCAAAACTCGAGACATCTGTGACATTGTGTTGTGTGACAAAACTACACATTACAGAGTGGCCTTTTATTGTCCCCAGTAGAAGGTGTGTAACAGTACAACATGTGTAATGATCATGCTGTTTAATCAGCTTCCTGATATGCCACACCTGTCAGGTGGATGGATTATATTGGCAAAGGAGAAACGCTCACTAACAGGGATGTGAAGAAATGTGTGCAGCAAATTTAAGATAAATAAGCGCATATGGAAAATGTAGGGGATTTTTATTTTCAGCTCATGAATTATGGGACCAACACTCATTTATATTTCTGTTCAGTGTAAAGAAAAAATACATTTCTATTGAACATGAAAGAGGAGGCCACAGGTGAATTCCTCAACTGTGTTCACAGTGTTGGCAATCCAACGAGGAAAGCGGTTAACAGCAGTGACTAAATGTTTACTTCTAATTTCACGCGGAGCAATTAACAAAATGGCAGAGCGGCTGATGACAATGACATAACATAACTATGTTTACTATTTTGAGACAGATATTCTGTATTGCTGCACAGTCTGAATCAATCAACATTATAATGAGAGTAACTTTTCATTGTTCCTAGAGAAGGGAACTATGAAATGTAGAGCTGCAGGTCCACATAAAACCTATTTGATTTAAAGTCCCCTGTTTAGGGGACCTGCATGGTTCTGGTAACAGTTCCGACCAATCTGTGGACACCGTTGATTGAAATGGCTTGCATAGAGCAGTAGCCCTTATTCTAATGGACACAGGAGTGTCTCTACTGACTGAATGAAGCAGGATGTGAAATCTGACACCACTGGAAGATGGGATGAATAAGGCATATGTTTGGAATCAGCAGTAGGAGAGAGTGGTTTTGTTGGTGAAGCACATTCAGAGATTGATTTATAGCTCGTAGGCTCATCTAAAAATAATTCATAGATTTAAAGCAAATAACACTTTCTGTTTGTCATAGACAAATGAGTTCAGGAAGCTAAGCTAGAGCTCTGTGAGACATTCACAGAGATGGGGGCAGACGTTTTAATCAAGAGAGACCTTTAGAAAATATGCACATTTTCTCTAACACTGTAGAAGGTGAAATCTTATAGTTGTATTATTTGATTTATAAAAATGCAAGTCCTTTCAAGCCTTATTCATTTTATCTTCATTTAACTAGGCAAGTCAGTTAACAACAAATTCTTATTTTCAATGACAGCAGAAAGACAGATTTGTACCTTTTCAGCTCGGAGGTTTGAACTTGCAACCTTCCGGTTACTAGTCCAACGCTCTAACCACTAGGCTACCCTGCCTACCCTGCCACTTCTATTCATACAGTTTTGTTGAATAGGAAATACATCATATAAAACATTACATATACAAATCAAATCAAATCAAATTGTATTTGTCACATGTGCCGAATACAACAGGTGTAGTGTAGACCTTACTGTGAAATGCTTACTTACAAGCCCTTAACCAACAATGCAGTTCAAGAAATAGAGTTAAGAAAATATTTACTAAACAAACTAAAGTAAAAAATTAAATAAAAAGTAACACACTAAATTAACAATACAGAGGCTATATATATGGGGTACCAGTACCGAGTCAATGTGTGGGGGTACAATTTAGTCGAGGTCATTTGTACATGTACAGTGGGGAGAACAAGTATTTGATACACTGCCGATTTTGCAGGTTTTCCAACTTACAAAGCATGTAGAGGTCTGTAATTTTGATCATAGGTACACTTCAACTGTGAGAGACGGAATCTAAAACAAAAATTCAGAAAATCGCATTGTATGATTTTTAAGTAATTAATTAGCATTTTATTGCATGACATAAGTATTTGATCACCTACCAAACAGTAAGAATTTTGGCTCTCACATACCTGTTAGTTTTTCTTTAAGAAGCCATCCTGTTCTCCACTCATTACCTGTATCAACTGCACCTGTTTGAACTCGTTACCTGTATAAAAGACACCTGTCCACACACTCAATCAAACAGACTCCAACCTCTCCACAATGGCCAAGACCTGAGAGCTGTGTAAGGACATCAGGGTTAAATTGTAGACCTGCACAAGGCTGGGATGGGCTACAGGACAATAGGCAAGCAGCTTGGTGAGAAGGCAACAACTGTTGGTGCAATTATTAGAAAATGGAAGAAGTTCAAGATGACAGTCAATCACCCTCGGTCTGGGGCTCCATGCAAGATCTCACCTCGTGAACTACACGGCAGGACCTGGTCAATGACCTGAAGAGAGCTGGGACCACAGTCTCAAAGAAAACCATTAGTAACACACTACGCCGTCATGGATTAAAATCCTGCAGCGCACGCAAGGTCCATGCCCGTCTGAAGTTTGCCAATTACCATCTGGATGATCCACAGGAGGAATGGGAGAAGGTCATGTGGTCTGATGAGACAAAAATAGAGCTTTTTGGTCTAAACTCCACTCGACGTGTTTGGAGGAAGTAGAGGGATGAGTACAACCCCAAGAACCCCATCCCAACCGTGAAGCATGGAGGTGGAAACATCATTCTTTTGGGATGCTTTTCTGCAATGGGGACAGGACAACTGCACCGTATTCAGGGGAGGATGGATGGGGCCATGTATCGCGAGATCTTGGCCAACAACCTCCTTCCCTCAGTAAGAGCATTGAAGATGGGTCGTGGCTGGGTCTTCCAGCATGACAACGACCCGAAACACACAGCCAGGGCAACTAAGGAGTGGCTCCGTAAGAAGCATCTCAAGGTCCTGGAGTGGCCTAGCCAGTTTCCAGATCTGAACCCAATAGAAAATCTTTGTAGGGAGCTGAAAGTCCATATTGCCCAGCGACAGCCCCGAAATCTGAAGGATCTGGAGAAGGTCTGTATGGACGAGTTGGCCAAAATCCCTGCTGCAGTGTGTGCAAACCTGGTCAAGAACTACAGGAAACGTATGATCTCTGTAATTGCAAAGAAAGGTTTCTGTACCAAATATTAAGTTCTGCTTTTCTGATGTATCAAATACTTATGTCATGCAATAAAATGCAAATTAATTACTAAAAAATCTAAATGTGATTTTTCTGGATTTTTGTTTTAGATTCCGTCTCTCACAGTTGAAGTGTACCTATGATAAAAATGACAGACGTCTACATACTTTGTAAGTAGGAAACACTGCCGATTTTGCAGGTTATCAAAGACTTGTTCTCCCCACTGTAGGTAGGGGTAAAGTGACTATGCATAATAAACAGCGAGTAGCAGCAGTGTAAAATTAAAGGGGGGATGCTGAGTAGTTGCCATACCAGGCAGTGATACAGCCGGTCAGGATGCTCTCGATGGTGCAGCTGTAGAACTTTTTGAGGATCTGGGGACCCATGCCAAATCTCTTCAGTCTCCTGAGGGGGAGAATGTGTTGTTGTGCCCTCTCCACGACTGTCTCGGTATGTTTGGACCCTGATAGTTTGCAGATGATGTGGACACCAAGGCTCTTGAAACTCTCGACCCGCTCCACTACAGCCCCGTCAATGTGAATGGGCATGTTCGGCCCTCCTTTTCATATTTTCCTCATATTTGTACTATGTACTTGAGCTTGTGTCCTCAAAAGTGACTAAATCTTAGCAATTTATAAAAAATAATTTACACATCATCGGCTCATCACTCCAGTGTTAATCTGCTAAATTGTAATTATTTGCTCCTATGGCCTATTTATTGCCTACCTCATGCCTTTTGCACACACTGTATATAGACATTATTTTCTCTACTGTGTCATTGACTTGTTTGTGTTATTGGCTTGTTTATTGTTTACTCCATGTGTAACTCTGTGTTGTTGTCTGTGTCACACTGCTTTACTTTATCTTGGCCAGGTCGCAGTTGCAAATGAGAACTTGTTCTCAACTAGCCTACCTGGTTAAATAAAGGTGAAATAAAATACACAGAGTATACAAAACATTAACGACACCTGTTCCTTCCTTGACAGGTGAATCCAGGTGAAAGCCATGATCTCTTATTGAGGTCACTTGTTAAATGCACTTCAATCAATGTAGATGGAAGGGGAGAAGACAGGTTAAATAAGGATTTTAAATAAGGATCAAAAATCAAATGCACAATCATTTTGTGCAATGGAATGGTGAGGGAATGAGCTAAAATGTTCCAGCTAACATTGGATTGGAGCCTGAGCATTTCGTTTACCAGAGCCAACTGTCCAGGTGTTGGAGGCAATAACAGGACTGCTGGAGGATAGATGATAGTTCTCTGGAACTCTGCCCTCTCCAATCAGGAAGCAGTCGCTCATTGTTGAGGGTCCCTCTCATGATAAATAATTACTTTCGGGGGATTACGTAGATTACACTTACAATTACATTTAGTTACATTTAAGAGGTTTTAAAAAGCCTTATGACTGTGTGCATATTGTGCTGTGCAAAACCCTTAGTAGAATGGACAGAATCCTCCCACTGCGGCAGGTCACTGACCTGCATTACCCCTGAGAGCTGTACTTCATTAGGAGTGTGGACACTGGACAGTAATTGCCTGTAGACTGCAGCCCCTCTAAAGGCACGGCTGAAGGTCCCTTCCATCTCAAGGTCTCTAAGTGTATTTTCTCAGGCCTCTGCTTGTTTACAGGAGGTAGTAGGTAGGGGGTGGCAGCTAGCAAGAGCTAACAGCACATTGGCCTGGAAAAGGGGTGGGCACCGCCTGGGAATGGCCTTGAGAGGGTGAGATGCAAGTTGACCACTAATCTCACATCAACAGCTCACAGTGTTTGGAGAGATTTTGTAGTTTCATTTTGTGATTGGGGAAGCACATGTTTTGGGGTCTGAACTCAGACAACTCTTCTGTTCTTGCATTTTTCAAACACCTGAGAATTTAGCATTTTTCTAACATGGCAAAAATGCCTAATTCTAATATATATATATTTTTTTTTTTCTTCTGCATTGTTTATCTTAACTAAGATAGTTAGACAAGCTACTCTAACTTGATTGATAGCTTGAAATTGCTTGGTAGCTAGTTTGAGGTTGGGAGATTGGGATTGGGATCTAGCTGGATATCTAAAGCCAACTTCATCAAATTGTTAGGTGGCTAGTATTATAGAGAAACAAAACAGTTTTGTTTTATTTATTCATCATTAAGGCTCCGTAAGAAGCATAGGATACATAGCTTGATCAAATTAATTTACAAACATACTTCCTGCCCATCACCAGCAGATAAAATAAAATCAAACGCTGTGTGTGTCACTCTACTCTCTCTCCACTGGGCACACACTGGGGGAATCAACGTTGTTTCAACGTCATTTCAATGAAATAACATTGAATCAACGTGAAATAGATGTTGAATTGACGTCTATGCCCAGTGAGTCTCCCCTCCACTGATGATACTGCACGCACTATCTAGCATCCTGCCTAGGCATCTTTTTGCTCCGTGCACATTGGAAGGAACCACTTACCAGGGAGAATGGGGGATGGGGGCTATTCTTCGCCTGGTCCAGTCAGTGTGTTCCCTCCACAAAATACAGCTGACAGATCTTTTTATTAATAATTATGATAAAATGTGGGCTTGAAATTTAGTTTAGAAATTAATTTAACATCTTAAAAAAAAAAAGGCCCCCTATGGGCATGACGCCACTGTCTGCACCAATTTTCTAGAATAAATTGAAGTACCTTGAAAGTGCCTAAACTGCTCGTGGGAGTCTGACTTCAGAGCCGAGATTGTATAAAAATGTGACTGTGTTTACTCAACCTCTTTGCCTATAGATTTCTTCAAGAAATGAACTACTGAGTAAGAGTACCCTCTAGTGTTCCTAAAAATGGGGGGGGGGGGGGGGGGGTGCAGCGCAACGTTAAATACTTAGCCTACTGGTAATACTTCTATTATTCACAGGTGATCAGGCACTGCTCATATCAGGTGAGCAGCTGGAATGTATTATTTATCCACACAATTTCAATATAGTAGTCTATATTTCATAGATAGGTGATATCAGTTGTGAGAAATAGCTTGAAAAACTAAATGTCAGTGTAAATCCCCTGTAATGCTGATCCTTCACACATTTCCAATATGCTGTGCATCACAAGAACATAGTCAAAGTAGGTAGACTGGCCTGGCTAGCCTCAGATTAAGAGCTGATGCCACTTTGCTATTGGCTGACGAATTGATCGCATCATCAAACTCCAGTGTTCATCCTCTGAGCTCTTTCCCTTTCCAAAGGTGACCTGGCCAACCAGGCGTTTGGATGACTTCTTGGCTGCAGGGATCTCGTACACAGAGACCACAATGCAGCACTCCCTGATCTGTGGGTCTGGCAGTGTGAACATCATGACTTCGTTGAAGACGGTCACTTCCCTCCAGGTCTTAACAGTGGACTTCTGGTGCCGCAGCTTGAACTGGTTGCAGAGGACACTGATCTTGCCATACAGTGCTGTGAACAGAGTCAACAGAACCTTCATCTACAATGCAACAGTATGCAACTTCAGCTCAATAATGAGTTTATCACACAAGAAAAGTGGCATTTACCTTGATTTTTTTTACTTGGCTGAGGTAGTGCCCTGATTTTCAGCAGACCAACCTCTAGCCTCTGGAGGGTGGGGAGATACTTCATAAAGAGAAGCACCTCTCCAACCAGGTCCTGGAAATTATAATAATGTATTACTGAAGTCAAGACAGTACACAGACAGGATTGATAGAATTTTTTACACATAGATCCAGATAGAGTGTATCACCCACCTTCTGTGGTGCCTGTAGGTCCTTGATGACTTCAAGAGGGTATGAGATTTCCATATCGCACAGATGAACTCTGACCTCTCCCAGGATCCTATGCCTGGAAAATTTATCAAAGTCTTTAACCTGCAGAAAAGAGAAAAATATGTTATAATCTGATCTAATTAGCTTGTCAATGTAATTCAAATAATTCTCTCAGTTCTGTACCTCAAACCTGATGGTGATGTGAGGGACATCCTCCTCCTCCAGAGAGCAGGAGAACTGGTCCCCAAACATTGGGCTGCTGCTGTCCTTCACCATATGGGACTGCCACTCATGGAGCACACACTGCAGCGAAGGAGAGGACTGCTCCTCCTTCTCCTTCTCCTGCCCGGCCCATAGCAGCCGGACCTTCACAAAGGGGTCCACACTGCGACTTACGTCCCTCACCGGCAGACCCCAGGCTTCCAGAAGGGTGACCACCAGTCTGGACTGCAGCTGGTCATAGTAGAGGGAAATGCGCAGGGAGCCCTGCACCACCACCTCTTCCTGCTGGTCCTCCAGGCTGAGCAACTCCACATGGCTGCCCATGGACAGGCAATTGCTCAACCTCCGCACCTCTTCATGGAGCTTCTCCACCTGGGGAACAGATATGGTCCTAATATCTGTTTCAGTGTGTTTAAGAATGAGTTTTTGAGATGTAAATGCATTGAATTCATTTGTTGTTGTAGGCTGTAGGGTTATTTGACAAAAACGCTACAGTCCCAACCTAATTCACATGACTAACCCTAGTTTGTGAACTCTATCTCTCACTGTATATTACAATGTGTGAATACTGACTATGGTAGGCAACATTGAGAGAAAACTGTGCCAGCAGCATAACACCCTGCATACAACTGCTGGCTTGCTTCTGAAGCTAAGCAGGGTTGGTCCTGGTCAGTTCCTGGATGGGATACCAGATGCTGCTGGAAGTGGTGTTGGAGGGCCAGTAGGAGGCACTCTTTCCTCTGGTCTAAAAAAGTATCCCACTGCCCTGTGTAGGGTGCCGTCTTTCGGATGAGACGTTAAATGGGTGTCCTGACTCTCCGAGGTCATTAAAGATCCCATGGCACTTATCGTAAGAGTAGGGTTGTTAACCCCGGTGTCCTGGCTAAATTCCCAATCTGGCCCTCAAACCATCACGGTCACCTAATAATCCCCAGTTTACAATTGGCTCATTCATCCCCCTCCTCTCCCCTGTAACTATTCCCAAGGTCGTTGCTGCAAATGAGAATGTGTTCTCAGTCAACTTAACAGATAAATAAAATCCAAGAACAACATGGGTGGAAAGATATTAGTAGAAGCTTGTTGCTCAATGTGTCAGTGATAGCAATGTAGACAAATTAAATGGAGAGTGTTCCTTGTGAGAAAGGAATTAATGGTACAAGTAATAGAGAGCTCTTTACCTTAAAATTAGGCCTCTGGGTTTCTGTGTGGAAGACTCCAGTCTTTGCTGGCTTGCCATCAGATGAAAGTAACTCATCAACTGCAGTGAATATGAAATATAGCAGCAGAAATATAGCAGCATGAGCCAAAGTCTTATCCCAAAAATGTAGGAGTTTGCTGTTCAGTACTTCAATTTTTACTCGATCTAATTCTACTGTATATTGGTGTTTGACCTATATGGTTTGACAAAAAGCCAACTGATAACTTAGATTCGTTTTAGTTAACTTACGAGGTTTCCTTGGAGCATATGAGCGGTATCGGTATAATTGCCACACCAGAATGCTCAGAGCAATCAGGAAGAGGGCTGCAGAGATTCCCAGGATACAGTACTTGACCTCTTCAGTGAAGGGCATACGTAGGTCCCCAATGGACAGGTCCGTGGTGGCAAGGAAATTCATGTCTCTCAGCCATGTGAAGTCCTGTATAGCAGGACTCCATATAATTTCAACACTTCTAATGCTCTATTCAAATCATATATTCACTCTCGTATCCTATATGCAAAATGAGTGCAATTCTCAATGGTTAAACGACTTCGGTAGGAAACAGTAACAACCTTTCGGCTAGTCTCCTTCTGGAAATGAAACTAAAATCTCACCTATGGAAAACATTGCTACTTGAACATCGTCCTTGTCTCCCATCTGTCGTTCATATTATTAATGGACATTTAACCTTATAGAGCAGGGATCATCAATTAGATTCAGCTGCAGGCCGATTTTTTCTTGAGTGGTCAGGGGGCCGGAACATAATTACATCTAATTTGTAGACTGTAAATTGACAGCAAGAAGCCCAAACAGAGAAATAATACTTGACTAAAACATTATAATTTCAAACCTTGCTTACATTTGTATACGATCACATGTATCTCTCTATTATGCGTGGGAATACTTGGGAACAGACTTCCAAAATTAGAATCACTTGGAGCTGATTCCCTGGTGTTTTCAGTCTTTTATGGCTAGCAATGAACATTTAAAAAAATACAATTTATTTATTTATTTTGCTCAGAAAATTTGGCCCTCCCTGCTATAGCGAGACAACATTCTTTGTTGAGAATCTTTCTGTCTGTAATAAAGCCCTTTTGTGGGGAAAAACTATTTCTGATTGGCTGGGCCAGGCTGCCGAGTGGGTGGGCCCATGGCTGCACTCCTGCCCAATCGTGTGAACGGCATAGATTAGGGCCTAATGAATGTATCTCAATTGACTGATTTCTATGAACTGTAACTCAGTAACTTCTTTGAAATTGCTGCATGTTGTATTTATATTTTTGTTCAGTATATATTAGAGAAGTAAGCTAAAGATATATTTCAGAGCAAGTGGCTCCCCAATACCATATTATTACACATTATTTACAAGTGTATAACAATGAAGTCACCCATATCCTTATTCCTTATTCACTGTATTCTGTCCATTCTTTACAATTGCCAGATAGAAATACAGTGACACACTCTGGCAAACACAATCTGTGAGATTTACAATTATAAAAGACTAAACGAAATGTGATATTTGTGAAATAATAATAAATACCTTATGACACAGTCTGTCTGTCCCTCTCCTCCATTCACTTTCATTTGTGTGTTTACATTACCATACATTCGTTCTCTGGCGGACTGACTCACTGATTATTACAGCACCTGACTATCCACCACCTAGTTAAACAGGTCTGATTAGTTTCTAATGACAGTCCAAGACTGGCTTGTCTTATTCATTTACTCCAAAAGCAGCCTTGACATTTGAAGCTATTCCTCTCTGGCTCATTGTTCCACCAGCACGATTTGCAAAGCAACTGCTATGTGAGGTTTATCACATGTAGTACCCAAATAGCTACCAGATGAATAAGATAGTATGCACATAAAACTGGGTTGAATTGTTTCAGCGGTCATCTAGTAGTGTTTGGATGTTTAAGTGATCATATACAAAAAATGTCTTAATAGTGTTTGTTTTGTGCAGAGACATGCAGCTCTCTGAGATAACTAGAGCAAAGTAAAAGTATTCCTAACATTTGGAAGAGAAGGTTTTAAAAATATCCACCCACTTCCTTGTTCCTCATTTCTTAACACTTGTGTGCATAACTTTTATTTCAGCTAACATCAGACAAACTCCTACTATGCGTCATAGGGGAAATAACAGAGGATAAATGTTATTTTCCAGGATACTGTATGTTACTATATTTCTAAAGACACAAATAAATAATCTTCATAATACTCTTCAAATACTCTTATCCTAAAGCTGAAAGAACAAATTCCTTCAAAGACAAACAAAAGACTGTCCACTATTTGCTTCCTCGACACTTCAACCTGTTGCACATAGGCCTACAGAACAATTAACTTGCCTCGTTTTAATAACATAGGCTAGGCATACAGTTTCAGTGTTACTGCAAATAAATCTGAATGTCATATGGAACATTACATGATGCATTTCTTTCATGCAAAACTGCTATCTAGGTAGTACATTCAACTTTGCATAGTCAAAGCATAAACATGTGCAAACCAACAACTTATAAAATCATTCATGGTGATATTCCAATCACCAGGGTAGTGGCTCCCCGGTGTAGTGTAGAAATGACCCATGATCCTTTTCAGTCAATCCACCAATTACTGACAACACAGAAGATATGCTCTCCTCTGGACTCAAAGGTGCCTGGATGCAAAGGGGAAATTCTAAAGATGATTCATTATCAATGATTCCCTAAAAAAAAGACTATTTATTCTCATGGGGCTATTACTAAAATAAACAAGTACGGATGTAGGGACAGATATTGTGATGCAGTGTGCATTATGTTCTCTCTGTTGAGAAGAGAATAGAGGCCTACCTCTGGTCCGCCCATGTCAGTGCGTACCCAGCCAGGGTGGAGGCCCATGCACAGGATGCCATCAGCCTCCAGATCCACTGCCATGCATCGGGTCACCATGTTCAGAGCACTCTGTCAATACAGAACAACTTGTTGTCAGAGCCATGTCACTTATGTTAGTCAGGCTTATATCTGCTCGACACCTGTCCACATTTATCAGGTTGTCAAATGACCAATGATACACATACCTTGGATGTTCTGTAAGGATACCACTTGAAGTTCTTGGCCCGGTCACCCCAGTTGAGCTCGACTGACCCTAACAAGGAAGTCATGTTGATGACCGCAGCTCTATGGATGCCCATGCCTGTGCCTTTGGCAGCTGCCCTCTTCAGCAGGGGTAGGACAGCCTGGCAGAGATACAGAATGTGAGAACATTTCTATTTCTCTCATGCAGGTGGACTATCATGTATTTTTGTTTATGTAAAGATAAAAATGAACAAATGAAACCTTAGTAATCATAAGGGGGGCCACAGAGTTGGTGTGGAAGTTCTCCAACATCTTCTCAGCCGTGACTGTCTCAAAATTGGCGACAACATTGATTCCAGCATTGTTGATTAGACAATTGAGGCCCAGCTCCTGAACAAGCAGGTCAACGTCTTGTGCAGCTTTCTCTATGCTCTCCTGACTGACAACATCTGGAGAGGAGGCAAAGTCAGTAAGAAAACAATATGTTTTTTTATATAGCATTATATCATCCATACAAAAGTTATTGATTTAATTATTCTTACCAAGTGTTATTATATGGATATTTGGATGTCTTTCAGCTAGTTTCTGGAGTTCCTGCAAAACACAGAGAATTACTTCACACAACTACATTGCACATGACAGATCGGCATTCACCAGTGATATAGACTAGACATAAAATAGTAAATCCGGGACACTCAAATTAGTATGATATGTTACGTTTGGTATGGTTACATAAGACAGAAGGTTACTTAAGGAAAAAACACAGAAGGGTGGATGGGTAGGGTGTATAAGATTGTCTATCAACCCAAAGTTTGCTTGTTTGAATCTCATCACGGACCACTTTAGCTACTTTGCAACTACTTAGCATGTTAGCTAACCATTCCCCTCTAACCGTACTTAGTATGTTAGTTAACCCTTCCCTAACCTTAACCCTTTAACATTAACCCTAGCTAGGTGGCTAACGTTGGCTAGGCTCGAGGTTAGGGGTTAAGGTTATGGTTAGGAGTTAAGTCAAAGGCTTAGGGGAAGGGTTAGCTAACATGCTGAGTAGGTCCAAAGTAGATACAAAGTAGTAAGTAGTTAGCTAAAATGCAAAAGTAGTCTGTGATAAGATTCGAACATGCAACCTTTGGGTTGCAAGACGTTCACATGACTTTAAGCCTAACCATAACCCCAAACCCCTAGCATAGCTAACATTAGCCACAACAAATTGGAATTTGTAACATATCATACATTTGGTAAATTTGTAACATATTGTACGAATACAAAATTGGTCTGTTTGAGAAGGTATGAGCAAATGTTAGCCTACATCAACATGTAAAAAAAGATTGAGAATATGCAAATGACCTATATGATAGACCTTACATTACATGACATACCCTCATAAAACTGACCATCCTACCGATCCTCAACTTCGGTGATGTCATTTACAAAATAGCCTCCAACACTCTACTCAACAAATTGGATGCAGTCTATCGCAGTGCCATCCGTTTTGTCACCAAAGCCCCATATACTACCCACCACTGCGACCTGTATGCGCTCGTTGGCTCGCCCTCACTTAATATTCGTTGCCAAACCCACTGGCTCCAGGTCATCTATAAGTCTTTGCTAGGTAAAGCCCCACCTTATCTCAGCTCACTGGTCACCATAGCAACACCCATCAGTAGCACGGCTCCAGCAGGTGTATTTCACTTGTCACCCCCAAAGCCAATTCTTCCTTTGGCAGCCTCTCCTTCCAGTTCTCTGCTGCCAATGACTGGAACGAACTGCAAAAATCTCTGAAGCTGGAGACTCTTATCTCCCTTACTAGCTTTAAGCACCAGCTGTCAGAAAGGCTAACAGATCACTGTACCTGTACATAGCTCATCTGTAAATAGCCCATCCAATCTACCACATCCCCATACTGTATTTATTTATTTATCTTACTCATTTGCACCCCAGTATCTCTACTTGCACATTCATCTTCTGCACATCCTACCATTCCAGTGTTTAATTGCTATATTGTATTACTTCGCCACCATGGCCTAGTTATTGCCTTACCTCCCTTAACCCACCTCATTTTCACATGCTGTATATAGATTTTTCTACTGTATTATTGATTGTATGTTTGTTTATTCCATGTGTAACTCTGTGTTGTTGTATGTGTCGAACTGCTTTGCTTTATCTTGGCCAGGTCGCAGTTGCAAATGAGAACTTGTTCTCAACTAGCCTACCTGGTTAAATAAAGGTGAAATAAAAAAATAAAAAAACATCCACCATCCCCAATAAAGAATACTGTAATGAAACAGGCAGAACCCTCGAACTTCCAGCCCGAAGTCCATCGCGCTATCGACTGTGCCGCAAAAGCATCTTCGTGCGGTAAAGTCGATTTCCGCGCTTATACATTACTCCCTCCTTTCATAGAGCGCGTCCTAGCTTGCGACTCTACATTTTACAGGAACGCGCTCACCGGCCAAGCACACGCACTGTCGTGGATGTAAGGTCTGGTCACTTCTGATACCAATGTAATAAAACAGCAGAGTCGATTTCCGCGCTTATAAACCCAACCCAGGGCCGTTACAATACTGTAGCCTAGGATACGCTCAGAACAAGACGTATAACATTTCCGCATGTGTTTATTTACCTGGGCCCCGCTCGGGTTTCTGGCCGTGGCAATAATAATCTTGTCCGGATCAGAGCTCCCTGCCACCAGACTTTCCACAACTCGCAGACCGAGGCCTCGGCTAGCTCCTGTCACCATTACCGTTCGGCAATTTTTAAAAGCACTACTCATGGTTATTATGAGAATTTTTGATTTGTTGTTGGCTATTTCTTCGTATCTAATGTAGTGAGTAATCATACCATGACTTACTAAAGTGGCTTAGCCTAGTCACATGATTTAAAGGCCCAGTGCAGTTATACACGTAATTTCCCGTGTTTTATATATTTCCACACTATGAGGTTGGACTAGAACTGTGAAATTGTCAAAATGATGATAATGTACTTTTAGTGTAAGAGCTGTTTGAAAAGACCTCCTGAAATGTCAGTCTGTTTTGGTGGGATGGAGTTTCGGCTTGCCTGGTGACATCAAATTAGTTAAAAGACCAATAAGAAAGAGAGTTTCAAACCTCTGTGCCAATAACAGCTACCTTCCAGTTTTGACTGTGTGATCACACTCTCCGCAGCTGATGTGAGTAAGACCTTTAAACAGGTCAACATTCACAAGGCCGCAGGGCCAGACGAATTACCAGGACGTGGACTGCGAGCAGGGGCTGACCAACTGGCTAGTGTCTTCACTGACATTTTCAACCTCTCCCTGTCCAAATCTGTAATACCAACATGTTTTAAGCAGACCACCCTAGTCCCTGTGCCCAAGAACACTAAGGTAACCTGCCTAAATGACTCTCCGACCCTTAGCACTCACGTCTGTAACCATAAAGTGCTTTGAAAGGTTGGCCATGGCTAACATCAACACCATTATCCCAGAAACCTTAGACCCACTCCAATTTGCATAACGCCCCAAAAGATCCACAGATGATGCAATCTCTATTGCACTCCACACTGCCCTTTCCCACCTGGACACAAGGAACACCTATGTGAGAATGATATTCATTGACTACAGCTCAGCGTTCCACACCATAGTGCCCTCAAAGCTCATCAATAAGCTAAGGACCCTGGGACTAAACACCTCCCTCTGCAACTGGATCCTGGACTTCCTGACGGGCCGCCGCCAGGTGATGAGGGTAGGTAACAACACATCCACCACGCTGATCCTCAACACAGGGGCCCCTCAGGGGTGCGTGCTCTGTCCCCTCCTGTACTCCCTGTTCACTCATGACTGCACGGCCAGGCACCACTCCAACAACATCATTAAATTTGCTGATGACACAACTGATCACCGACAATGACGAGACAGTCTATAGGGAGGAGGTCAGAGACCTGGCCGTGTGGTGCCAGGACAACAACCTCTCTCCCAACGTGATCAGGACAAAGGAGATGATTGTGGACTACAGGAAAAGGAGGACCGAGAACGCCCCCATTCTAATCGACGGGGCTGTAGCGGTGCAGGTTGAGGACTTCAATTTTCTTGGTGTCCACATCACCAACAAACTAACATGGTCCAAGCACACCAAGACAGTCATGAAGAGGGCATGACAAAACCTATTCCCCCTCAGGAGACTGAAAATATTTGGCATGGGTCCTCAGATCCTCAAAAGGTTCTACTGCTGCACCACCGAGAGCATCCTGACTGATTGCATCACTGCCTGATATGGCAACTGCTCAGCCTACAGAAGGTAGTCGCTACAGAAGGTAGTGCGTACGGACCAGTACATCACTGGGGCCAAGCTTTCTGCCATCCAGGACCTCTATACCAGGCGGTGTCAGAGGAAGGCTCAACATTTTTTTTCCAGACACCCTAGTCATAGACTGTTCTCTCTGCTACCACATGGCAAGCGGTACCGGAGTGCCAAGTCTAGGTCCAAGAGGCTTCTAAACAGCTTTTAACCACGAGCCATAAGACTCCTGAACATCTTATCAAATGGCTACTCAGACTATTTGCATTGCCCCCCCACCCTTTTACACCGCTGCTACTCTCTGTTATTATCTATGCATAGTCACTTTAATAACTCTACTTACATGTACATATTACCTCGACTAACCGGTGCCCCTGCACATCAACTCAGTACTGGTACCCCCTGTATATAGTCTCGCTATTCTGATTTTACTGCTTTAACTACTTGTTACTTTTATTTCTTATTCTTATTCATATGTTTTAAACTGCATTGTTGGTTAGGGGCTTGTAAGTAAGCATTTCACTGTAAGGTCTAGGTATTCAGCACATGTGACAAATATTATTTCATTTGATTTCAAATTGGTTTCTAGAGCTCTGAGACCACTACTATCTCCAAGCAATAAGACTGCTGAGTAGCTAATCATTGGCTGCCCACCCACAAACTATCTGCACTGAGTCTATGCACACTCACACATATTCACCACTTACTCTGCTGCTACTATTTATTATTTGTATTTATTCTGCTGCCCAGTCACTTTTACCCCTCCTACAAGTACACATTTATCTCAACTACCACTATATCCCTGCACATTGATATGGTACTGCTACTGACCCTGCACATAGTGTATATTCTTGTGTTTTATTTCTCGTGTGTTTAAAAAAATCAGACCTAGTATTGATTCCGTATTTTTTAAATTAAAGGTCCTATTCTGGATGTTTTATTTACCAAAATTGATATTTAGCACTGCATCATTGAGGAAGAGTTTGTATGTCAGCATTTTTGTTGTACTATTATTTTTTTAAATAATTTCTGCACCTCTTCAACTATTGACTTTTTCACAACTGCTACCAGTTTAGCACCACAACATTTACAACAAAGACAAGATATAGCTAGTAAAATAAATACAAGTGTGTAAAAAATATAAGGGGTCATGTCATGCTGAAACCCTTTACAGCTTGGCCAATTCTATTTTACATTTTTAAATCATCTTATTTAATGATTTGATCTATAACAATGCCACACCGTAGACTTAGATAGACAAAGCATCATTGTGTCTGTCCCATTATGGCATCTGCGCAGCGCTGAAGATATGTATAACTAACCAAGATAATTCATCTATCGTTTACACTGGGAGCAAATTAAGTATAGTCGGCAGACTAGCAAGGAGGTTGGCAAAGCCAAGCACGAGCTAGTGAGATCCCATTGGCGTGTTGTAGAAGGTATTTGCATATTTCCGTAACGTAATTCCTCCTCTGTTCTCCTCAATTTTACCTTGCACCCCTAAACAGAAAAAAATGACAAAACATTGTAAATGGATGCTTCAGCTTTATAGCATATGTGACTTTGTCTGTGTTTCCCCTTCCGTCTGTGGCGGCACCATTGAGCCCTCCATTTTAAAGTAGTCTATTTTCTTCTACAACTTCTGAGTTGGCAAACAAACTGAAAGGGTGCACACTGCCATCTAGTGTGTTGTTTGAACAGGTATAAAGCGAAGTTTGCCGATTTACTGCCACCTGCAGTCATAGAATGTTTCCTCATGAGTATAATTCATTTGCTGATCTGTATGGAATTATGTGAGCCTTAACGCATAGGAAGTCCCATCCAGTTTACTACTTCAAAATGTTTAAAGTCCTCAATGGCGTTGACCATTATAAAATAAGCTTTTGGGCACTAGAGTTGTCTATTGGCCACAGTGGGCCAGAGATAATGATAATATGAACTATCCAAAAAGGCCACTAGATATCATGAGACATTTCATAAAATGCTGGTAGTTTACTAGTAAACTTTGAAAGTTACCAGTAAAATACCCTCCCTTTGCAACCCTACTCAAGGTATTTCTACCTAACATTTCCAGTGCTCTGCAAGCACTGAAGAGGAGAGTGTCCGTGTCGGTAAGTTGTAGGCCTTTCTTGAATTAAAACAATTTTATGCACTTTATCCTTTCCCTGCTGCCTTACCGATCTTTTTAATAATACAGTTGACTTTTTTAGTGCTTGAGTCATTGCTCAAAACTAAGAAACTGACATTTACAAACTGTGCAACCATCTTTATTTTAGTGACAAACACTGGTCAGAAATAAATGAAATGAAGCTGACTCAAATCTGAGAAATTCAGAACATTATAGTACACATAAATCATGATCAGATTATTTCAGAGAATTGAGTACCATTCAAAAGAACAGATTCATTTGAATAGTGACATTGGGCAGAAAAAGATGACCGTTCCAGTAGTTAAAAATCAGTGTCTAATTAGAACAAGCAGATGCCTCCACCAAAAGAAAGGAGTTCCAACTCCTGGGACCACATGGGGCCAGAGATCTGCAACCTCAACAGAGCAGGTGACTGAAAGGGTAAAACTTCTGACATGCTTTAGAATGTTTGGGGCCCTGCAGTCCATAATCTACAAGGTGGAACCCACCAGTAATCTTTCACAACACAAAGTAAAAGCCATAAGTCAGTGGTTGGCTTGAGGGCAAGTCTGTGTTAGAGGTTGGCTGGACTCTGCTTTCCATGGCCCATCAGAAATGTACACCACTCAAAGTCAGAGGGCAATCTTCAGGTGCATTACATTTGACTTTCAATGAAGATGAAGCACATGAGGGGGCATGTGTACAAGGCAATGTGCAAGTAGCAAAACTCCCTTCATGCTCCTGAAATTGAGTCAAAACAGTTCATACAGTATACAGCCCATAGATAAACATAGTTCAATTAAATGGTACATCATTAGTGGGAGATGTGGCAGTTGATTGGCAGATGGTGGTCATCTGTTACAATAAATTACAACAGCAGAATAATATCCTTAGCACACATTGTGGCCAGTTGATAATCACAATCGTTGACGCCATGCAGCACATATCATCCCTCATAAAACAAGTGCCATGACTCCACTAGAATTACCTAGGCAGGTTCCACTGACAAGTTTTTCAGCACCTGATATCTTTTGGAAAGAAACTTTGTAAGATAATCATCAATAATTCAGAGACGCATATTTCAATACAATTACCTGAAATAATTGTCTTAATACTTATTACTTTGGTGTCCATGTTACAACCAACAGTTGAGCACAGTTCTTTTAGAAACAGGGTATGTTCAAACTAAATGAGAGGACTTGCTGCAATATAGACACGATTCTAAACTTGTGCTTTCATTGGGAAGTGTGATCTAAGATATTTTGATGTCTGAGGGGGGATCAAAAAGATTCAATAGTTCCTTGATTTTTCCCCCCCCAGGGAACCCACAATTTTTGCAGGGGACTCACAAATAAAAGCCTAGTTAGATAGTACAACATACAATATCTAGACAATGACAACAGAAATAACCCTATTGTATCTTTACTTGAGTATTTCCCTAAAGGAAAGCTGAGGAGAGAGTTAATTTTCATAAGGACGTATTTTTCTTGTCTGACTCTACCGCCCCTCTGTCCTGATGGTGACTACGGTGTGTGACTCCTGGTCGACCATCTCACTTGGTCACTGCATGGATACCTTGTGCAAGGTAACCCACGTTGCCAGAGGTGACACCAGCCATGGAGATACGCCCATCCTTTGTCATGTAGATGGAAAACTCCTTCGTAAGACGCTCCACCTGCACAAGTTGAAATGCAGTTATACTCATGACTCATCTGATACTTATAGTATAGTCAATGTTTCATTTGATGACTCCTTTACAAGTAGGTGACCCAATGGAAATCACATACTATAGTATAAGACCATGTAGAGACAGTTACAATACCTGTTCAGGCTTCAGCCCTGTAAAGCAGAACATGCCAATCTGGTCAATGACGTGCTTCCAGTTCCGAGTAGAGCCCTCTTTCTTCAGGTTGGCCACCAGTAGCTCCCTCATTGTGATGATCCGGTTGGCCATACCATGCACCTCCCCAAGCCTAGAGAGAACAGTCGTGACTCAACTGGGCCCATATTTATTGCTGCGAGACAATTGAAGCACGACACTGGATGACTGTTACTCACCACTCTTTGTACAGGTCTGGTGTATTGAGGATGGTGGCAGCAATGCGTGCCCCATTCATGGGAGGGTTGGAGTAGATGGGCCGAATGAGGATCTTCAGCTGGGACTCCACACGCTTGGCCTCCTCAGCATCCTTACACACAACAGTGAAGCCCCCAACACGCTCACCTGAGGACACCACCACACAAGGTATGTTGCTTAGCTTAAATAAACACTAAATCATTTGGTCCCCCCCCCAACATTATACTCGAACATGACCAGTCTGATTATCATTACTCACCATAGAGACCCATGTTCTTAGCAAAAGACTGAGAAAGCACAATGTTGTGGCCTTGCTCAATAAAATAACGCACAGCCCAGGCATCACGGTCAATATCACCACTGGCAAAGCCCTGGTAGGCCATGTCAAAGAACACCAGGAGGTTCCTTTTCTGGAATAAAGAAAATTATAAGAGAACATGTTATATATTTTGGTTGCCGGATCGAATGAGGTGTCAGAGGGCTACCGAGAACTTTATATTCAGCTGTGTTAACCTTCACTAGGTCAGCAATCTCCTTCCACTGCTCTGGCCGAGGGTCCACTCCTGTGGGGTTGTGGGCACAGGCATGAAGCATTATGACACTCTTCTCAGGGATTTTCTGAATAAGAGGAAACAATAACACTTTAAGAAAAAAGATCTATAATACATAGACATACAATTATCTAGTAGTTTATTGTACTTTCTGTACACATTGACAGGGGGAGATTAGGCTTCTGTGCCATGACTTACAGAGATGTCATTCAGGGCTCCCTGGAAGTCAAAGCCACAGGTCTTTGGGTCATAGTAGGTGTAGGCCTTCAGTTGCATCCCAGCATCTCTGAAGATGGGTGTATGGTTCCCCCAGGAGGGTTTGGGCAGGTACACGTCCCTGGCTTCTGTATGGAAACGGGACTGAGACGGGTGGAAGAATGAAGAAAGTAGGGAAAAGAGACGTTCATTAATAAGCCTGTGCCGATGCAAAGTTTGCGCCGTCATTCTGTTCCCACAAACGATCATTCTGTTACCAAACTTAGCATCTGCAATGTTCTTCAAGTAAATTTGTTTGTACAATTTTCTGTGGAAATTGTTAAAAGTATTCCTTGTGCATAGAGTTGTATGGTTTGTTTAACTTTACAATCATTGGTTTTTCCTTAACATACATTTTAAAGTGTACAATCTGAGTCTCAGCATCACTGTTACCATGGAACTACCAATATGTAAAAAGGCAAAAGGATCAGGGATCTTACCAGGAAGTTGGCTCCGATTCTCAAAGACCCAGTTCCAGAAATAGTTTGGACAGTGATGTTCTGTGAACAGGGAATAAACAACAAACTGTAAAAAAAATAAGGCTTCTAAATCTGTGCTGTGGAATCAGGATGTCTGAGGTTCCAGGAAAGGCTTGACTTACCCTGCCACTCTTGATAACCTCATTGTCGTCTCCCAAAGCCAGCTTGGCGCATGCCTTGGTAAAGTCCCCCAGACCGCCAATAGCCAGGTATTCTTTGTCCAGCTTCTTTGCAGCAATCTGAGCTTCAGCCTAAGTATACACAGGGTCAAAGTCAAGCCAAGGTGTTTAGTTAAGTCTGTTCTCAGTGTCAAGGTGATTATAGACAGCTAGGCTGATGTCTGTTTAACTTCTAATCTCTTGTGAAAGTTGGGAGTTTCTCGTGTTATGATGGATATGATGAGATTATTTATCATAAACATTAAGCAGTGATTGAACACACCTTGCGAACACAGCTGAGGACATATGGCTTGCCCTGGTCATCACGGTATGCTCCTACACCCAGGTTAATCTTCTTGGGGTTGGTGTCCCGCTTGTAGGCCTCCGACACCCCCAGGATGGGGTCAGGGGGACCCATCTGCACCTCGGACCACCATGAGCTGAAACAGTCAGGGAGGGAGATTGAGATATCCAGTAGAAGATAGACAGTAAATCCCAGACTTGCATCAACTCGATTTACACCCAATTACATTGTCTGATACCTTTGCACTAAGGAGGATTCAATCCAAATTAGGTGGTGGTAATCCCCTAATAATCTCAATTTGATTAGGCTGAAGTCTGCTTCCACACACAGAAATACTCATACTGGATAGTCTGTGTGGCAGCATCAACAACCAACCACTAATGTTGCAAGGGTGACATTCAGTAATCCTGCAATATTTCTGCCCATAGGCTTACAACATTTATTGCATCAATTAAACGTAATTTCATGGGCCTAGCTAACATCTTTCAGTGGGCAGCCAGTCACCAGCAGTACAGTAATGAAACATGCTTGACCAGTCATGTGGAGGGTGAACATCACTAGCTAGGAAGGCCAGCCAACTAGTTTCTAGCGTTTTGTGATTTTAGCACAGTCATATACATCTTTGTGTGTAGAAAGCTAACAAGGCTGTTTCAACTCATCCAAGTTCTTGCTCTTTTGCCAGCTCTACTATAATCATAAGAGATAATATGAAGTATTGACACTTCATGTATGGCGATCAGCTAACCACTTTACGTTACCTGCTAAAACACATCACTGTATCCTAGTTACCTTGACATCGTTACCTTTACATTTATCCAGTCACTGAACAACCTTGGTTTGTTGTGAGGTTGCAAATAGCCAACCAGCCTCACAAGGCATAATGAAATCCGCTATAACATTGGCAAGGTAGATGGTTAGACTAACATGATAACTACATGAACATGGCTGTGAAAACTAGCTAGCTAGCTAACATGCTAGCAGTTCATATTTCTTGAGTTGGCCAGCTACAGCAGCCTGCTCCTTTTGAGAGGAAAGTCAAAGGGTCGTCTGCTAGCTAGCTAGAACTAGTATGCTTGCTAGCTCTGCACTAGTTGTCTATTGTTGTCAGCCAAGCTGACCAGCTGACTAGTCAATAACACAACAATAAAGCAGTAACGTTACTCTAAGAGCAAATTATTTACCTGGCACGAATGGAGAGGACACCCAATGGAGGGTGAAGTCCGACGGTAGAAATTATCTTGCTAGATTTCAACAGGGCCATTGCTGATATTTGAGACGACACGCACGGAAAGTTGTCTCCTGAGTTCTCCCACACTGGACTAGCTAGTTGAAGTAGCTGTCAAAACCCCCACACCCCCACATGCTCCGCAGCGCAGACTGGTCTCATAGACTAGACGTAATATAGTCAACGCACCCCCACATGCTCCGCAGCGCAGACTGGTCTCATAGACTAGACGTAATATAGTAAACGTACATCCGGGACCTTCAAATTAGACTGATATTGTATGTTACGTTTCGTATGGTTAAATAATACAATCCAGGATTCCATTGAACCTTTTTATGTAAATAAAGTACATGTCGGATAAAACATGTATTGACAGGCCTGATGGAAATAGAACATCTTCGGTAAACTTGCGACAAAACAAAATATTCTAAATAATGTGGGATCTTTTTGTGTCTGTAATATTAATTATGCGAGAAATGTTGGTGGAAATGTTTTATGTGCAAATAGTTATATAATAACCATCATATCAAAGTAAACTTGGAGTCATGTGATGTTGTGTGGTCCTCCGACTACGACTCATCTGGAAAGCATGCATTATGCCATGTTCAAAACAACTGGGAACTGTGAACCTGGATCTGGATAATCTCCGACTTCCAACTTCAGCGCATTCAAAACAACTGGGAACTCGAGAAAAAAAAAACTCGGACAGGTACATTTGTTTTGAAAGGTCATCCAACTCAGAATTCAATGGCGGGATCTCATGCCTCTTTCTAGAGCTCTGGCTTTCTGACCTGAAGATTACTGAGTTCAGGATTCAACCAACATTCTTTCAGAGTTTCCAGTTGTTGAAAGCACCATTAGGCTACAGATTAAATAAAATATGATGAACTTCACAGGTGGTGAAAGTGCAAGGTGATGAGCTTGATGCTCCTTTACAATAAATATTGAGGGTCATATTCTGGTGGCATGATAATCGATGCTTGACTGCTTTTTGAAAAATACAAATAATCTATCTCTTTTGTCCATAATAATCTCATCATGTAGGCTATACGTGTGCTCTAGCCAACAACATGCAGATAGTGCTGTTGGCTAGAGCACTCATGCCTAAACCAGAGTGGGCACACTTGCTATATAATGTATTATTTTTACGTGAGAAAACCATCAGTTGAAAATGCGATGGAAACTCATTTAACTTGTGGTTTTATTTGGTACATGAGTCAATTTGACGGAAACACATCTCTGGTGGGGACATGTTTTATGCAGATTTTAGAATATTCGCATGAATATCTGTCACCATTTGGATGGAAACTTAGCAATAGAAGGTTACTGAAAGCAAAAACCTAAATAAGGTGGCTGGTCGGGCTGGATAGGTGTGCGTATAATGTGAATGTCTAGCAATCCAAATATTTAATGTTGGAATCTCATCACAGACATCTTTAGCTACTTTGCAACTACTTAGCTTGTTAGCTAACCCTTCCCCTAATCCTAACCTTAAGCCTTTAACTAATTCCTAACCTTAACCCTAACCTTAACACCTAACCCTTGGTGCTAGCTAGCATTAGTGTTAGCCACAACAATTTGGAATTCGTAACATATCATACGTTTTGTACATTCCTAACATATTGTACTTTTAGCAAATTAGTATCATATTGTATGAATTGCAATTCGTAACATATAATATAAAATGGATGATGGACATCAACAAATTAATACATAGCATATGAAATGTTCATGTCATACTAAATGGAGTGTCTAGGATTTACATGCAGAATAATACGAAATGCTCTGAGACCAATGATGATGCACAAACACAAACATAATTTCAGCTGAATGCATGCAGTTGTGCAACTGGCTAGGTATCTCCTTTCCCCTCCCTAAAGGAGTGTCTCGGATTTACGTACAGAATAATACGAAATGCTGAGACCACGTTGCAGATGCAGCGCCTTGAAGAAGTGTTCAGTCTGAGTGCACTGCAGGTTTAGGAGTAGCATGCAATATACAGTATTGGCCACTTGGAGGCAAAACAACATCATTGTACTTTATCAGAAGATTTCACAGTCAAATATATATATTTTTATGCTATTGTATTTATTATTTATCAGCCCATCATGTCGGCTATACGTGTAATTACTTTAAATGTTGACATCTAAAATAAGTTGATAATCATCTCTTTATTGTCATTAAAGTTCACGTTCAAAGATTGAGTAGGCTATACAGAGCACAGCCCCACTGGAAATCAAGCACAGCCCCACTGGAAATCAAGCACAGCCCCCCTTGAAATCAAGCACAGCCTTACCTGGAATGCTTTATTTGTTGGATGCATTCACTAAAAGTGTTACGATTGAAAATACGTTTTTTACCAATGCATGGAAATTATTACTGTATCTTACCATGTCTAGTATTTGCACAGTGTCTTTTAGTGCTTTCTCACTCCATTTTACCAAAATAAATTCTTATGTTCAAGAATATTAGATGCAATATTAGTGCATAGTTTATAACTATGAAATAGTTGTGTGTGAATGTTTGTAAATGCAATAAATGTAAAGAGTCCCTCAATTCACGGAAGAGATGTTTGGAGGACTTTTTTATGCCTGAGCGATGATATTGCAGATTCAATTTGCATGCAGGAAGGCATGCAAATTGCAGGCAGGAAGTGCATTCTGCTGTGTATAGCAAAAGTGAGGTGTGAGTGTAGCAAGAGTGATTGTACCTCTTACTCTGAGAAGCCTTGCCCTTTCTTCTCCCATCCATAATTCTAGCTCACCATCACTCTCACAAATTCCTCTCCTGACTTCTCCCCTTCTTAGTCTGCTTCTCCTCACTGATTCAAACAGCAAGTCTGTTGTAAAGGCTTGTAGGTCCCCTAGGACATGGACGCCATTTTAGTTTTATCATCTATGATCTGTGTGGAAAATGAAATGGATCTTAGTAGGAATAGCCATGGAAAAGCCCTGATACCACAATGAATGTGTAAACATAATCTATGTTGTGAGAATATACTGAATGTGTTGACAGTGGTATAATTGGATTTCTTTATTGCCTTTGTTGGGCACCATTATTATTTGGGATGTTGTATCTCAACACACAAGCAGTTACATATACAGGATCTTAATTTGAACTGGATTGTCACAGCAAAATAATCCTGCAGCAACAGGATTTGAACGTTTAAACTAGGGCAATTGAACTCTACCCTAGGAGGTCCGGAGCCTGCTGGTTTTCTGTTCGACCTGATAATTAATTGTACCCACCTGGTGTCCCAGGTTTAAATCAGTCCCAGGTTTGAGTTTGAGGGGTTTAAACCATAATATTTATTGATCAGTGGTTAGGATATTAGCTGGCCAAAAGTAGGCTACATCAAAAGTGCAACACTGTTCATATAACAGTGTGCTAATGTGGGTTTTCAGTGAATTTATGTAAATCACGAAGCTCATCTGCATTTTCTGCGCTGCAGGAAAATTCTCAGAAATGAAAGAGTTACCAAATTAAGATCCTACATTTGCATGTGTTGGGATGGCCTAAGTCTTCCCAACATATTGCATGACATTGCATTATGGGTATGTGGGAGGATAGTCCCTTAGGACAAAGACTGGGTTTGCCTATGTGCATTCATCAAAGCTGCAGTGGGATGCTTAGAAATGCCTCTGTCATGTGCTGATGGCATGTTGGCAGTGTAAAAATAAAATTATTGACTTAATTTACAGTTTGTTAGTTGTCCTGTGTCGGTTCAGTGATTAAATGGGTCAGGCCTCAATCTTTTCCCAATATGGTTTTGTTTTAATTGGGCATTGCCTGCATCTGTCTACCAGCTTGCCTCTTCCCTCTACATCTGTAAATATTTCATTATTTTAAACCATCATGAAATGTAGCATTTCAAACTTATTTGTATTTCTCACAGGGAGGGCCATCTACAGTGATGTGCAGAGAGAGATTATTATCTACTGTATTGTACAGTGAAAAGCTCATTTGTAAAGTTCATTAATAAAATACCACACCTTTCATAAAGTATACTGTATGCATACATCATGAGAGTCATCTTCATATATGAAGCTGTTCTCACTTGTTCTCCTCTGCATGTGGCTGACATCTTGTCATCATATCAGTTAGTATTTAAGATCGGGACGGTGATTGCAGATTCAATGAAGCTAAAACATGTCTATTTGAATCTTAATGATATCTTAACATAATAGCATAAAATAATATGTATCATGAAGTATTACTTTTGGTCCCTCTTTTCATTGACATTCCTACATGTGAAAACTATATGAAGATAAACCTGGTCATCATGAATTTGGAATACCTCTTTGCAAAGGAGACCTTGATGGGAGGTGCACACGCAGACAGTAAACTGAGGCAGCACTCTGACTAAATATAGACTCATATGGTTAGGGAGTGAGGGATTTGTATCTCACGCACGTTTCTCTATTTGCAACAAGTCTTTGTTAATATGCATCTTATAGAAATTACTACAACATAACACAAATGCTCATCTCTGTGCATTGCACAATGGATGAAAAAGCCAGTCTTTTCTTGCAAAAAAAAAATAAACATGGAAATAGTAATGATTCATTGATAGGTATTTCTACAAGTTTGGCTGTGCGAAAGGGAAGTTTGACTGCTGAATTATTGAGCTCGTTTTAAAAGAATCTGCACACAATTCGAGGGGATTTTCCTGGAAATATGTCCTACTTCAGAAATACCTATACAGGGAATTTAGGACTTGATGGAGGTATTCTCTTATAATGACAAAAATGTTTAAGTGTTTCTGTGTGTGGTCGCAGTACCGTGCACTGTTATCTGGTTTGACAGTAGGGCTCTCCTTATTTTATACCCACTCTCCACCCACTTCATCTCTATAAATACTAATTGATACTAACATAAAACAGAGGGCATCTTAAAGTGTTTTTCCAATACACTTTCTTTCAAAGCAGCATGTCAATATTCAATTGAATGGATTATAAATTCTAAGCACAAGGAGGGGTAGCAAACGAGGTGAACACAATGTGAAAGTCAAAATGAGAAAATCTTAATCGTAAGATATCTTTAATTAATGCTTTCGATAATATCCTCATTATAACAGTATCAGCCAGAAAACCCAACATCAAAAATCTAAATGTAACAGGATAATAATTTAACGATGAAACACCAGATCAAACAGAGAAAAAAGAGAGGAGAAAAGTCAAACCAAGCATTCAGAATAAATAATCCTATTATATTCATTTTCATTCCTCTCCTGTTCACATTGCAATCATAATTATCAGAAGTACCTTTATCATCTTTATTCATTTTGTTAAATGTAGAATTTGAGGGGCAACGTAATAGCTGGGTCAGTCTGCAGGGACGAGTGGGGACAGGGGTTCTGAGGGAGAGCTGGGTTGTGCTTCTCAGTTGCACATTCATTCAAAACTCATGAAGGGAGTGACCGGCACATGCACCAGGTTACAGTCGCCAAGCAGCTGGTGGGTGGGTGTGATCTGGGGATGGGCAGATAAGGTCATGGAGGTCAAAAAACAGACAGCGATGGTTGTCAGGGTTCACAGCATGGGCTCCCTGCAGAGCACAATCTCCAGCTCGGAGCGGTACAACTTCCCTCCGTCCGACAGGGCCATGATGCTCTTCTTGTAGTCAATCAGGTTTTTGGTGTCCACCTCCTGAGAGAAGATTAGAGAAGACAAGACACCAGTAACTATACAGGTGCATCTGTAATGACACATTAAAATGATAAATTCAGCGTTATGTGGGAATGAGAGCTGAGCTTCAAACCTTCCATATTATCTCACCTTTTTGTTCTTTTCATAGAGGTCACGCAACAGAGCATCAAGCTCCTGCTCATCAATGTAGCCATTTCCATCCTGTAAGAAAGAGGTGTAAAATGTATCATATACCTGCATTAGAATTGTTCTCAATTCCATACTTTCAATGGAAGTTTTAAAAAGTACACTTCCCTTGACATTTCACTGATGAATAAAATATATGTACTGTATATGGCTGCTTTAGAGCAAAAGCTTTACATGTATAAGGAGATATTGTGGAGGGGAAGGGCCATGGTACTGAAGTTACAATGGTGGGGTGTTTCTTTGAGAAGGCAGGGAAACAGACTGTCTTGGTTGCGTGCTGTCAAACATTTTGTATTTTTCAAAGCTATGCACATTTTAATTTTGGCACTGTGAGCAATGTTAGTGTTCAGTTGACCTGCTCTTTCCATATTTTTTTACCCATAATTCCATAGCAGTGACAGCAGCTGCCAGTGATTCAGCTGCAGGGTGGAGGTTGAAACAAACGCTGAAATAATTATGCACGTAAATGTTAGCATTTGACACACATCATGTGTACATGGACTGCGTTTCATTTATAATTTAGTGTCTGCCCCAGTCCTCTCAGCAAGCATCTAGTCCAGACATAGGCACGCAAAAAGCCCTCTGCTCTGCTGAAGCATTTCAATTTTACTCTCCATCCTCACTTTCATTTCAGTCCACATTCCAAAGCTTTCAGCATATTTTTCACAGGCTCTAACCTGTCACTCAGAGAGTCCGTGAGCTATTTGGATCCCTGCTAATAGTTGTCTTATGGATTGTAAGTACAATATTGTGAAACTGTCGTACATGTAACCCTCAATAGAGAATAATGCACGCTCTTTTTAGAAAATGGAGCAACATACTTTAATTCAATAGAGAATAATGTATATGTAATGAAATATGTATCACAATGCTGACATGTAGCCGACAAAGCAATGACTACAAGAAATTAGCTGAGATACAGTGCCGGTTTTGAATTAGGCCAAATCAAATAGTCCATACATCACAATCAATTCTAGGCGTGTCAACAACACACAAGTGATACGAGTTGGCGTTTTACTTGTTTGAAGTCAGCTCCCTATCCACTACATGTCAAGCCAGATGTAATGCTATTAGCCTAAGACATTACTACATTCTACAACAGCAGTTTGATCCTGAAATCTGGCATCACCTGTCCACACATGATGGAATACATGTTCAACCAACACTCAAACAAGAATAGCAGGTGTACCAATCAAGCTTTACCTACCCGGATGAGCGGAAAGACCACTGATTTGCAGAGAGTGAAATCAGTCATAACAACAACTCAGAGTCATCCACCAAACCTGATTGAAAGATAAATACTGTACCTACAGCCAGTGGAGTCCCACATTTTTTGCCTTTTTTGTTTTATTGAGTAAGGCAGCTCCAAAATGCAGATGTTTCAGCCTAGCTCAGTGCTTTCTGTGGTAGTGGAGCAAGCCAGCAGAAAAAAAGGAGCATTGCGCCGTGATTGGCTCAGTATTCTGTCACTCATGGGGACATTACGCAAATGCCTAGCTTCAGTCCTTAAGTAAGGGTAGACATCCAAAAAATCTGCCCTTTGGGTCCTACCATAGAGTTCTATTACAAGTGACCTTCCAAGAAGGCTCAAGGTCATTGGCCACAGAACTTATGTCAAATCACGTTATATATGTACAGTAGCTTTGATTGGGCTGATCATGTCAACATCATACTTTCACAATCTTAGCTGGCAGTCATCATTGTGAATCAAGTCTACTGGCAAATCCTTTTTAATCCTTGTCAAATGAAGATAAATAATGCAGAGAAAATATAGATAAATCGTATTGGTGCTCATCGGCCATTGGACATAAACATTAGACAACAAGTTGGAAATCAACAATGAGTTGTTTGGAAGGAATTGGTGACAGTGGCTGACCGCAAGCATTGCAACTGGGAAGTCAGACTGGGAAAATACGTTTTGAATGGTCATCCAACTCGGAATTGTAAATCTTTTTCTTTGATGACAAAATTTGCCAACGAAGGACCACCGTGCACAACAAGATGAGTCCAAAAACGTTTTATATGCTGCTGCATAAATGATGTAATATACCAGGGAGATATGCAGCCATATCAGCAATGTTTTTAAAAAAGTCAGTAAACGAGGCTGAATTAACTGTTTCGCTGCCAGACAAGTCTCCGCTGAATGCCAGGTGTAGCGGTGGTAAGGATTCACTTCATGATGCTGGAAAGAAAGCTCTGATGTTGAGGCAGCTTTATGTAGGACCTAAACATTTGTGGGCACCGCTTGTCACCATTATAGTGCAATTAATGTATTGTTTAGTGTTGTGTTGTGTAGTGGCATTGCTGGCATGCAACTACAAATATTTGGGGGGGGAGTTTGCCCCACCAAGATTTACATGCTAAAATCGCCACTGCCTACAGTATATAGCAAACTGTACCCTTTTACAATATCCAATCACATATCTAAACGTACCTTGTCGTAGAATGCAAAGATAGCATTGAACTGCTCAGAGGTCAGTTTGATACCCTGTAAAACACATTATAACAGAGCAGCATGATGTTACTTAGTTAGATAGAGAGAGAGAGTGCAAATTAATGATTGTGTTCTGAAATATAAAATGATCACATTGCTGGTATTTTTTCAGCCAAAATTACTGTGGAAAAGGGATTTGTTTGAAGGAACTGTCAATTCCTCTTGCACACTCCTCACCTGGAACTTCAGTAAGAAATTTTCCTTAACTGGGAGAAGCCTTAAAAGAGAAGAACAGAGAACAGAGAATCATTTCCATGAAACACTTGTTAGGAGTGTCGGATGCTGAAGGCACACATGAAATAGAAACATTTCTTCTCAGTTGCTGACAGTCACCTCGCCATTTCTGACAGGCCCAGCTTCCCATCTCCGTTTAGATCAAACATCTTGAGCTACAGAGAGAGAGCGAGAGAGAAAGACAGGGAGAGAGGGAGGGAGAGATAGATAGAGACATTAAAGCAAGGGGCCTTCACCAGTTGTGACAACAACATGTATTCTTTTTTATTCAGATTGCTACTCTGTTGTCAATCCGTTGTACATAGAATTTGCTACTCAACACTAAGACTAAACAATACAGATTGGTTTTCTCCCAAGAGTATTTCAGGTCAAGCTTTAGGCCTTGAGGTTCAAACAGATGTTTGAACATCTGCTGTTGGAACACACAACCCGTAGGACATCATGAGTCCCACTCCCAACCACATGGCAGCCACCAGCATGATGGGACAAGGGATACATAGCTCCCTTGTTCACATATAAAGTATATTATACAATACCCACAGACAATGACTACAGATGTAGGATTTTCATTTGATCACTCTTTTGTTGCTGACAATTTTCCTGCACCGCAGGAAATGCAGATGAGAATCGTGATTTACATAAAGTCACTGAAAACCTGCACTAACACATGGATGTCACGCCTTGGTCATTGTATTTTGTGTTTTCGTTATATATTTGGTCAGGCCAGGGTGTGACAGGGGTTTATGTTATTGTATTTCGTATTGGGGTTTGTAGTATTTGGGATCGCGGCTAATTAGGGGTGTTGTATAGGCTTGGCTGCCTGAGGCGGTTCTCAATCAGGAGTCAGGTGATTCTCGTTGCCTCTGATTGGGAACCGTATTTAGGTAGCCTGAGTTCGCTTTGTATTTCGTGGGTGATTGTTCCTGTCTCTGTGTAGTGTTCACCAGATAGGCTGTATTAGGTTTCACGTTCCGTTTGTTGTTTTGTATTTATTAAGTTATTTCTTGTATCGTCACTTTCCTTCATTAAAGACATGAGTAACCACCACGCTGCATTTCGGTCCGACTCTCTTTCGACAAACGAAGAACGCCGTTACAATGGATATATATGAACAGTTTTCCACTTTTTATTTGGCCTCATTTTGACCAGCTAATATCCTAACCACCAATCAAGCAACATTATGGACTAAATGTTCAATGTTCCACTCCTCTTTCTATTCTGGTTAGAGCCAGTTTGCTCTGTTCTGTGAAGGGAGTAGTACACAGCGTTGTACAAGATCTTCAGTTTCTTGGCAATTTCTCGCATGGAATAGCCTTAATTTCTCAGAACAAGAATAGACTGACAAGTTTCAGAAGAAAGTTCTTTGTTCTTGTCAGTTTGAGCCTGTAATCGAGCCCACAAATGCTGATGCTCCAGATACTCAACTAGTCTAAATAAGGCCCGTTTAATTGCTTCTTTAATCAGAACAATAGTTTTCAGCTGTGATAACATAATTGCGAAAGGGTTTTCTAATGATCAATTAACCTTTTAAAATGATAAACTTGGATTAGCTAACACAACGTGCGATTGGAACACAGGAGTGATGGTTGCTGATAACGGGTCTCTGTACCCCATAACAAATCGTCTGTTTCCTTCTACAATAGTCATTTACAACATTGACAACGTCTACACTGTATTTCTGATCAAATTGATGTTATTTAATGGACAAAAAGGACATTTCTAAGTGATCCCCAAACTTTTGAACGGTAGTGTACATGCGAGGATGTGGTCCATGTGGATCAATATACTCTAGAAGTGTCGTTATTCCCCTCACAGTTTTACATGACTTTTACCTTGTGATTCTATAATAGTTATATACCATTAGAATGACAATGGCAGAGAAAGGGACAGAGCAACAACTCTTACAATTCCAACTATTGAATCCTGCAAGATACTGTTCTTAATTATACAACTACCTTTTTTTTTGCCAAAGCAGAGATGCTGAAAATGTTTTGTGCCTACAGCCATCTATATTAGTCTGCTAATACTAGTAACGGCCCAGTGCGCTACTTTTGTGAATAAAACAATGAATATGTATACTTTTACATGGATGAAGGGTTTGGGAATGGTACAGGAAGTGATGGTACTGAAAAGACTCACTATTGTCTGTGTGTACTCATGAAGCTTCTGGTCATCGTAGTGTCTGTTGGCTTTCTTCAGCAGGTCTGAGAGGAATCCCTGTGGAGTTGAGAAAGTTGAGTAAACTATAATTCCATAATAGGTCAACAAAAATCCTATGATCTTAGAGAGTCTGGCTCGTCTATACTTTAGCGCTGAGGCCCCAGTTATTGGTTTTCGTCAGTCATATAAGTATTGGCTTACGCAGAGTTGGAAGTGTCACATACATTCTCAGATCCTTCATTGACAGAAAGGACCATTCTATCTATCACTACCAGCCTGTGTTACAGTAACACCTGCAGTTCCCTGCAGATAAGACAGCAGAAAACGCTTTAGAAATGAATCAGTGTCAGACAACCGCCTAATGGATGGTATTTCAAGTCAGGATTTGTATAGTGTCCTTGTCTGACAGCCGTTGAGATGAGAGAAATTTGCATCGTCCCTATTTGCCTCACTGTATCAACACAACAACTATACCTGCACATTTTTGGGTGTTGGTTTCTAAACCTTCATTTACATTGTAAAGTATAATGATGCATCTCCTTGCCATCTTATATCGAATGACAAGAAGAGTTAGGAGACATTGGTTGGAGCTTTAACATCGTTTGTACAAAATACACACTGTAAACATGTCTTACATTGATGGTTAACAAGTGAGGAATCATACCTTCAGTTCATTAGCTTCAATGTACCCACTGCGATCTGTATCGTATCGTCGCCAAGCCTATATATGCAAACACAAAGTCACACACATTAGAAATGAAAAAAAAAATAGACATACAGTCAAACACTTGCTCCCACAGTAGTACCAATCTAAAGGGGTCATCTCATTCTTCCACTCACACTCAAACACCCCCATATGCAATGTCCTTTAACACCGAAGCAATCAAACTGCATTATATTAATGGGATTGCATGTGACATTCATGAATTACTCTCTGGAGGGGCAGAGATCACTTTCAAAAGGAGAGGAAGAGCACACAAAAAAATCATATCCAATTTATGTGGCTGGTAATTGTTAGTTTTTTCTTCTAGTAATCACACTAGGGTTTTCATTATACTTTCCAGATTTCTAAATCCTATCTCCCACACATTGTGAGAGGGCAAGGAGAGAGAAATGCATTTTAATTAATGTTTTAATCTAGCAGCTGTCCCTGTTTCCAGAAAGGGCTCTTATCAAAGATAGATGCCCTCCCTCTCCAGGTCTGTTGAGAATTACAGCCGCACATCTATAATATATGATTCTGAAAATAGAAGTTTGTACTTCCTCATTCAATCCTTTTAAAAGTCTTCGCTACCACACCGGGTGATTAAAAAGCCTCATTTTCTCTTTCTCGTGTAATTCTTCCTGCCCTTGACATAATAGGAGTGCAGTGGGTGACTGGATGGTCCCTCCTGGTATCACTGATAATCAAACTCTCTCCATTTACACTGTATGAGAACTAATCTGACAGAGCTGTCAAGTGTCTCTGAAATGTAATCTCCTTTACCAGTGAGTGATTGTGGTTTTTCTCTTGGCAGAGGACACACATGACAGAGAAAAATAACCTGTGAGTAGGATACTTTTTTTTTTGAGACTTTTCTCTCAAATGATGTATTACTTGCAGTGCAATTCCCTAATATGATTTGGGATAGGCAATGATTCCAAAATGTGGATAGTAGTGTGTTTTAATTGCTTTGTCTAATTGTTTTTTATTATTATTCTACCTTATTTCAGTATTTCTGTATTTCCAATCCCACCAACACACATTATAAACAGCCTGTACGAGTCTTCACATTCTTACTCAAACTAAATTAATTCTCAAACCATCTATTTTCACCACTTACCGCCATGAACTCAGAACTGGATCCAACAAACTCTCTGAAGCAAAGCAGGAAGTTCTCCTCCGTGGGCAAAATCTGAGCCAGCTGGAGAAGGAGAGAAATGAATTAGGGGAAAAAAGATAACCTTTGTTTCTGTGTTTGATTGTGTGAAAAATACTGTTTAATAATAGAATCGTATCTTTTCGACGAAGATTACTCGAATGAAGCATATATCATCGAGTCAATCAACAGTTTCAGAACACATCTACCAGTGTCTGATTATTTCTGCATTGATATGCAAACTGTCTGAGATCATTGGTAATAATTCTCACTAGCATAATCAAATCCTCATTGATCTGAAAATGAAAAAATGTCAGCTCACCTCTGACATCTCAATTCTCCCATCTGCGTTCTTGTCAAACTTCTGCATAAACTCCTTCATCTTCTCTCTGAAAGTGGAGTTTGATGGGTCCTATAACACATGCACAAATACACGCAAATATATGTTTGTCATGACACAAACATCAGTAAAGATCTGTTGTTATTTTTTTTTTACGCAAACCGTCCTCTCGTGTTATAGGACTGTGGTCACACACATTGTTGTGAAAGAGCTTGTTTTTTATGTTAGGGGTTGTTACACTGGGCAGACAGAGAGATTGTCTCTCTAAAACAGACAAGCGTCTTCTACCCAGCTAAAGGGCTCATCATCTTCTAGTGACAGACTTTATGCAGCTACAGGGAGATGATATGTAACATGATTACTGATGCTCTCTGATTCCTGTGTTCTACACACACGAGATGTGGTGACACAAAGATTATTGCACTGACTCCTCCCAAGAAAGAGGATATCTTCCATCTGTGGGAGAACTCTCTGGAGAAATGTGTTGTTTTGATGTTGCTTAAATAATTAATTAGATCTTGATTGGACAAATCAGTCGCATTTTAATTACTGCCAGTCCTACACGGACTGGACAGCTTAGAGACATGAGTTCATATCTATAGGGCTTGTTCCGGAACTCAATGAACCACCTACCAGAAAAGGCCACAACCTTGATTAGTGAGAAGATGCCAACATATGACTGTTGGATTAAAGAACAAACAAAATACTACCTTTACTATTGTCAGTCAAATTTGGAAAGTTGGTGGTAGAATTACTTTGTACCTTTGCCTGTTAGCCTGTTAAAGGAAACTCACGTTACACCAATTACTATGTCCAATATGTGTTTGCATGAGGTTGTACTCCTTTGGTTTCACCTAATAAAACCCAAAACATATTTACTGTTGTATTTAATGACCAGAGCCATGACACTTTCATTGAAAGTGGTCAGTCAATCCAGCATTACAGGAAATAATGTTACAAGATGGTATTGGATTCAGTACTGTGAAACATTCCACATAGACCCATCAGAGACAGAATAGGCCTGTGACACACACTACGTAATGTATGTGGGCAGTAGTTATGTAAACATAGATACTGTATAAACATTGCTATGACATGTTTGATTGAATTGAGCCCTAGTCAAGGCCCAGGGATCATTCCCTTACCACTCCGGCCCCTCTCCGTGCAATCTCCAACTCCCTGAAGAAGTTCTCCAGTTCCTTGCCCTCAATGTAGCCATTGCCTGCAGCAGAGGAAACAGGGATTTGACAAATCAGCCCAAGACTATCTATCATACAGGCAGTGACTGTGAAGCATCAAAGGTCCCCATGTAATGCATAGTAGTACCATTGTGAATGTGTGACTCTTGAGAAGTGAGATTGTAGAAATTTGACAGCAAATTAGGGCAATGCTTCCCTGTTTTACAATAATACTCCAGAACTAAGTTTGTCTGGCTTGCTTGCTGGCTGATTGGATGGCTGGCTCAATGACTGACATAATAACTAACACATTTTTTGTCCAGATGGTTAGCATGCTGCAAGGCTGGCTCTGGCTGACGTGATTTGCGAGATAGCTTGCACTCAAACGTTGGAACCTGCTTAATTAAATCCCTTGAAGGGGTCTCCCAGTCTTGAAATGCACTGCTACTCTCTCTTTCTCTCTCTCTCCCTCTAATTGAGGCCTCCAAGTCCTTTTAAGTCCAGTTATTTGAAAAGACAATGGGGAAATTTCTGCCTGGCATGACAGTGTAAGAAATCGATGCAGGAATCCCAACTTCAAATAAATGTGCCTAGTTGCACCCTTGCCAGGATTATTTGGATGTCTATAAATAATGGTGAAGGAAACGCTAGAGATTTAATCTTAATGTTGCTCAAATCGAGGGAGACTTGTGAGATGATTATTATAGTGGCTTTTGACAAATACCAACAATGCCTTTCCTATCAGCTTCACGATTTAAATGTCTTTCAATTGCCTATGTATTCATTTGCCTGTGGATCCTAGTGACATTTGCACGGACCTGAGTACCGGAAGTCTCTGGGGAAGCACTCAGTTTGATATTTACCAGACAAACAAGTACATATCATTATGGGAAAAGCACATTTGCGTTTGATTACACAGAAAACATAACTTGCTCTATATAGAGCGGATGTAATTCTAGCAAAATCATCATGATGCGATTGTATTTTATTATCTCTTTATTGTATTGACATATATGTTTGTATAATAGCTTTACATATGATTTAGTTTATCATTACATGTTAGTATGACCAATATGATCCAGTGGTTTTATATGCTCGTTGTCTATGAACTTTGTATGAATTTTGTACATGTGTTAATAAATCAAAAACAAGCTGTAGGTGTGCATGTATACTGCAGAGTATGCTGTGTATGATGATGTGACATGTACACTAGCCCACAGTAGCCTATGTACTGCAGTCTCCAATTGTTTTTCAATGATCTACTCATTAACTTTTTTTCTATTTCCTTGGAGAATTGCAAATAACAAATGACTCCTGCTTGTTATTTAAACAGTTGTGGCAATAGAATGTGGCCTACTGTGTTAGTTTATGTCACATTTGTGGTCACAGACAATAGCCATCTCCAACATGATCTGACATAAGCTACCTATTTGTTATTAAATGTAAAGGTATCCCTCAGAAGGCCACAATTTAAGAGTAGCATACTGTTAGCATACTGTCATACAATCAGAATGCATTATGTGACTTGTTTTAGGCACATTTGACCTCTATGGCTTATCATCTCATTATGATCTTGAGTTAGCCTATACCATCAGCCATTTTGAGTTAGCCTATACCATCAGCCATTTTGAGTCGTTTTTGACACATAATTATATTCTAGGCTTATGTGAATAACAAATCCTGATAAACATTGGCAATCATTATGATGTTATTTATCTCATACCCCAAAAAATGTATGAACTGTGAAAACAAATACCAGCTGATTGATTACCTATTCCCCACAAGACAGGGAAAAGCTACAATACTAGAAAACATTATCAAGGGACAACAACATGATCATGCCAAGTCTTTCAATGCATTATAACGGCATCATAAATTATGCATTACTGAAATGTCAATATCAGACAGACATTAGTCAGGTATCTCTCTGTGTGTTCTTTATAGGAAAATGTTCATCAACATCGTTGATTCATCTAATAATTTCAGCACCATGGTCAGCGGCCAAATTGGTAGGTCAATCTCATGATCTGATGTTCTGGCCTAGCCTATTTGCACAAGAGCAGCAATTCACTGTGAATCATGTTCACATCCCTATGTCATGCTGTCTTTGCAGAAAATGCTTAATCCATAGAGACAGCGCAGTATAGGCCCTATTGGGTGGACCAACAGCACCAATCTCTGTTTGTGCTCAGAGAACTAAACACCCAGAGGGAACTAGTACAGTAATCCGAGATTACTGGCCGGGACAGTCCCAAATGGCCGGGACGGAATGTGCAGTAACACTATCAATAGGGGAAACCAATTATGCCTAGAGGATGCCCAAGGACAATGCGTGTGGAGGGGCGTGGGCTCGTTCGCTCGAATTGAGCCGAGAACTCGTCATTTTATAGCATGTAATAGGCTACTGAAAGTAGATAGTTGTCTGTCTCCTCTTGAGTTGGGGTTTCATCTGTATAGTGAATTACATTCATATATTACTGGAATTCGATTGACAAACTCCCTCCTTACATTTTAGACGCACCTTTTTAAAGCAGGATTCCAACCATCAGTTATGATGCCTATGGAAACTCTTGAGTCTGTCCTGACATCATCCAGATGTGTTTATTCTTGTTTAATCTTGCTTTATAAAACAATACAGTGGATTAATATTATTACAATGTTTAAGTATTCAGTTAAGTTAGTGAATCCTATTTTTTTGAAAGGCCTATACAAAAATGACGCTTATTGTGTGGTAAGGCTACATATACGTTTACAATGGACGACAGTGTGCCACACGGCCATCCCTCCATTAGTTCACGGTGCACTGAGGTGCACTGAGGTATAACCTAGACTTCTGATGCCTTTTGATCGATAGACTGATCTACATTGTAATACTGATGTATTAGTTGTATCTGAGTGGGTTCTTCTAGTAACTGAATAAAAGTCATGCATCCATACAACCAACCTTTTTAAATCAAATATTAAATGGATCAATTAATACACAAGTAGCACATTCGAACCTTTCTAAATATACATTATTTAGTGCCCACAATTAATTACACAAAAAAAATTATCCAGAGTTATCCAGTTGCTTTTCTAACTGCCAAGAAAGTAAATGCACTAGAATGCTTATCCAGCATTTTTTGTCAAACACTTATTGTCTTGTCCAATCAAAATTCTAAGCATCCAGCAGTTTATAGCCCACGCCTTTCCCATCATGACCAAAGGTGAATTTCAGTTATGATATACAACACTTTTTAGACAAAGCTATCCCAATATCCAAGCCGCATCTTTGAAAATAAAAAAACGAAAAGTATGTGATATGTTCAATTTGTAAACTAAAATCTGTGATAGAGTATATGTAACCTAGTCTATTCGACATGTTAGCTTACATTTGTGACTGCTTTTGAAACAATGCCTCGTTCAAAAAAGTGCTGCGTTAAATTCAAGGTAACATTTTCGATAACTTTGTGCTCCGGTACTAACCGTCCGTATCGAAATGGTTCCAGATGTCGATGAACTGGGTGGCGCTCAACTCCGCCAGATGAAGGTGAGGAGGCTGCTGTGGTTTGTTTGCCATGTTCTCAACGACTTTTCCTCCTGTGCGCTAGAATATCCCCTGCGAACTTTTTATCTGTAGGACCACAATCCACACTGTAACCCCCCTGCGTGTTGCCAGAGCTTTTAAACCAAAGCAGAGACTGCAGTTCCCATGTAGCCACGCAGGTGGCGCAGTGACACCAAGTTCAACGCCCTCGCACCTCCATTCGTCTGCGTTCGCCTGCTGATGCGAGGAATCGCGCAAGGCACAGGGACTCACTGTTCCATGCAGAGAGGGACGTTCAATAGTCGGAATGCAGCCAAGAACTTCAATGGACTGAACCGTCTGTTGCTGTTCAGGTTTGAGCTCTGCCATCAAGAACCAGATTTCTAGGCTATGTGGCTTAAATGATGTAAATCACAATGAGATGCGCAGGAATTGTCTAGCTCCATGAGCAAAACACTGCCGGTGTCATTTCCTTCCTTTATTTTCACTGTCAATTTGCATTCATGTAGAGGATGGGGATGGATTGGCATTGGATAGAGTGTTAATCCTTACTGTGTTTAAGTGTGTTCAATGGACTACATGGACACCTTTTTAATGTGTTTACAATCACAGTAAGAGACACTGGTCTCCAAGGAACTTCCCAAAGGCCTGGGTTAATTATCCTTTGGCGTTCATGCATTGAGACTAGCTCAGTAAGGAGAACCAGAGCTCAGGGAGGAGTCGTGCCCATGCCCTGGGACTGAGGACGCACAGCAGTAATTACTGTAGTCCTGCTGCTGCACAGCCACTGCACTGCATGGAGCTGCTGCATGCGCAACTCACTCAGCTTTAATTAATGCCAATTACTCGGGCTTCAGTGAAATGATTCAACCAACGCCAGATTCATTAGAAATCCACACTCTAATCACATTTTATACAGCCCTAGAGGAATCTGTGATTAGGCTGCATTCTTTGAGGACCAGAACATCCAACCAACATTACAATTATGAAAAGGAATTTTCCTTGCAACTTATAACATACACAACATGACCAAAAGTATGTGGGACCCTTGGTCGTCGAACATCTCATTCCAAAATCATGGGCATTAATATGGAATTGGTCCCCCCTTTGCTGCTATAACAGACTCCCCTCTTCTGGGAAGGTTTTCCACTAGATGTTGGAACATTGCTGCAGGGACTTTCTTCCATTAGTGAGGTTGGGCACTGAAGTTGGACAATTATGCCTGGCTCGCAATTGACTTTCCAATTCATTCCAAAGGTGTTAGATGGGGTTGAGGTTAGGGCTCTGTGCAGGCCAGTCAAGTTTTTCCACACCGATCTGTATGGAGCTCGCTTTGTGCACGGTGGCATTGCCATCCTGAAACAGGAAAGGGCCTTCCCCAAAATGTTGCCACAAAGTTGGAAGCACAGAATCATCCAGAATGTCATTGTATGCTGTAGCGTTAAGATTTCCCTTCACTGGAACTAAGAGGCCTAGTCCGAACAAAGAAAAACAGCCCCACACCTTTATTCCTTCTCCACTAAACTTTACAGTAGGCACTATGCATTGGAGCAGGTACTGTAGCGGTCTCCTGGCATCCGCCAAACTCACATTTATCCGTAGGGCTGCCAGATGGTGAAGCGTGATTCATCACTCCAGAGACCGTGCTTCCACGGCTCCAGAATCCAACAGCGGCGAGCTTTACACCACTCCAGCCGACGCTTGGCATTGCGCATGGTGATCTTAGGCTTTTGTGCGGCTGCTAGGCCATGGAAACCCATTTCATGAAACAATTTGTGTGCTGATTTTGCTTCCAGAGGCAGTTTGGAACTCGGTAGTTAGTGTTGCAAACGAGGACAGACAATTTTTTATGCACTATGCGCTTCAACACTCGGCGGTCACATTCTGTGAGCTTGAGTGGCCTACCACTTCACGGTTGAGCCGTTGTTGCTCCTAGACATTTCCACTTCACAATAACAGCACTTACAGTTGACCGGGGAAGCTCTGACGAACTGACTCGTTAAAAAGGGGGCATCCTATGATGGTGCCACGTTGAAAGTCACTGAGATCTTCAGTAAGGCCATTCTATTGTCAGTGTTTGTCTATGGAGATTGCATGGCTGTGTGCTTGATTTTATACACTTGCCAGCAACAGGTGTGGCTGAAACTCATTTGAAGGAGTGTCCATATACTTTTGTACATATGGTGTACTTGTTTTGTTTGGACATGTCAAGGGTAATGATATTCCTGGTTTAGCGTTTCTCTATTGGTTTATACAATCTTCTTAGTCATGCTCAACTCTCCTTGGATATTCAGATGGAGTTTCAATGGTCAATAATGTAAAAAAAAAATTCATTTTAATGAACTAGGCAAGTCAGTTTAGAACAAATTCTTATTTTCAATGACAGCCTAGGAACAGCGGTTTAACTGTCTGTTCAGGGGCAGAACAACAGATTTGTACCATGTCAGCTCTGGGATTTGAACTTGCAACCGTCCAGTTACAAGTCCAACGCTCTAACCACTAGGCTACCCTGCCTCCCCAATGATGAATGCCTTATCTGTAGGAATCTCAGAAATTAGGGCACACCGCCTCAATATAATCCTCTGGCGAGAACTGAAAATTGTAAATTCGCTCAGTTATTGAGGAAATCTTGTAAATCACTGTATCCACAACCTGGCAGTTTCACACTTCCCCTTGTCTCCTCATGACATACTGCAGGTTGGGACTACACTGGCTCTGAGACTGGCTCTGTGTTCTGACCGTGACCAGAGCAACAGACATCTTTTGGATGTCATAAAGTGCTCAATAACTCATACAACTTTTTTTAATGGAAAGTCAGCTAACATAATCTGAAATTAGCGGTCAGCTAATATGATCTGCAACAGACAGTCAGCCAATAAAATCTGAACAGTTGTCACCTGAATCTTGGCACAGTTCCATCCTCCTTCATATCCAATGCTGACAGGGCGGTTTGGGAACATTGAAAGCCTTTATTCAGCAGAGATGTCTCAGTCTATTTCCACCGCAGGTCTTTTCACCATGCAATCAATAGTCTCACTTCACATTTATTGGCAAGACAGGGACAGATAGATCAGCATTCTGAGATGGGAGTTGTCACCCTGCAGAGTAGGAATAAAGCGTTGACCTTAAAACAATAGAAAAGGCTTTATAGTCCTTCACACCCTCCCTTTTTTCAGTTATCACTCTTGCTTTGTCTATTCAAGGAAGATGGTCGTTTGTCCCCTTCATGAATATAGATTGATTGATGTACAACAGGGAATAGCAATTGTTAATATAAATATTAAAACCATCTCTGACTCATAATGTTGTATTCAGTTGTAGGTTTCCCACCTCCACTGCTCATAATATTTATTTTCATTCTTCCTTCCGCTCTACTAGTTTATGATTTTAATGAACAAATAAAGATAAACTTAAGCAAACTTTTAAAAGAGTGTGTGTTGTTCAACTGTGCACTGCTGTGTGCTGGTGGGAATCTCCCAAACTGCTTTCGGAAATGAATACTTTTAAATCCCTCTCTTATTATGGCACTCTCTCTTTACAGGCTTTCTCCCTCTGGTAGCTTAGAAGATTTCAGCCAAGTGAGTGGGGAAATAAAAAACAGCTTTCCATCAACAGTTGGATTGCACTGCTCTGATTACACCAAAATGAAAAAGATAAAACGAACAGGATGGAGGAGGGGAATGTGTGAGTAGTGTGTTGTTAAGAGATATCTGGGTAGAAGACAGGGAGAGCGTGCCTCTTGATCTAAAAATTAATATCATTTAAAACATTAAAAAAAAAATTTTTATACTTCTGTGTGTGTTTATGTAGAGTAGAAAAACCACACTCCAAACTAGTATCACATTCGTCAATCATTACCTCGATTTCTTGTGAGTGATTTACAAGTTTAGTGGCTCATATGGGTTTAGTCTTAACTGAAATCAGTCATCCACATAGAGACCTTGGAAAGCAGAGTGCCCCTGAAACAGGAAATATGGGGCCTGTGAGAACATTAACCCAAAGTGACATTAATTCGTAGTGAGCTAAAATGGAATTGGGATCTCTAGGATGATTTAGCAGTTGGTGTTTGAGCGATAGAGGGGACAAGCTGCAAAAAGGGAAGGAAAATTAGCCTGGAACAGAGAAAGAGGGAAAAGACAGGAGGAAACACAAAAACAATCTCTGACATCAGACCAAAGATGGAAGAAAGTGTACAATGCATGATTACCACAAGTTATCTAGCTAACTCACTGAGATATCATGACATCGTGCAATGATGTACAGGTGTTGGATCTTAATTTGATCACCCCGTTGCAGGATAACTTTAACATTTGTAGTGTACCTGAGGTTTAATAAGGCTTCTGAAGTTTGTAATTTCCACTTTGAAATTTCAGACTTGATTTTCCTTTAAGACAAAATGTATCAACCTTTACAAAAATGTCCATCAATTATAATCCACATAATAATTCACATGTCTTGCTGCTGCAGGATTATTTTCCTGCCGTAGCAAACTGGCTCAAATTAAGATCCTACATCTGTACGCACAATGGCTCATAGCAATGCCAGGGTTGTCTTCACGTTCCCTTCAGAACACTGTTATTACACAGCACTGTTTTAGACAACTGTGTTTTTTAATCTGACCTTTGCGTGTTGATCAATAGATTTGACCCATCTGGATCATAGGAATTCAGTAGCCATTATGTTGCCTCCATTTCAGGCAAGATGGAAATCATGTATTCCTTGCTAATGTCAGTTACATTTATCTTGGAGCATGTAGAGACAAATAACTACTTTGTAGAGCGACACCAATTGCATGAGAAAACAAAAAAGTAGTCACTCAAAACATGTATCACACACACTACACGCATGCACGCACGCACGCACACACACACACACACTTGTTATTTTATTCAGTGTTGTCACGCCCTGGTCGAAGTATTTTGTGTTTATCTTCATTTATTTGGTCAGGCCAGGGTGTGGCATGGGTTTTTGTATGTGGTGTGTATGTATTGGGATTGTAGCTTAGTGGGGTGTTCTAGTTAAGTCTATGGCTGTCTGAAGTGGTTCTCAATCAGAGGCAGGTGTTTATCGTTGTCTCTGATTGGGAACCATATTTAGGCAGCCATATTCTTTGAGTGTGTCGTGGGTGATTGTCCTTAGTGTCCTTGTTCCTGTCTTTGTTAGTTTACACAAGTATAGGCTGTTTGGGTTTTCGTTTCGTTCATTACGTTCTTTGTTTTGTAGTGTTTGTATTGATTCGTGTTCACGTTTGTTTATTAAACATGGATTGCAATCTACACGCTGCATTTTGGTCCGACTCTCCTTCACCACAAGAGAACCGTTACAGAATTACCCACCACAACGGGACCAAGTGGCGTGTTAACAGGCAACAGCAACAGCAGGAGAAACATAATAAGGATTTCTGGACTTGGGAGGAAATCCTAAACGGAGAAGGACCCTGGGCTCAGCCTGGAGAAAATCGCTGCCCCAAAGAAGAACTGGAGGCGATAAAAGCGGAGAGGCGCCGGTATGAGGAGGTAGCACGTCGACTCGGAAGGAAGCCCGAGAGTCAGCCCCAAAAATGTCTTGGGGGGAGGGCTCAGGGAGAGTGTGGCAGAGTCAGGAGTCAGACCTGAGCCAACTCTCCCTGTTTATCGTGAGGAGCCAAGGAGGAGACCAGAACCAGAGCCGGTGTTGGAGGTGAGCGAAGCAGAGACTGTGAAGGAGTTAATGGGGAAATTGGAGGAGAGAGAAATGAGGGAGTTGCTATGTTGGTGCCTTTTGCATGGAATTCGCCTGACGGAACGTGTCGGGGATTTGATGGCACCTGGGTCAGCGCTCCATACTCGTCCTGAGGTGCGTGTTAGTCGGCTGGTGAAGTTGGTGCCAGCCTCACGCACCAGGCCTCCTGTGCACATCCCTAGCCTTGCACGTCCTGTGCCAGCACTGCTCTCAAGATCTCCAGTACGCCTTCACGGTCTAGCCCATCCTGTGCCACCTCCACACACCGGCCCTCCGGTGGCAGCTCCCCGCACCAGGCTTCCTGTGCGTGTTCTCGGTCCAGTACCACCAGAGCCAGCACCACGCATCAGGCCTACAGTGCGCCTCGCCTCTCCAGCGCTGCCGGAGTCTCCCGCCTATCTAGCGCTGTCAGAGCTTTCCTCATCTCCAGTGCAGCCGGAGTTTCCCGCCTGTTCAGTGCTGCCAGAGCCTTCCTCCTCTACAGCGCTGCTGGAGTCTCCTGCCTGTTCAGTGCAGCCAGAGCTGCTAGCCTGCATGGAGCAGCCAGAGCTGCCAGCCTGCATGGAGCAGCCAGAGCTGTCAGTCTGCATGAAGCAGCCAGAGCTGCCAGCCTGCATGGAGCAGCCAGAGCTGCCAGTCTGCATGGAACAGCCAGAGCTGTCAGTCTGCATGAAGCAGCCAGAGCTGCCAGCCTATATAGAGCAGCCAGAGCTGTCAGTCTGCATGGAGCAGCCAGAGCTGTCAGTCTGCAAGGAGCTGCCAGTCTGCAAGGAGCTGCCAGTCTGCAAGGAGCTGTCAGTCTGCAAGGAGCTGCCAGTCTGCAAGGAGCTGCCAGTCTGCAAGGAGCTGCCAGTCTGCAAGGAGCTGCCAGTCTGCAAGGAGCTGTCAGTCTGTAAGGAGCTGCCAGTCTGCAAGGAGCTGCCAGTCTGTACGGAGCCGCCAGAGCTGCCAGTCTGTAAGAAGCCGCCAGAGCTGTCAGTCTATATAGAGCAGCCAGAGCTGCCAGTCAGCGTGGAGCAGTCAGAGCCGCCAGTCAGCATGGAGCAGCCAGATCCGTCAGTCTGCCAGGATCCACCAGTCAGCCAGACTCTTCCAGATCTGCCAGTCAGCCAGACTCTTCCAGATCTGCCAGTCAACCAGACTCTTCCAGATCTGCCAGTCAACCAGACTCTTCCAGATCTGACAGTCAACCAGACTCTTCCAGATCCGCCAGTCAACCAGACTCTTCCAGATCCGCCAGTCAACCAGACTCTTCCAGATCCGCCAGTCAGCCAGACTCTTCCAGATCCGCCAGTCAGCCGGGATCTGCCAGAACTGCCAGTCGGCCAAGATCTGCCAGTCGGCCAGGATCCGTCAGTCGGCCAGGATCCGCCAGTCAGCCAGGATCCGCCAGTCAGCCAGGATCTGCCAGATCCGCCAGTCAGCCAGGATCTGCCAGTCAGCCAGGATCTGCCAGGATCTGCCAGTCAGCCAGGATCTGCCAGTCAGCCAGGATCTGCCGAAACCACCAGCCAGCCAGGATCTGGTAGATCCATCAACCTGCCTGAGCTTCCTCTCACTCCTGAGCTTCCTCTCACTCCTGAGCTTCCTCTCACTCCTGAGCTTCCTCTCACTCCTGAGCTTCCTCTCACTCCCGAGCTTCCTCTCACTCCCGAGCTACCCCTCAGTCCCGAGCTGCCTCAGTCCCGAGCTGCCCCTCAGTCCCGATCTGCTCCTCAGTCCAGTGGGGTTCTGGGTGAGGACTACTAGGCCATGGTCGGCGGCGAGGGTGGACTATCCAGGGACGCGAGGAGAGGGGACTAGACATTGATTGAGTGGGGTCCACGTCCCGCGCCGGAGCCGCCATGGACAGACGCCCACCCGGACCCTCCCTATTGTTTTGAGGTGCGTTCGGGAGTCCGCACCTTAGGGGGGGGGGGGGGTTCTGTCACGCCCTGGTCAAAGTATTTTGTGTTTATCTTCATTTATTTGGTCAGGCCAGGGTGTGGCATGGGTTTTTGTATGTGGTGTGTATGTATTGGGATTGTAGCTTAGTGGGGTGTTCTAGTTAAGTCTATGGCTGTCTGAAGTGGTTCTCAATCAGAGGCAGGTGTTTATCGTTGTCTCTGATTGGGAACCATATTTAGGCAGCCATATTCTTTGAGTGTGTCGTGGGTGATTGTCCTTAGTGTCCTTGTTCCTGTCTTTGTTAGTTTACACAAGTATAGGCTGTTTTTGATTCGTGTTTACGTTTGTTTATTAAACATGGATTGCAATCTACACGCTGCATTTTGGTCCGACTCTCCTTCACCACAAGAGAACCGTTACAAGTGTAGCACTGTTGTAATGAATACTCAGGAAGAAAAAGGTGTAGATTCACGCGCAGAGCGTGACAGGTGTTTATTTCGCAGAAGGCAGGAATCGTGGTCACAGACAGGCAATGGTCATACACAGGTAGACAAACAGGCAGGTGATTCAAAACTAGGACTGAAGGCTATAACTGGTTCTCACAAACGAGCTAGGAAAAGGCTTAGTAGAGTCAAAACGAGCAATACCTCACAAAGGTACAAACAGAATGAACTGAACTAAATAAGGAGCTGATGAGACCAGGTGAGTAACTAACACAGGTGAAATCAATGAACAAAAATGAAAGACACAGGGCTACATTCAAGAACACAACGAAACAGAACACAAGGTTGACTAAGAAAATAAACACAGAACCTTACAACTGGAATGCCCTCATGAATGTATCTTAGAGTGACTATTATCTTGTCTGTTAATAGAGAGTAACGGGGGCCCTAGCCTGTTCTCCCTACCTACTGCTTATGCAGCTCACACAGGGCATTCGCTGATTCATTCATATTCCAGCACTGATTACAAGGGTGGTTACAGTCTGCAGATACTGCTGGTGATGCTAAGAGACAAAGGGAGAGCATCGTGTCATCAACTCCTGAATTATTTACTGATCCACATGACATTAGTAGATGGTATTTGAAACATTGATGAACATTAAGTTCATCATGATGGGTAACTCAATATCATATTTGATCAAGCATGAGAGTACAACAACGTGTACTCTCATGTGTAGTAACTGACAACATGCATCAGTAGAGTCTTCAATTGTCATGTCACTATTGTTTCTCGCTCACTCAGGACAACACACTGTGTTTGACCTGAGCCATTTATAGACTGTGCATTTGACCATTCTACATTATGCACAACAATGAGCGGTTATTATCGATATTGCTACAGTGATGGCGTGAGCCAACAGTGTACTATGTATGACACATAATATTGTTCTTAAACCATTTGAGAAAGGTCTTCATTTTGTTGCATATTTGCAGTGGTACAGTATGCCATAGATGGAGAAATATCTCCAAAGGTGTTTCTATTTCTGGCGGTGGTCTGTTAGGCTCACCGTGTTAATATTTCATCTCAGCTCCACTTCTACAGTGTGTTGGCAGAACTGTTGAATTATGTAGTGGATAGGGGATGGGAAAGTTCCTTTTCATTCATCACATTTTGCAGCATATGTGTTTAGTTGTTGATGTGTTCATGTCTTGTGTTTAGGCATACAGTACTGTGACACAGGTCTCTCTAAATACTGATTGGGAGGGACAGTTGAGATGGAGAGTGGAAGCGTATCCCCCTTATATTTTTCTCTCATTTCAAAAGATTCCACCTTTTATTAAAAAGTCATTGATGACAATCAATTTCTTGCCTTTTTCAAGCAAAGCATAAAATTCCTTTACTTCTCTAGGAAGCATCTTACAGATGGAATCCTCACTACGGGAAACAGTGCCTAGTGCCACGGCTGTTGTTGTTGTTTTTGTTTTGTTGACTAAGCAGAGCTGGGGAGCGTTGTGCATCCTGGTAAAAACAAATATTGCAGTACATATGCTGCTGTTCTATTGCACGTGCAATGATGTCAGAGGGACATCATTTGTTGTTTGTAGTAACTTCTTTTTTTGTGGCGAACGGACGTGGCCGTTTCACCACGAAGGATTACATCTCTTCCCATATTGCTGGAGAGTCAATATGAATATAAACAATAGGAAATAAACCATTCCCTTCAAAGGCCTTTCCCTACCTGTAATCTCACACGGACATTGCTCCTGCACAAACACACTCATAGTACACAACTTTACAAGTGTAATTTGTTGGTTTAATTTGAGTTATTATGCTTTTGTTTTTAGGACTAAAATTACAGTAAAGAAGTTAATCTCCTACATACAGTGCATTACTACTCCTCAACTGTGACAAACATCTGAAGTCAACTTGCTCCTTTATATGACTACAAAATAAGTGGGCCAAAAGCAATAAGTGTAAAAAAACATTAAGAAATTGGCTCTAGACTGACCAGTTGAATCCAAGTGAAAGCTATGAGCCCTTATTGATGTCACTTGTTAAATCCACTTCAATCAGTGTAGATGAAGGGGAGGATTAAATAAGGATTTTTAAGCCTTGAGTTAATTGAGACATGAATTGTGTATGTGTGCCATTCAGAGGGTGAAAAGGCTAAACAAAAGATTTCAGTGCCTTTGAACAGGGTATGGTAGTAGGTGCCAGGCACATTAGTTTGTGTCAAGTACTGCAACAATGCTGGGTTTTAAACACACAGTTTCCCGTGTGTATCAAGATTGGTCAAGAAACACTCAAAGGACATCCAGCCAACATGACACAACTGTGGGAAGCATTGGAGTCAACATGAGCTGTTCTTATGGCAAAATGGGGTACAACTCAATATTAGAAATGTGTTCGTAATGTTTTTCACACTCAGTGGCTTTTAAAAATGTTAGACTTTTCTATTCTTATAACCATAACTTATAACCATGACTAGGTATGGCGATCTCTCCATCAAGGAGGTATCTCCAACGAAAATACTTGACTCAGATTAAAATGATGGAATTATAGGTCCACCAATGAATATATACATTGTTCATTATTACTAATGAGTAACACAACACAATGATTGTTGGTCCACATGACATACAGTCCATTGATTGGTCTTTCAGTGCTTGGTCCCTTAATCACAATGATCATGAGAATAATTTGTACCTAATAAAATGTCCATTTACAGTACCGAATTACAGTACATAGTGCAATACATTCATGTATATGTTATTGTCTGGGCACGTTTCTTCGGCTTGCAAGCCTCCCCTTTTTCCTCCAAACATAACGATGGTCATTATGGCCAAACAGTTATATTTTTGTTTCATCAGACCAGAGGACATTTCTCCAAAATGTACGATCTTTGTCCCCATGTGCAGTTGCAAACTGTAGTCTGGCTTTTTTTATGGTGGTTTGGAGCAGTGGCTTCTTCCTTGCTGAGGGCCATTCAGGTTATGTCAATATAGGACTCGTTTTACTGTGGATATAGATACTTTTGTACCTGTTTCCTCCAGCATCTTCACAAGGTCCTTTGCTGTTGTCCTGGGATTGATTTGCACCTTTCGCACAAAAGTACATTCATCTCTAAGAGACAGAACGCGTCTTCTTCCTGAGTGGTATGACTGCTGCTTCGTCCCATGGTGTTTATACTTGCGTACTATTGTTTGTACAGATAAACGTGGTACCTTCAGGCATTTGGAAATTTCTCCCAAGGATGAACCAGACTTGTTGAGGTCTACAATTGTTTTTCTGAGGTCTTGGCTGATTTCTTTTGATTTTCCCATGATGTCAAGCAAAGAAGCTTCTAAAGCCATGACATCAATTTCTTGATTTTTCCAAACAGTTTAAAGGCACAGTCAACTTAGTGTATGTAAACTTCTGATCCACTGGAATTGTGGAATTGGAATTGTTATACAGTGAATTATAAGTGAAATAATCTGTCTAAACAATTGTTGGAAAAATGACTTGTGTCATGCACAAAGTAGATCTCCTAACCGACTTGCCAAAACTATAGTTTGTTAATAAGACATTTGTGGAGTGGTTGAAAAACAAGTTTTAATGACTCCAACCTAAGTGTATGTAAACTTCTGACTTCAACTGTACATCATATCATTGCAATGATCCATCTGTATTTCATGCTAGCTATTGACATTTCTCTAGTCTGGAATATATTCATCTGTACTTCCAATAACATCACCTTATAGTAACTATGTTCCTGGGCTGATTACACAGACAGACTGAGGCTGATCTACATCTTAGCGAGCAGGTTACTGACCATCCTCTGTAGGTCCTGAGTACGCATTCCTGTGGTCTCCAGTACCTCATCGTGGTTGGCCTTCTCCTGGCTATTGTAGTCTGTGACCACCTTGTTGGTGATGAGAGACAGGCCAAAGACACGGAGACCACAGTGACGGGCCACCACCACCTCAGGGACTGTACTCATACCTACAGAGCACAGACAGAGGGTGAGAGAAGACAAGCATTGAGTTTGGTCATTTTCAACCTGACACTCGTACATTTTCTGTAGAAGAAATGGACATGGCTATTGAGAGACTTGAAGGCCATGGTCAAACCCCAATGAACCATACTTACCCACAGCATCTGCGCCTAGTTTCTGGAGAGCTCTGCATTCTGCGATGGTCTCAAAGGTGGGACCTGCCAGCATGCAGTACACACCTTGCTGGATGAATGAGGAACAGCCCTGCTCCTCAGCAGTCTCTTTGGCCAGACTAGAAAGGTCTTTGTCATAGGCGTCCGACATGCAGGGAAAACGGACTCCAAACCTGAAGCGATACATAAAGTCCTGTGTCATATCAGAGGCCCTCGATGTCAGGTAAAGGACAAAGTACAATCGAAGGACTCCACAAGGGTAAGACCCATGCCCTTTACTGTAAAGAAATGCCAGTAATCAGGCTCCATGTATGGGAAAATGTGGGAGGAGACCTCTGGGGAGCCTTTTCCACAGCAGAAAGAGAAGCCCATCCTCTTCAGACAGAGGGAACATGCAACGCAACCCTTCCAAAGATCAAAAGACTGCTATTCTAACCTTTCATCGTTGTGACCACACAGTGGGTTGTGGCCTGCAAAGCCAGGCATGTTGATGTGATCCTTGATCAGCATGATGTCACCCACTTTAAAGTTGGGGTTCAGCCCCCCAGCAGCATTGGTAATGATCAAGGTCTCCACCCCCAGCAGGAAGAACACTCGGACTGGGTACGTCACCTGGAGAAAAAGAGGAACTAGAGATAAGGGATCACTCAGTGCTGACATTTTTCAACAGAAAAACTGCACTGTTATCATTATTACTAGGTGACTAGACTATAATCATTATAGAGGGTGGAATCATTTTAACAAAATAAAGTCAATTTAAACCTTTAAAGTCTTAAAAACCTCTTAAAGATCGGACACTTTTTTCCCCAATTTTCGCCTAAAATGACATACCCTAAATGCCTGTAGCTCAGGCCCTGAAGCAAGGATATGCATATCCTTGATACCATTTTAAAAGAAACACTTTGAAGTTTGTGGAAATGTGAAAATTACTGTAAGAGAACATAACACATTAGATCTGGTTAAAGATGTGGCCTTTCTCTTGAAATGCAAGAGAAAGGCCACAATGTATTATTGCAGTTTAGGTGCAATTAGATTCTGGCCACTAGTTGGCAGCAGTTTATGTGTATAGTTTATACTGATCCAATGAACCATTGCATTTCTGTTCAAAATGTTGTTTCATGACTGCCCAAATGTGCCTAATTTGGTTATTAATAACTTTTCATGTTCAAAATTGTGCACTCCCCTCAATCAATAGCATGGTATTCTTTCACTGTAATAGCCACTGTTTGAGGACAATACAGTGCCCCCGACACGGCCTGCTACCAAAACCTGTGGGCTCTCCTTCACCGCAGCCAACGTGAGTAAGACATTTAAACTTGCCTGCCCAGACAGCATCCCTAGCCGCGTCCTCAGAGCATGCGTGGACCAACTGGCTGGTGTGTTTATGGACATATTCAATCAATCCCTATCCCAGTCTGCTGTTCCCACATGCCACCATTGTTTCTGTTCCCAAGAAAGATAAGGTAACTAAGCTAAACGACTATCGCCCTGTAGCACTCACTTCCGTCATCATGAAGTGCTTTCAGAGACTAGTCAACGAGACGGCCTACAGGTAGGTGAGGGCCCTCTGAGTGTTGTGTCAGGAAATAACCTCACACTGAACGTCAACAAAACAAAGGAGATGACCGTGGACTTCAGGAAACAGCAGAGGGAGCACCCCCCTATCCACATCGACGGGACAGTAGTGGAGAAGGTGGAAACTTTTAAGTTCCTCTGCGTACACATCACAGACAAACTGAAATGGTCCACCCACACAGACGGTGTGGTGAAAAGGCGCAACAGCACCTCAGGAGGCTGAAGAAATGTGGCTTGTCACCAGAAACACTCACACACTTTTACAGATGCGCAATCGAGAGCATCCTGTCGGGCTGTATCACCGCCTGGTACGGCAACTGCTCCGCCCACAACCGTAAGGCTCTCCAGAAGGTAGTGAGGTCTGCACAACGCATCACTGGGGGCAAACTACCTTCCCCCCAGGACACCTACACCACCTGATGTCACAGGAAGGCCATAAAGATCAACAAGGACAACAACCACCTGAGCCACTGCCTGTCCACCCCGTTATCATCCAGAAGGTGAGGTCAGTACAGGTGCATCAAAGCTGGGACCGAGAGACTGAAAAACAGCTTCTATCTCAAGGCCATCAGACTGTTAAACAGCCATCACCAACATTGAGTGGCTGCTGCCAACATACTGACTCAAATGTCTAGCCACTTTATAATAAAAAAATGGATGTAATAAATGTATCACTAGTCTCTTTAAACAATGCCACTTTATATAATGTTTACATGCCCTACATTACTCATCTCATATGCATATACTGTACTCTATACCATCTACTGAATCTTGCCTATGCCGTTCGGCCATCGCTCATCCATATATTTATATTTATATGTACATATTCTTATTCATTCCTTTACACTTGTGTGTATTAGGTAGTTGTTGTGAAATTGTTAGATCACTTGTTAGATATTACTGTGTTGTCGGAACTAGAAGTGCAAGCATTTCGCTGCACTCGGATTAACATCTGCTAACCATGTGTGTGACCAATCAAATTTGATTTGATTTGAAAATTGGACAGTGCAGTTAGATTATTGGACAGTGCAGTTAGATTATTGGACAGTGCAGTTAGATTATTGGACAGTGCAGTTAGAATAACAAAAATGTAAGCTTTCTGACAATATTAGATATTTCTATGTCCTGGGAAATGTTCTTGTTACTTACAACCTCATGCTAATCGCATTAGCCTACATTAGCTCAACCGTCCCGTGGACAGGACAAAGATCCCGAAGAAGTTTTAATGTCTTAGTCTTAGGTCTCTCTTTATGTAGTGTTGTGTTGTCTCTCTTCTCGTGATGTACGTTTTGTCCTATATTTTAATTTAATGTATTTTTATTTTTAATCCCAGCCCCCATCCCCGCAGGAGGCCTTTTGCCTTTTGGTAGGCCATCATTGTAAATAAGGATTTGTTCTTAACTGACTTGCCTAGTTAAATAAAGGTTAAATAAAAAATAGATTTAAAAAATGCTTATAGTAGGTTAGGGTGCAGACAGATTGTGTTTTAAGAGGGTCCCAAGATTTAGATGTGAAAATTCAACTAACACTGTCAAAGGTTAACCCAAGTTGACTGCTATGCTACTTTCACAGAGGTCAAAGCTAACTAAAGACACCAACTGTGTTATTCTAACATAATGGGACTTCTTCATAAAAGTGTAAACTGGTGAAATATCATTGAGGACCTCACTACTCATTTGAAAGAATATAGTAGCTGTATTTAAAAATAAATATAATCCCATAAGGTGTCAGGTTTATCATGGGATATACAAGCATTCCAATACACTTTTTCATTAAATATTAATCCAATGTAATGAGGATATGGCTCTGGTGGGTGGAAAGAGTGGAGCTCACCATGGCAATGTCATAGCCCTCGTAGAAGTGGAAGCGGCCCTGCATGCAGACACAATGCTTCCCCTGCAGCTCCCCAAATACCAGCTGACTGACATGTCCTTGTACTGCAGTGGTACAACAAGAAAGACAGGAGGAGGATTTCAATAGAATTGCTGAATGTAAATATTTCAGTCAGGTCCCAAGGACAGGAAGCAGCAGCCACCATCGGGTGACGGTCTGGTTCTGGGTCACAGTGAAGGGCTGGTGTTCTTACTTCATCTTTCAAAACATCTGAAGTTTTAATTCCAAACTACAACATTTTCAGACAAGATAGAACTGCCAAAGGGGGCGGTGTTGCAATCTACTGCAAAGATAGCCTGCAGAGTTCTGTCCTACTATCCAGGTCTGTACCCAAACAATTTGAACTTCTACTTTTAAAAATCCACCTCTCTAAAAACAAGTCTCTCACCGTTGCCGCCTGCTATAGACCACCCTCTGCCCCCAGCTGTGCTCTGGACACCATATGTGAACTGATTGCCCCCCATCTATCTTCAGAGTTCGTGCTGCTAGGCGACCTAAACTGGAACATGCTTAACACCCCAGCCATCCTACAATCTAAACTTGATGCCCTCAATCTCACACAAATAATCAATGAACCTACCAGGTACCTCCCCAAAACCTTAAACACGGGCACCCTCATAGATATCATCCTAACCAACTTCCCCTCTAAATACACCTCTGCTGTCTTCAACCAAGATCTCAGCGATCACTGCCTCATTGCCTGCATCCGTAATGGGTCAGCGGTCAAACGACCTCCACTCATCACTGTAAAACGCTCCCTGAAACACTTCTGCGAGCAGGCCTTTCTAATCGACCTGGCCGGGGTATCCTGGAAGGATATTGATCTCATCCCGTCAGTAGAGGATGCCTGGATATTTTTTAAAAATGCCTTCCTAACCATCTTAAATAAACATGCCCCATTCAAGAAATTTAGAACCAGGAACAGATATAGCCCTTGGTTCTCCCCAGACCTGACTGCCCTTAACCAACACAAAAACATCCTATGGCGTTCTGCATTAGCATCGAACAGCCCCCGTGATATGCAGCTGTTCAGGGAAGCTAGAAATCATTATACACAGGCAGTTAGAAAAGCCAAGGCTAGCTTTTTCAAGCAGAAATTTGCTTCCTGCAACACTAACTCAAAAAAGTTCTGGGACACTGTAAAGTCCATGGAGAATAAGAACACCTCCTCCCAGCTGCCCACTGCACTGAAGATAGGAAACACTGTCACCACTGATAAATCCACCATAATTGAGAATTTCAATAAGCATTTTTCTACGGCTGGCCATGCTTTCCACCTGGCTACTCCTACCCCGGACAACAGCACTGCACCCCCAACAGCAACTCGCCCAAGCCTTCCCCATTTCTCCTTCTCCCAAATCCATTCAGCTGATGTTCTGAAAGAGCTGCAAAATCTGGACCCCTACAAATCAGCCGGGCTAGACAATCTGGACCCTTTCTTTCTAAAATTATCTGCCGAAATTGTTGCCACCCCTATTACTAGCCTGTTCAACCTCTCTTTCGTGTCGTCTGAGATTCCCAAAGATTGGAAAGCAGCTGCGGTCATCCCCCTCTTCAAAGGGGGGGACACTCTTGACCCAAACTGCTACAGACCTATATCTATCCTACCGTGCCTTTCTAAGGTCTTCGAAAGCCAAGTCAACAAACAGATTACCGACCATTTCGAATCTCACCATACCTTCTCTGCTATGCAATCTGGTTTCAGAGCTGGTCATGGGTGCACCTCAGCCACGCTCAAGGTCCTAAACGATATCTTAACCGCCATCGATAAGAAACATTACTGTGCAGCCGTATTCATTGATCTGGCCAAGGCTTTCGACTCTGTCAATCACCATATCCTCATCGGCAGACTCGACAGCCTTGGTTTCTCAAATGATTGCCTCGCCTGGTTCACCAACTACTTCTCTGATAGAGTTCAGTGTGTCAAGTCGGAGGGTCTGCTGTCCGGACCTCTGGCAGTCTCTATGGGGGTGCCACAGGGTTCAATTCTTGGACCGACTCTCTTCTCTGTATACATCAATGAGGTCGCTCTTGCTGCTGGTGAGTCCCTGATCCACCTCTACGCAGACGACACCATTCTGTATACTTCCGGCCCTTCTTTGGACACTGTGTTAACAACCCTCCAGGCAAGCTTCAATGCCATACAACTCTCCTTCCGTGGCCTCCAATTGCTCTTAAATACAAGTAAAACTAAATGCATGCTCTTCAACCGATCGCTACCTGCACCTACCCGCCTGTCCAACATCACTACTCTGGACGGCTCTGACTTAGAATACGTGGACAACTACAAATACTTAGGTGTCTGGTTAGACTGTAAACTCTCCTTCCAGACCCATATCAAACATCTCCAATCCAAAGTTAAATCTAGAATTGGCTTCCTATTTCGCAACAAAGCATCCTTCACTCATGCTGCCAAACATACCCTTGTAAAACTGACCATCCTACCAATCCTCGACTTTGGCGATGTCATTTACAAAATAGCCTCCAATACCCTACTCAACAAATTGGATGCAGTCTATCACAGTGCAATCCGTTTTATCACCAAAGCCCCATATACTACCCACCATTGCGACCTGTACGCTCTCGTTGGCTGGCCCTCGCTTCATACTCGTCGCCAAACCCACTGGCTCCATGTCATCTACAAGACCCTGCTAGGTAAAGTCCCCCCTTATCTCAGCTCGCTGGTCACCATAGCATCTCCCACCTGTAGCACACGCTCCAGCAGGTATATCTCTCTAGTCACCCCCAAGACCAATTCTTTCTTTGGCCGCCTCTCCTTCCAGTTCTCTGCTGCCAATGACTGGAACGAACTACAAAAATCTCTGAAACTGGAAACACTTATCTCCCTCACTAGCTTTAAGCACCAACTGTCAGAGCAGCTCACAGATTACTGCACCTGTACATAGCCCACCTAAAATTTAGCCCAAACAACTACCTCTTTCCCAACTGTATTTAATTTTTATTTATTTATTTATTTTGCTCCTTTGCACCCCATTATTTTTTTATTTCTACTTTGCACATTCTTCCATTGCAAAACTACCATTCCAGTATTTTACTTGCTATATTGTATTTACTTTGCCATCATGGCCTTTTTTTGCCTTTACCTCCCTTCTCACCTCATTTGCTCACATTGTATATAGACTTGTTTATACTGCATTATTGACTGTATGTTTGTTTTTACTCCATGTGTAACTCTGTGTCGTTTTATCTGTCGAACTGCTTTGCTTTATCTTGGCCAGGTCGCAATTGTAAATGAGAACTTGTTCTCAACTTGCCTACCTGGTTAAATAAAGGTAAAATAAAAATAAAAATAAATCTACATAAACATTTCTTATCTGACATTAAATGATTAAATGCGTAAGTTATCAATGATCATTATAACATCTATTGAGCTGGATGATGTAATGGTGCATGTACAAATTGAAGACGGCAGGATGCTGTACAGTTTCAGGTGGTAGAGGATAAGGATGGTGTCTGACCTGTGCTGTTGGGGAAGTGTGGGATGTCCTTGTAGGGAAACACAGTCTTGTTGTCCAGCAGGTCAGCAAGACCACCGAGGCCGGAACCACAGATGATGGCTATTTTAGGCCTCTGCTCAGTGTGAGACAGCAACCAATCAGCTGTCTCCCTGTAATCCTCATATTTGTAACTGAGGGAAGAAACAGATAGTAAGTTCATGCTATTAAGTATAATGTTACAATCTAAATCATCAATGATCATCTGTGTTTCTGCAGAGATGGACTACTATACACCTTTCATCTGAACACAACCAATGGGAACATTTGTTTTTTGATTATGCAAAACCTGTCAATTACTGTCACGTATCTTAGCAACTCCTTCAGCTACTAATAACAGAATCATAGACAAACACACCCCTTCACACCCCGGGCTCCCGAGTGGCACAGCGGTCTAAGGCACTGCATCTCAGTGTTTGAGGCATCACTACAGACACCCGGGTACGAATCCAGGCTGTATCACAACCGTCTGTGATGGTGAGTCCCATAGGGCAGTGCACAATTGGCCCTGCGTTGTCTGGGTTCGGCCGGTGTAGGCCATCATTGTAAATAAGAATTTGTTCTTAACTGACTTGCCTAGTTAAATAAAGGTTCAATTTAAAAAGAAATGAATCTGCTCTCTTGGTACTGAATGTGTGTGTGTGTGTGGGAGGGAGAGACAGAGGGAGAGAGAGAGAGAGAGAGTGGGAGAGCTTATCTAATTGAATTAAATTGAAAACAACAAAATGTAATTAACTTCTACACATTTAAACTCTACAAGCATATCAAGTTGTATTGGCATTTGAGACATTATGGTTGTTGGCATTCTCATTGGGTGGACATGGTGAATGATTGCAAGTCCTGTCATTAAAAAGTAGGCATACACAGATTTTATAAGTGACCATAAATCCAATGAGATCACTTGGTTTGGAGGCCAATCTAACCAACATTAGTGGCATAGAAAGCAGTTTGTTCTGTTGTTTTTAACAAAATAAAAAATATTCCTTAATGTTATTTTACTGTACAACAGATACTACTGTAAACATGTGAAGTGTACTGCATGATTATATGAAACAGGACATACAGGTGGGAACTGGAAAATATTATGTCTTATTTACGTTTTGAACCAATAGTTCGCCACAGAATAAACAAAGTCCTGTTCAAAGCAAACAGTTGGTCTTCCTCAATTTTCTTTTGGGGGCAATAAAAGGTGTTCATTGTTAGCAATAAACGTTGTTAGCAATTGTCACCATAAACGTTCATATCAGGCATGTTTAATTTGAAGTATTGAATCTGTTTTGTATACTGGTAGTTTTCTGCTCGCTGTAGTAAATGGGGGGAGCTCACAGGGCAGGAGGGGATGAGCCCCAGACGGATTGGCTGATTCCGTGAAAGCGCAGCGCTTCCATAACGGAGCTGTCCGTGGTGCTGCTGGCCACTGTCGGATCAGGACTTTCCATTCAGCACGGTCCACCGGGCCGCGGGACTGCACACTCCCTGAACCAGGCGCTCAATGAACACGCACAATGACCACTCATTGTGTACTTACAACGCCGAGTCCCTTTCCTTTCAAATGAGATGGCAAAAGTAGGGCTGCTTTCAATGCTTCAATCAAATCAAATCAAATGTTATTTGTCACATGCGCCGAATACAACAGGTGTAGACCCCACCGTGAAATGCCTACTTACAAGCCCGTAACCAACAATGCCGTTTAAAGAAAAACAAGAGTTGAGAAAATATTTACTAAATGAACTAAAGTAAAACAATAAAAATATAGAAGAGTAATAATACAATTTTGCATAGGGTTTTCATGAAAAGTAAGCTTGTCTGTTTAAGTGTTACCCAGGCCATCGTGTACCTACTTATTAGGATGTAGCCTAAACACTAAAAAAATAATTAAAAAAGCTAAAATATTGTTCAATATTATTGACCTTATATTAGGAATAGAGATTTTCGATATGTACGCCAAAATCAGCAATTTGTATTGATATCTATCAGATAAGTCAAATTATACCAGAGAACCACGATAATCTCTTGCCATGAACATTTACAAATCTGCCCATTTCATGTAGCCTAATCCATTGCCACATTGTAGCCTATGAATGACTGAGTGAAGCTGGCATATTGGAAGTAGAATCAGGGCCCGGTTACCCAAAATAATCTTAAGGCCAAGTTCGTTGTTATGAACTTCTTATGAGCATCGTTAAATCTCCGAGATTTTTCTCCAAACCATCGTTATCAGGGACAGCAATGGACAGCAGTGGAGAAGGTGGAAAGTTTTAAGTTCCTGGACGTACACATCACAGACAAACTGAAATGGTCCACCCACACAGACAGTGTGGTGAAGAAGGCGCAAAAGCTCCTCTTCAACCTCAGGAGGCTGAAGAAATTTGGCTTGTCACACAAAGCCCTGACAAACTTTTACAGATGCACAATCGAGAGCATCCCGTCGGGCTGTATCACAGCCTGGTACGGCAACTGCACAGCCCACAACCGTAAGGCTCTTCAGAGGGTAGTGAGGTCCGTACAACGCATCACCGGGGGCAAACTACCTGCCCTCCAGGACACCTACAGCACCCGATGTCACAGGAAGGCCATAAAGATCATCAAGGACAACAACCACCCGAGCCACTGCTTGTTCACCCCGCTATCATTCAGAAGATGAGTTCAGTACAGGTGCATCAAACCTGGGACCGAGAGACTGAAAAACAGCTTCTATCTCAAGGCCATCAGACTGCTAAACAGCAACCACTAACTCAGAAAGGCTGCTGCCTACATTGAGACCCAACCACTGGACACATTAATAAATGGATCACTAGTCACTTTAAACAATGCCACTCTAAATAATGTTTACATATCTTTTATTACTCATCTCACATGTATATACTGTATTTTATACCATCTAGTGCACCTTGCTTATGCCGCTCAGCAATCGCTCATCCATATACTTATATGTACATATTCTCATTCACCACTTTAGATTTGTGTGTATTAGGTAGTTGTTGGGGAATTGTTAGATTACTTCTTATATTTGTGTGTATTAGGTAGTTGTTGGGGAATTGTTAGATTACTTCTTATATTCGTGTGTATTAGGTAGTTGTTGGGGAATTGTTAGATTACTTCTTATATTCGTGTGTATTAGGTAGTTGTTGGGGAATTGTTAGATTACTTCTTATATTCGTGTGTATTAGGTAGTTGTTGGGAATTATTAGATAACTTGTTAGATATTACTGCACTGCACTGTTTTTTTCACCCTCCCGCTTCACTTTGTACACAGAAGATCTCTGCTAAACATAGAATATCACGGTTTATCCGTCTCTCTGCGACCGCCGATAACTTCAGGACAAAGTTAAATACAAGTACAAAGCTGCCAATGTCTTAACAATTGATACAAACAAGCGACATATACAAAGAAAACCGGGATGAGTGCATTAAAATATAGCCTAAAAACAGTAGTCTATATGCCTATTTAATTCATATTGAAATAAATTTCATGTTCAATCAATTGATTTCAATTTTGCTACTTGTATGCTACTGTCTGTAATTTGTCTCAATACATATTTCATGATGTGTAGCCTAACGTGAATGCAATGATGTGCTAAATCGGTGATTTAGTGCATTTGTTATTGGGTAAGCATTATAATAAGCCGCCTCAATATTTGCAGCCGTAGGTGGTAATATCTCTCTAGGAGCTGATCCGTCGTCAGTATTGTGAACTAATGTTAAGGAAAGATTTGATTGGAGTAAACTGATCCTAGAGCAGCGGGCCTTTCCTTTCAATCCTTCAGTATCGACACATGCTCCAACGATGACCGTTCTTTTTGCGTCACGTTTTGGGAAACCATCGCTAAATTCCATCGCTACCGGGAAACCAGGCCCAGAACATTCATGGGTTACTGTGCGCTTCTAACCCCTGACACATACGAATTGATTAGCATATAACGGTGGCTAACTGTTATAGGCTCTACTGTAGCCTACCACGAGGACAACATTTCACCCCGATATAGGCTACACCAATATGTTATCTTACCTGGATGGGTTTGAAGATGAAATGTTCATTGCTGTTTGTTCTTCAGCTACTGAGTTTAGCGACAAACGGTAATCGTAGGACGAGGTCACGGTTGCGACGGACAGATGTGATGAGAGGGTGGCGTGACGGAGGAGGAGTCGTTGGATTTGCGGTTCCTTTGATAGGGCTCGTTGTCCTAATCAACATTTCTAACAGACTGGGCCCGGTTTCCCAAAGCATATTAGAGCCAAATTCATCGTTAGAACCTTTGTAGGAACATCGACATCGTTACATTTCCGAGCTGTTTCCCTAAACCATCGTCAGTAAAGTTGCACTTGAAAACGCTCGTTATTTACAGATTTACAGACTGCCTCTCAGACCATTCGTAAAACAACTAAGTAAGATACTTTTTTGCCCTTCCGCGTCAATTTATACACAGAAGATTTATAAACATATAATCAAGCTGTCTCTGGGACCGCAGATAACTTGGGAACAAAGTTGACTTAAAATGCAAAGTTGACAATGTCTTTGCAATTGAACAAGCAAAGGATAAATATATGCTTAAAATTAAAACTGAGATGACTGCATTAAACAATAAATAGTCCTACATCAGGCCTATATATTTGAATCATATTGAAATAAATGTAATGTTCAGTCAATTGAGTTCTATTTGTAAGCTACACTGACTATTATTTGCTAAATATATTTCATGATTTGTAACAACATGTGCACAATGATGTGCCAAATTAGTCTGTGATTGAGTGCATTATTATAGTGTAAGCATTAGAATATGCCGCCTCAATATTCGCAGCCATTAGGTGATAATATCCCTCTACGAGCTGAATCGTCTTCAGTATTGTGGAATAATTCTAGTGTTAATGTAAGATTTGGATGGAGAAACGTGATCAGAGAGCAGCGCTGACTTTCTTTCGATCCCATCAGTAGGTGTATTGAACAACTCACGTAATGAACGTTCTTTCTGCGTGGTGTTTTGGGAAACGCGTGTTACATCTTCGGCAGTTGTAGGAAAGATACATCATTAAAACACCTGTAAGACTAAAGTTCCATGATTGAACTTCCACCTGCCAGTCGGAGCCTTGATGAATGGTAATCAATCACATTTATTTATAAACCCCTTCTTACATCAGCTGATGTCACAAAGTGCTGTACAGAAACCCAGCCTAAAACCTCAAACAGCAAGCAATGCAGGAGAAGCACGGTGGCTAGGAAAAACTCCCTAGAAAGGCCAGAACCTAAGAAGAAACTTAGAGAGGAACCAGGCTCTGAGGGGTGGCCAGTCCTCATCTAGCTTTCCCGGGTGGAGATTATAACAGAACATGGCCAAGATGTTCAAATGTTCATAGATGACCAGCAGGGTCAAATAATAATAATCACAGTGGTTGTAGAGGGTGCAACAGGTCAGCACCTCAGGAGTAAATGTCAGTTGGCTTTTCATAGCCGATCATTCAGAGTATCTCTACCACTCCTGCTGTCTCTAGAGAGTTGAACTCTAGAGAGTTCCATAGCTACAGGCAGAACAGTTGAAATTGGAGCAGCAGCACGACCAGGTGGACTGGGGACAGCAAGGAGTCATCAGGCCAGGTAGTCCTGAGGCATGGTCCTAGGGCTCAAGTCCTCCGAGAGAGAGAGAAAGAAGGAAAGAAAGAAAGAGAGAAAAAGAGAGTAAAAGAGAGAGAGAATTAGAGAGAGCATACTTAAATTCACACTGGCCACCGGATAAGACAGGAGAAATACTCCAGATATAACAGACAGACCCTAGCCCCCGACACAATACTGGAGGCTGAGACAGGAAACGTCGGGAGACACTGTGGCCCCGTCCGTCGATACCCCCGGATAGGGCCAAACAGGCAGGATATCATTGTTTTGTATTTCATTAGGCCTACATTAAAACTTCACCACAAAAAAATGATTTACTGAAATAGTGAAAATGGATGAAGGGGAACATTTGATGCGTAATATGTGTAGGCTACCTGAAACCATGCCCCCACACTGGAAATCCCCCATTTAAATGTCTCTTTGTGGTCAAAGAGCCTGCACTGACATCATGTGAAATGCATAATTACCCATGATGCCTGTCATTTGAGTGTGGTTAAATGTCAGGGTTTGATTTCATTTTGCCTTGTGAAGGCATACATTGAGAGAGATCCCTTTTAATCATCCCCAACAGTCACTCTGTCTATGGTAGTGCTTGAAGGACTACTCAATTATTATTTTCTTCTGCATTTTAGAGCTCTCTCCAATGCAAAAGTGTAACTTCTAGCAGGCTACTTCAAGGTCTTCCTTGGCCAAGAGCTTAATTGTAGTGCAGATGTTGTCATGAGTCTGAGAGAACATTTGGCATTTTTAAAGCTCATTTCCTGTTAATCTACACACTTTGCCATGAGGAGGAGAGAAAATGTTGCAGTTTCAAGTAACTGTCCAGTGAAAATCAAATTTTTAAAAGTTAATATTCTGTTAACTCATACCCAAATAATGTTGACTCATCCTATGCTCGTATTTGTTGTCAGAGCATGAATTAGAGAAAAAAAAACACTTCAAAAACCTCACCTGAAACTTGTATCTCAAACAGACTGTTTAAAAAATGCTTGCTATTTCCTCATGTAGGAATGTTTAAAAAATGCATATCTTTATGCATATTAATTTCCTGCAATTCTATTCAGTTTGACATGACTTATTATGCCTCTCTTTTGATGGGTGTTTTAAGGGGTGTTTGCAGTGGCAACCTGTCAGTTTTGAGCCCCACCTGTTTTGCATGTTATTTTGGCATTAATTGTAACGGCTGTTGGTGGAAGAAGGTGAGGACCAAGGTGCAGCGTGGTACATGTTCATCCTTTAATAGTTGAACTGAACACTGAATAGCAAAACAACAAAGAGAACAACCGAAACAGTTCTGTCTGTTGCAGACACAAAAACAGAAAGCAACTACCCACAAAACCCAGGTGGGAAAAGGCTACCTAAGTATGGTTCTCAATCAGAGACAACGATAGACAGCTGCCTCTGATTGAGAACCACACGACCAAACAACAAAGAAATAGAAAATGAACATAGAATGCCCACCCTAGTCACACCCTGGCCTAACCAAAATAGAGAATAAAAGCCTCTCTATGGCCAGGGCGTGACATTAATTCATGTCACATATCAGTTTGCAAATAAAGCCACATACAAACAAGGTCTCTTTCCTGAGTAAGGCAGCTCCAAAATGCAGGTGTTTCAACCTAGCTCAGTGCTTTCTGTGGTGGAGGGGCAGCCAGCAGAATATACAGAACGTAGGTGTCGGTAATCTTCTCTAGTTGCGCCGTAATTGTCTCAGTGTTCTGTCACTCATGGGGATACTACGTCTCTGCAGAATCTACAGGGAGAGCTAGGCAGTTCAAGCACCCTTGGGTGCTGCCATTTATTTACATTAGAAGTGCCCAACCAAGAATGCTCAAGATCATTGGCCACAGATGAAATGACATCAAATCACGTTATATCTACCGTAGCTTTGATTGGACTGATCATGTTACTATCAAAATCTTAGCTAGCATGCTAGAGAAGCAGTCATCATCATGAATCTTGTTGACAATCTACTGGCAATTTTCAATCCTTATCAAGATCAATTATAGATACAAGTTATCTGTACTTATTGGCCATTGGACAAAAACATTACACAACAAGTCGGAAATCGCTAATTCAACAGTGAGTGGTTTGGAAGGAATCAGTGGCTAACTGCAAGTATAGGAAAGCAATTACTACTTTGCTTCCCCTGCCTGCTATTTGGTGGAGAGGGTGTGTGGTCCAAGTCTGGCTTTAAGGATTTAAAACATCTGTCTGAAAGGGTCTCTTTTCCAGGCTTAAAAGGATAAACATTCACACGTAACACCATGGGACAGAAAAGGTTGAATACATTGGCCATGCTATCAATCCAGCATGACTTCTGCCGCATTCAAAACAACTGAAAACTTGGAACTGGGAAATCTCAGACCTCAGTGAGTTTAAGACAACCGGGAACTGGGGAAAAAACGAGCTACGACTTGGAAAATCCGTTTTGATCCGTGATCCAACTCGGAATTCCAAGCCGGGAAATCGGGCTTCTTTCTCGAGCTCCGACCTGAAGATCACTGACATCATGATTTGACCTTGTTTTTCCTGAGTTCCCAGTTGTTTTGAAACACTTTTGATGACAATATTTGTCTACAAGAAGGACTGCCCCACCTTCCTGTTCAAGTGAGCACAGCACAACAACGGGGAGTCCAAACAATTTATTGTATGCTGCTTCATAAATTAGCTCATGTGCTTTTCTACATGAGGAGGGGATACAGTGACAGTCAATTCCCATTCAAATATTTGTTTTCAACAAAAAGTTCAATAATTCCAGATGATATTACAAGGGTTGTTTTGTTTGCGGAATGCGTTGTCTGTGAGTTGGTATATTGTCTATAAAAGTGGATCCTCGTGATTGTATTTTTCTTCCTTTTTAGAACACATAGGCTGTAATAAAATACTCCAAATGCCAGGCTTTGGCCCTTGTCTTTCTCTCCCCCTGTGGATTATGTTTCAAAGCGTCTGAAGGCATTGTCTGGTAGTAGACATGGCACTGCCTTGTCAGGTTCTTCTGTTCTCCAGAGGCGAAAGAAACGCACCCCAATTTAGGCGAGGTGCTGGCAAGCAGAGTAGAACACTTGAAACATTAAAGGGGAGCTGGACACTAGGAGCTCAGATGCAATAATTTAATAACATAATATCCAACGTTTCGACAGACAAGCTGCCTTCATCAGGGTATAATGACAAACACTGCGGGGTGACTAGTTTAAATAGTGTCAAAGGACACACACAGGTGTCTGTAACCATGGCCGGTGGTGGCCTGATATCATTGGTTAATTCTCAGATATAAAAATAACATACCAAAGATATGAATGGATAACATACGATCATAGATACAATTTGGCAACATAGGTCTATCCCTTAGTTTTAGGTCAGTGTGCGCGCAGGAGCAGCTTTCATGCTGAAATTTAATACAAAATGAACGCAAGTGAATGTCACCAAGTAAAATATAACTTGACTAAAAGTCTTAAAATATCTGGTACTAAATTAACTTTAGAACAGTGGTAGGAAAAATACTAAATTGTAAAAAGTACAATTAAATGCTATACATAAAATTCCTTATATTAAGAAAACAAGCACAATAACATTTATTTATGATCAGATAGGGCCACACTCCAACAGTCAGACATAATTTACAAAAGTACTATTTGAGTTAAGTGAGTCCGCCAGATAAGAGGCAGTAGGGATGACAACGTGTGATACTAATAGGTAGGTGAATTGGACCATTGCTATCCTGCCTGAGCATTCGAAATGTCATGAGTAGGCCTACTTTTGGGTGTCAGGGATAATGTATGGGAGTAAAAAGTACCTATTTTCTTTCGGAATGTACTGGAGTAAAAGTTACCAAAAATATGAATAGTAAAGTATTGATACCAACAACAAAAACTAGTAGTATTTAAAAAAAAAATTTACTTCAGTATTTTACACCACCAAGCAAAAGCGTGAATAATGCACCATGTTTTTTTTTATAGAAATAGCAAACTTCTCCTCATTTCAATTCAGCACTAGGAGTTCCATTATTATTTATGCTTCTCATTTACAACAGACTCTTATAAAGTCATTCCTACTAATCCAGTTGGTTCCCACCAAGTTCCCAAATAAATAACTATCCCTTTTAGTGCTCTGTAGGTTTAGGTCATTGTTCGCAATCATCCCAATGTATCTTGCAGAGGTTGTAGATGTTGGTATACTGTTTCACAATACAGTATGATCTTGAAGAGATATTCCAGATTACACACTGAGGCAGGCAGCATGTTATAAGAAATTGCAACTGTTTGTTCATGTCATCATTTACTGTAATCCCAAAGCTACTGTAGTGAATTCTCTTGATCACATCTACGCACCCACATTGGAAGTCTGACCATGAAGCTGCAGTTTTAATTGAGATGTCTGGTATTTCAGAGGCGGCCCATGCAGCCTTTGCATTGCACAAGGCATGACGGGGGGGGGACGGGGGACGACGACGACGACGACTATGGAGGACATGGTGCCTCACAGGGAATGTAGAACTAGAACAGTAATGACAGAAGGGGAATTTGCTTTCCGTTTCATGCCTACAAATCCTATTAGTTTGATCCTTTTACAAAAATGTCTGGCTCTGGCTGATTTTGTAGAGTTTTGTGAGTCTTGTTTCTCGAGTGGTGACTGTTTGGAGGTTCCTGGAGGTTCATTACGTTTTAACACTGTTGTACAACAACTATATAACCAGCTATTATGTGCCCTCTGCTTATCCTCTGTCATTGGATTTTCTACTAAAGAACTGTGGAAAAAAATGTGTGTGTAACCCTTATGCATGTATTAGTTCAAAGGGTGGGAAATCTGACAGAAAAAAACGTCAGTTTTTCACTTTATGCCTGACATCTTACAGAGTTAGCAATTCTGCTCACTTTTTGAGCTGGCTTTCCAGATACACCTTTATTGTAGACAGTACACACTACCTAAAACTGAAACAGTGCTGCAAAGGTTTATCCTCTACGGGATCGATGTCCCCCCCACGGGACGCTTGAGCTAACGCTAATGGGATTAGCAAGACGTTATAAGTAACAAGATGTCACTCCCTGATCTGTTTCACCTGTTCTTGTGCTTGTCTCCACCCCCTCTAGGTGTCGCCCATTTTCCTCACTTATCCTCTGTGTACTTATACCTGTGTTTTCTATTTGTCTGTTGCCAGTTCGGCAATCTTACCAGCGTTTGTCCTTTCAGACCCTGTTTTTTCCCAGCCTCTCTTTTTCTCATCTCCTGGTTTTTGATCCTCCCCTGCTCTGCCACCGGGTTCTCGCCTTTCGAGTGTTCCCTGGGTTATCAGCCCCCACTCTTCCTCGAGGAAGAGGTTGGCATACCCCCGGCCCAGATGTTTGTCCGCCTCAGTCGCCATACCTAGAAGAGAGCCCAGTCGGCTATTCTCAAGATTACCTCCAGGTATCGGCTACAAGTGACCGCCACCGGACCCCGGCATTGTCTCGGGCAGAAGGTATGGCTGTCCACTCGAGATCTGCCCCTCCGGGTGGAGTCCCGCAAACGTTCCCCCGTTTTATCATCCCTTTTACCATCTCCAAGATCAATAGCCCCTCTGCTGTTCATCTTCTGTTGCCCCGTACCCTCCGTACACATCCCACTTTACATGTCTAGATGTAATCCCACGTCTCACAGACCTTTGTCTCCTGTTTCCAGGCCCACCCCTCTTCCCCGTCTCATCGACCGCCAATTGGCATACACGATGAGGCGCCTCCTGATGGCACGACTGGGGGGCAGAAGATTCTAGTACCTGGTTGACTGGGAGGGTTATGGCCTGGAGGAGAGGTGCCGGGTCTCCACTAGGGACATTCTTGACCCAGGCCTCATCGCTGAGTTCCAACGCCAACACCCCGGTCAACCAGGTATGCGCCCAGCTAGTCACACCCTGATCTGAATTTGTGCTTGTCTCCACCCTACTCTAGGTGTTGCCCATCTTCCCCATTATCCCCAGTGTATTTATACCTGTGTTCTGTCTGTGGCCAGTTTGTTTTGTTCATTAAACCTACCCATGTTTTTCCCCTATAGTTCCTATTTTTCTATTTTTGACCTTTCTGCCTGCCCTGATGCTGAGCCTGCCTTACTGTACCTTTGCCCCACTACTCTGGATTACTGACCTCAGTCTGACCTGACCCTGAGCCTACCTGCCGTCCTGTGACTTTGCCCCACTACTCCGGATTACTGACCTGAGTCTGACCTGACCCTGAGCCTACCTGCCATCCTGTGACTTTGACCCACTACTCCGGATTACTGACCTCAGTCTGACCTGACCCTGAGCCTACCTGCCATCCTGTGACTTTGCCCCACTACTCCGGATTACTGACCTCAGTCTGACCTGACCCTGAGCCTACCTGCCGTCCTGTGACTTTGCCCCACTACTCCGGATTACTGACCTCAGTCTGACCTGACCCTGAGCCTACCTGCCGTCCTGTGACTTTGCCCCACTACTCCGGATTACTGACCTCAGTCTGACCTGACCCTGAGCCTACCTGCCATCCTGTGACTTTGCCCCACTACTCCGGATTACTGACCTCAGTCTGACCTGACCCTGAGCCTACCTGCCGTCCTGTGACTTTGCCTGACCATGTTCGATTTATTAAACATTGTTATTTCACACATTCTGCACTTTGTCTTACCTGAAACCTGATACAAGAACATTTCCCAGGACATAGACATGTCTGATACGGGCAGAAAGATTAACAAGAATTTAAGCTAACTGCACTATCCAATTTACCGTAGCTATTACAGTGAAAGATTACCATGGTATTGTTTGAATAGAGTGCACAGTTACAGTTGAAGTCGGAGGTTTACATACACCTTGGCTAAATACATTGAAACTCAGTTTTTCACAATTCCTGACATTTAATCATAGTAAAAATTCCCTGTCTTAGGTCAGTTTGTCACGCCTTGGTCTTAGTATTTTTGTGTTTTCTTTAATTATTTGGTCAGGCCAGGGTGTGACATGGGTTATTGTGGTGTGTTTTTGTCTTAGGGGTTTTGTGGGGTGTCTAAGTAGTCTAGGCCTGCCTGAGGCGGTTCTCAATCAGAGTCAGGTGATTATCGTTGTCTTTGATTGGGAACCATATTTAGGCAGCCATATTCTGTGAGTGTTTTTGTGGGTGATTGTTCCTGTCTTTGTGTTTGCACCAGATAGGGCTGTTTCGGTTTTCATACTTTCATTTAGTTAGTTTTGTAGTTTCTGTATGTATAGGTTTATCCTTCATTAAAATATATCATGAATCATCATCACACTGCATTTTGGTCCGATCCTTATTCTACCTCTTCGTCCCCATGTGCAGTTGCAAACCATAGTCAGGCTTTTTTATGGTGGTTTGGAGCAGTGTCTCCTTCCTTGCTGAGCGGCCTTTCAGGTTTTGTAAATATAGGACTCGTTTTACTGTGGATATAAATACTTTTGTATCTGTTTCCTCCAGCATCTTCACAAGGTCCTTTGCTGTTGTTCTGGGATTGATTTGCACTTTTCATACCAAAGTACGTTAATCTATAGGATACAGAACGTGTCTCCTTCCTGAGTGGTATGATGGCTGCGTGGTCCCATGGTGTTTATACTTGCATACTATTGTTTGTACAGATGAACATGGTACCTTCAGGCATTTGGAAATTGCTCCCAAGGATGAACAAGATTTGTGGAGGTCCACAATTTTTTTCTGAGGTCTTGGCTGATTTCTTTAGATTTTCCCATGATTTCAAGCAAAGAGGCACTGAGTTTGAAGGTAGACCTTGAAATACATCCACAAGTACACCTCCAATTGATTAAAATGATGTCAATTAGCCTATCTTAAGCTTCTAAAGCCATGACATCATTATCTGGGATTTTCCAAGCTGTTTAACCTCTAGCGTCGAGCAATCCCGTATCCGGGAGCGTAATCATAGCCTCAAGCTCATTACCATAACGCAACGTTTCCTATTCATGAAAATCGCAAATGAAATGAAATAAATATATTGAAACACAAGCTTAGCCTTTTGTTAACAACACTGTCATCTCAGATTTTCAAAATATGCTTTTCAACCAAAGCTACACAAGCATTTGTGTAAGAGTATTGATAGCCTAGCATAGCATTAAGCCTAGCATTCAGCAGGCAACATTTTCACACAAACATGAAAAGCATTCAAATAAAATAATTTACCTTTGAAGAACTTCGGATGTTTTCAATGACGAGACTCTTAGTTAGATAGCAAATGTTCATTTTTTCCAAAAATATTATTTGTGTAGACGAAATAGCTCCGTTTTGTTCATCACGTTTGGCTAAGAAAAAGACCGGAAAATGCAGTCACTTACAACGGCAAACTTTTTTCCAAATTAGCTCCATAATATCGACAGAAACATGGCAAACGTTGTTTAGAATCAATCCTCAAGGTGTTTTTCACATATCTATTCGATAATCTATCAGTGGTGGCAGTTGGCTTCTCATCAGAAGCAAACGGAAAAATACTGCAGCTGGAGATTACGCAATAATTGTGATGGAGGACACCAAGCGACCACCTGGTAGATGTAGCCTCTTATGGTCAATCTTCCAATGATATGCCTACAAATACGTCACAATGCTGCAGACACCTTGGGGAAAACGTGGAAAACGTAAGCTTAAGAAGTCATTGGCCTGAGGCAGTTTCAAAAATGCGGCACTTCCTGATTGGATTTTTATCTGGGTTTTTTCTGTAACATCAGTTCTGTGGCACTCACAGACAATATCTTTGCAGTTTTGGAAACGTCAGAGTGTTTTCTTTCCAAAGCTGTCAATTATATGCATAGTCGAGCATCTTTTCGTGACAAAATATCTTGTTTAAAACGGGAACGTTTTTCATCCAAAAATTAAAATAGCGCCCTCTATATCCAAGAAGTTAAAGGCACAGTCAAGTGTGTAAACTTCTGACCCAATGGAAATGTAATACAGTGAACTATAAGTGAAATAATCTGTCTGTAAACAATTGTTGGAAAAATGACTTGTCATGCACAAAGTAGATGTCCTAACCGACTTGCCAAAACTATAGTTTTTTAACAAGACATTTGTGGCATGGTTGAAAAATGAGTTTCAATGACTCCAAACTAAGTGTATGTAAACTTCTGACTTCAACTGTATGTACTTGAAAATGTATCAATAAACCAATTACGCACATTTGGACAGACTTGACACAACATTTTGAACAGGAATGCAATGGTTCATTGGATCAGTCTTAAACGCTGTGCATACACTACTGCCATCTAGTGGCCAAAATCTAAATTGCACCTAAATTGCAATAATACATTCTGGCCTTTCTCTTGCATTTCAAGAGAAAGGCCACATCTTTTACCACATCTAATGTGTTATATTCTCTTACATGAATTTCACATTTCCACAAATTTCAAAGTGTTTATTTTCAAATGGTATCAAGAATATGCATATCCTTGCTTCAGGTCCTGAGCTATAGGCAGTTAGATTTGGGTATGTCATTTTAGGCGAAAAATTGAAAGATAGGGTCCTATCCTTAAGAGGTTTTTAAGGTATCTTTACTTTTACTGAAGCATGACAATTGAGTAATTTTTCCACCACTACTTTTGCTGTAGTCAATCCTCTACTTTGTAATGTTGTAACACATCCTGACATACGATATCTTATCAATGAATGTGGGATCAGGGATTTAGGCCTAGACCCAGTCGTATAATTTTTTATACAGAATAAGCATGTATTTTCCCTGCTATCACGATCTTCTTCAGGACAGGCCTGCTGTTCTATTATTCATTCTCCTCCACACGTTCTACTATGTATTGTGTACACATGCATACATCTCTACTGCGATAGATAAAATAACTGTTAAAGAAATAATACACTGTGTTTTTGATGGCAAACAGTATAAATATGCTTGCATCATATTTTATAGATTCATATCCCACATTTACTGAACATATTGTCTCCAGCAAGACTTTAGAACTTATTTCACTTGTAGTTTGAGTGCTTTGCTGAAACATCAGAAATTAATGCATGCATATCTTAGCACATGTTTTCTATCTAGAACTTAAATGGTTCTTCGGCAGGCCCCATTGGAGAACCCTTTGAAGAACAGTTTTTGTCTACTTTGAACCCTTCTGGTTCAAAGTAGAACCCTATTGGGTTCCAATTGGGTTCCCTTCCCCCATGAAACCCAAAAGAGTTCTACCTGGAACCAAAAACAACTACCTGGAACCAAAAAGGATCCTCTTATAGGGACAGCCAAATAACAATTTTTTCTAAAAGTGTAGCCTACTATTTAAGCCTAGTGAGATAGATCTAACATGTATCATATATAGATACCCACATACAATGATTTAATCAGATCATCTATTTAATTAAATGATTTACTTCATTGGCTACATACTGTTTTACAGTGCATTCAGAAAGTATTCAGACCCCTTGACTTGCTTGAAAAAGCTAGCCTTGGCTTTTCTAACTGCCAATTCTTCCTTTGGCCTCCTCTCCTTCCAGTTCTCTGCTGCCAATGACTGGAACAAACTACAAAAATCTCTGAAACTGGAAACACTTTTCTCCCTCACTAGCTTTAAGCACCAGCTGCCAGAGCAGCTCACAGATTACTGCACCTGTACATAGCCTATCTATAATTTAGCCCAAACAACTACCTCTTTCCCTTCTGTATTTATTTATTTTGCTCCTTTGCACCCCATTATTTCTATCTCTACTTTGCACATTCTTCCACTGCAAATCAGTTTTACTTGCTATATTGTATTTACTTCGCCACCATGGCCTTTTTTTTGGCCTTTAACTCCCTTATCTCACCTCACCTGCTCACATTGTATATAGACTTATTTTTCTGCTGTATTATTGACTGTATGTTTGTTTTACTCCATGTGTAACTCTGTGTTGTTGTATGTGTCAAACTGCTTTGCTTTATCTTGACCAGGTTGCAATTGTAAATTAGAACTTGTTCTTAACTTGCCTACCTGGATAAATAAAGGTGGATTAAAAAAAAATATATATATATATATATATTTCTCATCTGCATATCATTGGTTGACAGCTATCTATCCAAAAGAACACATATGGTTTTCCTTAATGGAAGTTTCTCTAAAGTAAAACATGTAAAGTGTGATATTCCACAAGGCAGCTCTCTTGGCCCTTTACTGTTCTCTATCTTTACTAATGATCTACCACTGGTATTAAACAAAACCTGTGTGTCAGTGTACACTGATGATTCAACATTATACATGTCAGCAACTATGGCTAGTGAAATTACTGCAACCCTAAACAAAAAGATGCAGTCGGTTTTAGAATGGGTGGCTAGTAAGAAACTAGCCCTGAACATATCTAACACTGAAAGCATTTTATTTGGTACAAATCATTCCCTTAGTTCTTGTCACGGAACCACGCACGCCTGTCCCCTATTCCCACTGATTAGCATTTGTATATATGTGCCCTTTGGTTTCCATGGTCTTGTTGGTTATTGTTACAATGTCCGTTGGTGCGTGTGAGTACCTGTGCTGTGTGTTTTGGGCTTTCGTGCCATTGTTGATTGTGCAGATGATTATGGGTCTCGTCTCGTGTGATAATCATTGTCCATTTGTGTTATTTATTCGAGGTACTCCTCGCTCTTTTGTTTGGATTTCAACCCTGTGTTTTGTGTATGTGTTTGTTTGGTCTT